>NC_092175.1:22203874-22560541 GCF_045791955.1 Oncorhynchus clarkii lewisi | reverse complement strand
ACGCCGTGGAGAACGTTCTGCTGCCTGCAACATCCTCCAGCATGACCGGTTTGGTGGTGGGTCAGTCATGGTGTGGGGTGGCATTTCTTTGGGGGGCCAGAGGTAGCCTGACTGCCATTAGGTAGCGAGATGAGATCCTCAGACCCCTTGTGAGACCATATGCTGGTGCGGATGGCCCTGGGTTCCTCCTAATGCAAGACAATGCTAGACCTCATGTGGCTGGAGTGTGTCAGCAGTTCCTGCAAGAGGAAGGCATTGATGCTATGGACTGGCCCGCCCGTTCCCCAGACCTGAATCCAATTGAGCACATCTGGGACATCATGTCTCGCTCCATCCAGTTGCACTACAGACTGTCCAGGAGTTGGCGGATGCTTTAGTCCAGGTCTGGGAGGAGATCCCTCAGGAGACCATCCACCACCTCATCAGGAGCATTCCCAGGCGTTGTAGGGAGGTCATACAGGCACGTGGAGGCCACACACACTACTGAGCCTCATTTTGACTTGTTTTAAGGACATTACATCAAAGTTGGATCAGCCTGTAGTGTGGTTTTCCACTTTAATTTTGAGTGTGACTCCAAATCCAGACCTCCATGGGTTGATAAATTTGATTTCCATTGATAATTTTTGTGTGATTTTGTTGTCAGCACATTCAACTATGTAAAGAAAAAAGTATTTAATAAGAATATTTCATTCATTCAGATCTAAGATGTGTTATTTTAGTGTTCCCTTTATTTTTTTGAGCAGTGTATAAAAAGAGAGAAAGAAATTGCTTTCCTGCTCAGTAATGAGGATGTTCCAACCTGTTCATTTAGAACTCTAGTGGTGTGTTTGCTTGTGTCTATTGTACATCTGTGTGCATGTGAACAGCACATGCATGCGCATTTACACAGTCAGTATTTCTGTGTATGTGTGTGTGTATTGTGGCTGTTGCATGTTTCCCAGCTCCCATGGTGGCAGAGATCCTATACTTGACCCTTGCTCCTCCACCCACACCTGTTTGCATGGTGGAGATTTTTGATAAACCTCACCCACCCGCCTGTCTCTAATATATTTAGGGAGAAAGTGTATGCACTGCAATGCAGACCATTGGTATCTTTTTTAAAATCCTGTGACGTGCTCGATTCACAGCGAACAATGCCATAAAAGCTGGTAGCCATTTCTGTTGCTGGCCTTCACCACTTCGAGAGCTGTTGCATCCCAACTGAAATTATAGGCTACATTTGGATGCAACATAGTCTGTGTACCAGTCTTTTTAGCTAAAATTCTCCTGTTATTCTCCTGTTATGGCCTTTTTTCAGCAATCACAATGTTCTATATGCAGCCGGATTGACAGCGCAGTTGCTGATTGATAGTTGGAAAAAACATTCAGATTTTCCTTGGCAACGTAATGGAACATGGGGTGCACACAAATTTGGAGCAATATATACATTTACTTTGAAAAACAACAATACATAATACAGTTACGACCTGCTGCAGTCATTCCCTTGTGAGAAGGTAATGTCAATGCAAGATCATGTTGTTCAAACGGCCTAGAGAGGACTCTGTAATGAGAGAGAAATAATGATAAGCTACTGAAAATATTGCCTAGAAGATTCAACCCTTACAAAACAACACATGAAAAAATCACGTGAAAAATAAATGTTTAAAAAATTATGTATATATACATTTATACACCTGTCAGCAACGGGTTTGGCTGGAATAGCCGAATCCAGTAATGTGAAGGGGTGTCCACATACTTGTGTATATATAGTGTAGACAGTGCCTTGCGAAAGTATTCGGCCCCCTTGAACTTTGCGACCTTTTGCCACATTTCAGGCTTCAAACATAAAGATATAAAACGGTATTTTTTTGTGAAGAATCAACAACAAGTGGGACACAATCATGAAGTGGAACAACATTTATTGGATATTTCAAACTTTTTTAACAAATCAAAAACTGAAAAATTGGGCGTGCAAAATTATTCAGCCCCCTTAAGTTAATACTTTGTAGCGCCACCTTTTGCTGCAATTACAGCTGTAAGTCGCTTGGGGTATGTCTCTATCAGTTTTGCACATCAAGAGACTGAATTTTTTTCCCATTCCTCCTTGCAAAACAGCTCGAGCTCAGTGAGGTTGGATGGAGAGCATTTGTGAACAGCAGTTTTCAGTTCTTTCTTTTGAATAATTTTGCACACCCAATTTTTCAGTTTTTGATTTGTTAAAAAAGTTTGAAATATCCAATAAATGTCGTTCCACTTCGTGATTGTGTCCCACTTGTTGTTGATTCTTCACAAAAAAATACAGTTTTATATCTTTATGTTTGAAGCCTGAAATGTGGCAAAAGGTCGCAAAGTTCAAGGGGACCGAATACTTTCGCAAGGCACTGTACACTACCGTTCAAAAGTTTGGGGTCACTTAGAAATGTCCTTGTTTTTGAAAGAAAAGCACATTTTTTTTGTCCATTCAAATGATATCAAATTTATCAAAAATACAGCGTAGACATTGTTAATGTTGGAAATGACTATTGTAGCTAGAAACGGCAGATTTTAAATTAAAATTAAAATAATATATATATAAACAACTGAAATATTACATTTGCATAAGTATTCAGACCCTTTACTCTGTAAAGGGTTTTGGCAGCAATTACAACCTAGAGGCTTCTTGGGTATGACGCTACAAGCTTGCCACACCTGTATTTCCCCCATTCTTCTATGCAGATCCTCTCAAGCTCTGTCAGGTTGGCTGGGGAGCGTCATTGCACAGCTATTTTCAGGTTTCTCCAGAGATGTTCGATCGGATTCAAGTCCGGGCTCGGGCTGGGCCACTCAAGAACATTCAGAGACTTGTCACTTGTGTGTTGTCTTGGCTGTGTGTTTAGGGTTGTTGTCCTGTTGGAAGGTGAACCTTCGCCACAGTCTGAGGCCTTGAGCATTCTAAATCTCTCTGTACTTTGCTCCGTTCATCTTTCCCTCGATCCTGACTAGTCTCCCAGTCCCTGCTGCTGAAAAACATTTTTTTCTCTGACATGCACTGTCAACTTCGGGACCTTATATTAACAGGTGTGCCATTCCAAGTCATGTCCAATCAATTGAATTTACCACAGGTGGATTCCAATCAAGTTGTAGGAACATCTCAAGGATTAAAATGGAAACAAACAAGATGCATCTGAGCTCAATTTCGAGTCTCATAGCAAAGGGTCTGAATACTTATGTAAATAATGTTAAAAAATGTTTTTATACATTTGTAAACATTGCTTTGTCATTATGGAGTATTGAGTGTTGATTGATGAGAGAAAAAATACAATTTAATTCATTTTAGAATAAGGCTGTAATGTAACCAAATGTGGAAAAAGTCTGAGTCTGAATACTTTCCAAATGCGCAGTATGCGAAGTTTCACATGACTCAGACAATGTTTCCCAACATTTATTTGATTTAACCAGGCAAGTCAGTTAAGACAAATTATAATTTACAATGACGGCCTACACCAGACGACGCTGAGCCAATTGTGCCCCACCCTATGAGATTCCTAATCACAGCCGGCTGTGATCACAGCCTGGATTCAAACCAGGGTGTCTGTAGTGATACCTCAAGCACCGAGATGCAGTACCTTAGACCGCTGCGCCACTCAGGAGCAAAATTAGATATGTGAGTCTTTTTGGGGAAGTCTCTAAGAGCTTCACACACCTGGATTGTACAATATTTACACATTATTATTCTAAAAATTCTTCAAGCTGTGTCAAGTTGGTTGTTGATCATTGCTAGACATCCATTTTTAAGTCTTGCCATAGATTTTTAAGCTGATATAAATCCAAACTTTAATTAGGCCACTCAGGAACATTCAATGTTATCTTGGTAAGCAACTCCAGTGTATACTTGACCTTGTTTTTTAGGTTATTGTCCTGCTGAAAGGTGAATTAATCTTTCAGTATATGGTGAAAATCTGACTGAAGAAGGTTTTTCTCTAGGATTTTGCCTGTGCTTAGCTCCATTCCGTTTTTTTTTTTACCCTGAACACCTCCCCAGTCCTTAACGATTTCAAGCATACCCATAAATTGATGCAGCCAACACTATGCATGAAAATATGGAGAGTGGTACTCGGTAATGTGTAACTTCCCCATGCTCAAAGGGGTATTCAATGTCTACTTTTTTAAATGTATATACCTATTCTAGTAGGTGCCCTTCTTTGCGAGGCATTGGAAAACCACTGTGGTCTTTGTGGTTGAATCTATGTTTGAAATATTGCTGCTCGACTGAGGGACCTTAAAGATAATTGTATGTGTGGGGTACAGAGATGAGGTAGTCATTCAAAAGTCATGGTAAACACTATTATTGCAGACAGAGTGAGGCCACGCAACTTATTATGTGACTTATTATGCACATTTTTACTCCTGAACTTATTTAGGCTTGCCATAACAAAGGGGTTGAATACTTATTGACTCAAGACATTTCAGCTTTAATAATTTCCAAAAAAATTCAGAAAACATAATTCCACTTTGACATTATGGAGTATTGTGTGTATGCCGGTGACAAAATCTAAATTGAATCCATTTTAAATTCAAGCTGTAACACAACAAAATGAGGAAAAAGAAAAGGGGTATGAATACTTTCTGAAGAAAGTATATGCTGATCATCATGACTTACTGACAATTTTATTTTAAGCATTTTAGTTATGTTTGTCCCTTTTCTCATATTGGGTGACGGAGTTACTTGATGTGGAATAGAGAGGGACTCTATTCCACGTCAAGTAACTCATGCAAGCAGTACAATCTCATTTTAAAAACATAAAAATATAACTTATGGAACAGCGGGGACTGTGAAGAGATACACATGCATACACACACATGATAACATACGCACTATCCACACACATGTACACATGGATTTTGTGTTGTAGATGCACTACATAACAAAAGGTATGTGGACACCTGCTCAATGAACATCTCATTCCAATATCATGGACATTAATATGGAGTTTGTCCCCCCTTTGCTGATATCACAGCCTCCACTCTTCTGGAAAGGCTTTCCACTAGATGTTGGAACATTACTGCCGGAACTTGCTTCCATTCTGCCACAAGAGCATTAGTGAGGTCAGGCACTGATGTTGGGCGATTAGGCCTGGCTCGCAGTTGGCATTCCAATTCATCCAGACATGCTTCTTCAGGAAATGTTCTGAATGGACATAGAGAATCGGGAATCCTCTGCTTTCCTCGCGCCCAATATTTATATTTATGTTTACAATGAAATGTACTACGTCTATCAGGTTTCAGGTAAGACTCAAGTGCAGACTGTGTAGAAGTAACCATGTTTATTGTAACAACAGGGACAGGCAAACGACAAGTCAAGGCAGGCAGATGTCGATAATCCAGAGTAGGGGCAAAGGTTCAGGATGGCAGGCAGGATCAGAGGCAGGCGGAGTGGTCAGGCAGACGGGCTCGGAGTCAGGACAGGCAGGCGTCAAAACCAGGAGGGCGAGAAAAGCAGGAGCTGAGACTCAAAACGCAGGTAGGCTTGAACAAACAAGACAAACTGGCACTAACAGACAGAAAACACAGGTGTAAATACCCAGGGGATAAGTGGGGAAGATTTTTATTTATTTATTTATTTCACCTTTATTTAACCAGGTAGGCCAGTTGAGAACAAGTTCTCATTTACAACTGTGACCTGGCCAAGATAAAGCAAAGCAGTGTGACAAAAACAACAACCCAGAGTTACACATAAACTAACGTACAGTCAATAACACAATATAATTTCAAAACAAATCTATATACAGTGTGTGCAAATGTAGAAGAGTAGGGAGGTAGACAGTAAATAGGCCGTAGAGGCAAAGTAATTACAATTTAGCATTAATACTGTGATAGATGTGCAGATGATGATGTGCAAGTAGAGATACTGGGGTGCAAAATAGCAAGAGGGTAAGTAATAATATGGGGATGAGGTAGTTTATTTGCTATTTACAGATTGGCTGTGTACTGGTACAGTAAGTTGCTCTGACAGCTCATGCTTAAATTTAGAGAGGGAGATATAAGACTGCAATTCGTTCCAGTCATTGGCAGCAGAGAATTGGAAGGAAAGGCGGTCAAAGGAAGTGTTGGCTTTGGGGATGACCAGATGGGCGACACCGGGAGGGGGGTGGAAACAAGCACAAGGACAGGTGAAACAGATCAGGGCGTGACAATGTCAGAATGCCCAATGTTAGAATGTTTCCAATCAAATTAATGAATTAAGTTAGAACGTTTTCCTATCAGTCTAATTTGCGTAAACGTTGTGATTGGATGATAGCTGTGAGGGTTATCAAATCAGGATGAAATTCTCTGATCTCCTCAAGAACATTAATGATAGATTGTTCATATTTGAAGATTGCCGAAAGGCCAGTCTCTTTGCCATTTGACAGGAGTGGCAAGGAGTTGAATGTAGTAGCTGAATAGAGATGATAACCAGGCTAGATGCAACATATTGTGTCCTGTTTCCACCTTTCACCAACACTTTTCTATCCTCCGCAGCATCTACCATATACTGCCATTTCCTTTAGGGCTATAAAGTCGCACAGATATTGATTAACGAGTTACAGTTTAATGTACAAAAATGCCACCCAGTGCAACTGGCAATGTACAGTACAAAATAATAATACCTTTAAGATAATTACACCCATTATCCAGCCTTGTGGGATGGATCCATTTGAGCCCCTGTGGAACTACTGACTGTGTTTCCTGTTTACCTTGCTCTCTCAAAAGCTATTCATAACCACACACTTGGAAACATACAGACCGTTATGCTTCCTATTCATTCTCTCAGAAGAAGCAGATTGACGTTTATTGTCGTGATTCTTGTCCTGGAGACAGAACTAAGATATATGGCCGTAGACAGGCTAGATGCAAAATCAAAATAGGCTGTATTGTAATTCATGAAAACAAAAAATGTGCTTTTTGGTCTTGATTTAAGGTAAGGGTTAGGAATTAGGGTTAGCAGTGTGGTTAAGGTTAAGGCTAGGTTTGAAATCAGATTTGATTAATTTGTGGTTGTGCAGCTAGTGACCACTTTGCAGAGCTGCCTCCAGAACAAGATTTATGACAAAAAATGTTAACCTGCTCAGTGGAAGGCGTAGCTCATAGAAATGGATAGAAGACTCAACCTCTATGTTACACATTTTAGCATGGACATTGCCACATTACCATTGAGAGATTCCATCATTGTAAAGTAGTCAACTGGGGATTCCTATGGGTTGGGAGCAATCAGACAATGATCAGAACATTGCCCTCTTCTTCAAATTCAGTGCTATGTTTTGTAGATGGCCTTAACACCTCTGTCAAGTCGCCACAAATAATGTATTGGTTCATGACTCCAGCACTGCAGGTGGCAGTAAATTACCAAAATAAGATCTATGCGCTTATCAAACACAACACTGGTAAACAAATCAATAAAACTAATGTCCTTTTAGTCAATTGTTAATAATTAAACTGTAGTTTAGGGTTCCAATTAAAAGTGACTGAAGGGCACAATATGACACATAATCATATTTCCCTGCCTGTCCTCTGGGGCAGTTAAAAGAGGTAGGGATGATTAACGTTGGTGAATCGTTCTGTAATTTTTATCTGCAAATTGCCATTGCCCTTGACTTGAGCTATCAAAAAGCTAGGTAAGCTTTGGTGAACCCCTTACCTGTTTAATGATACCCTTGTTTATGGGTAAGACTGCAAGGCAAAAAGAGTGAGGCTGTTCAGTATGCTACAAGGTTGTCTTAGCAATTATGCAAATACAATCCGGATTTAGTGTAGTGTACATCTTTGGGTACTTTCTTAGCTACCTTATGAAAGAGCCCAAGACCAGGATAACAGCAGGGACTATGTCACTGCACACTGAGACTTTAACCCATTTTAACTCTAGTTGTTCTTCTTCAGGCAGTACACTAAGTAATGATGGATCCATACTGACTTGTACTACCTTTGGGTCTCCAATCCACAGACTATGGTGCACAGTACGACATAGAGCAATGACTACATGGAACTTTATTCCACGTCAAGTAACTCATGCAAGCAGTAAAATCTCATTTTAAAAACAGATAAAAATACAATTTATGGAACAGCGGGGATTGTGAAGAGACACACACAGGCACAGACACACGCATACACACACATGATAACATATGCACTATACACACATGCACACATAGATTTTGTGTTGTAGATACATGACCAAAAGTATGTGGAGACCTGCTCGTCGAACATCTCATTCCAAAATCATGGACATTAATATGGAGTTGGTCCCCCCTTTTCTGCAATAACAGCCTCCACTCTTTTGGAAAGGCTTTCCACTAGATGTTGGAACATTGCTGCAGGGGACTTGCTTTCATTCAGCCACAAGAACATTAGTGAGGTTGGGAACTGACTTTGGGTGATTAGGCCTGGCTCGCAGTTGGCATTCCAATTCATCCCAAAGGTGTTCGATGGGGTTGAGGTCAGGGCTCTGTGAAGGCCAGTCAAGTTCTTCCACACCGATCTCGACAAACCATTTATGTATGGACCTCGCTTTGTGCACAGGGGCATTGTCATACTGAAACAGGAAAGGGCCTTCTCCAAACTGTTGCCACAAAATTGGAAGCTCAGAATTGTTTAGAATGTCATTGTACACTGTAGTGTTAAGATTACCCTTCACTGGAATTACATGTGTGATCGATTTTATTCACCTGTCAGCAACGGGTGTGGCTGAAATAGCCGAATACACTAATTTGAAGGGGTGCCCATATACTTTTGTGTATATAGTCCATGTGGTAGTAGAGTAGTGGCTTGAGGGCACACACTTAATGTGTTGTGAAATGTAATGTAATGTTTTTAATTCTATTAACGGCTTTAATTTTGCTGGACCACAGGAAGAGAAGCCGCTGCCTAGGCAGCAGCTAATGGAGATCCATAATAAATACAAATACAAATTCTTTGATGCAGAGACGCAGCAACCAAACATGGTGCCTGCTGTTCACTTTAGCAGCACAGCCCCACCAAGGTGACTCATCTTATTATTGGCTGTGGGTTCTGTACTGTAGTTCTGCCTCACAGAGTCAATATGTTACTTAAAACAGACGTCTGACCCGGCAAATCCCCTTGTCTCCGGCTCTGAGAGTGATGCCTCCCATATTGGCCATTATGAAGTCTCTACTGGCCGTTGGCTTGACTGTGATTGGGTGGGGAATGAGTGACGGAGGGAGGGGAGGTGGGGTGCAGGGGTTGCGCTGTTGTTTACCGGTTGGGGTCACAGTGAGATGTATCACTTTAACAGATGTTCTTCTGGAAATACATCACTGTGCATTGACTGGCTACTGAGCTCTGAGCCTTGGCTGGAAGGCTTCCTGCTTGGAATACCAAAACTCCCTCCTCCATCAACATACATTTTTCCGACCCTCTGCAGAGCGTGTAAGAAAGAACACAAGATAAAGAAGCAGGGATTTCTGTCTCTTTGTCTACTCGCTTTTCGACAAACACAGCACTCTTGCAGACACACGTATGTTCGTTGCTAACTGACACGGCTGTTCCTAACTGACACGTATGTTCCTAACTAACATGTCTGTTCCTAGCTAACACGTCTGTTTCTAGCTAACTAACACATCTGTTCCTAGCTAACTAACACGTCTGTTCCTACCTAACTAACACATCTGTTCCTAACTAACATGTCTGTTCCTAGCTAACTAACACGTCTGTTCCTAGCTAACTAACACATCTGTTCCTAGCTAACTAACACATCTGTCCCTAGCTAACTAACACATCTGTTCCTAGCTAACTAACACATATGTTCCTAGCTAACTAACACGTCTGTTCCTAGCTAACTAACACATCTGTTCCTAGCTAACTAACACGTCTGTTCTTAGCTAACTAACAAACACATCTGTTCCTAGCTAACTAACATGTCTGTTCCTAGCTAACTAACACATCTGTTCCTAGCTAACTAACACATCTGTTCCTAACTAACACGTCTGTTCCTAACTAACACATCTGTTCCTAGCTAACTAACACGTCTGTTCCAAGCTAACTAACACATCTGTTCCTAGCTAACTAACACATCTGTTCCTAACTAACACATCTGTTCCTAGCTAACTAACACGTCTGTTCCAAGCTAACTAACACGTCTGTTCCTAGCTAACTAACACATCTGTTCCTAGCTAGCTAACACATCTATTCCTAGCTAACTAACACATCTGTTCCTAGCTAACTAACACGTCTGTTCTTAGCTAACTAACACGTCTGTTCCTAGCTAACTAACACATCTGTTCCTAGCTAACTAACACATCTGTTCCTAGCTAACTAACACGTATGTTCCTAGCTAACTAACACATCTGTTCCTAGCTAACACGTCTGTTCCTGGCTAACACGTCTATTCCTAATTAACACGTTGGTTCCTAACTAACACATCTGTTCCTAGCTAACACATCTATTCCTAATTAACATGTCTATTCATAGCTAACTAACACATATGTTCCTAACTAACACATCTGTTCCTAATTAACACGTCGGTTCCTAACTAACACATCAGTTCCTAGCTAACACGTCTGTTCCTAGCTAACACGTCTGTTCCTTAACACGTCTATTCATAGCTAACTAACACATCTGTTCCTAATAAATACGTTGGTTCCTAGCTAAATAACACGTTTGTTCCTAGCTAACTAATTCAGAGTTCCACTAGAGCTGTATTTGCCCAATGAGTTTATTGTGGATTCCCAATTCTCTGAGTTGAAGACTATTTGCCCGTTCTGCCTTTTTATTTATTCAACTCTCCAAACAGAGGCGTCTGTTTGGGCTGGATCCTAATATAACACAGAGGACAGAGGGTTCAGCGGTTTTAATTGAGCAGTTACACAAATTAATACAGCAGGCAAAACATTGTGGGTAGAACAATGCAGAGAGCTCTGCTCTATTTGTATGCCTTAGTCATTGAATTAGAAAAAACTACAAACAACTATAAACTATAAACAAACAAATCATTTGATTACATAATGGCTTATGCAACACCTCACAAATAGTATCTCAATACCAGAGCAGAACCATCTCAGCATCTGTTCTTAATATTCAAATGGACTGCAGAGAGAACTTATTTTCCTTCGCAAAGTTTATTGACGAACCAACTGCCCATTATATTTTACTGTTCTGAGAATTGTTTTGAAATAAGTTAGAATAATTGACTGCCCATAAATACATTAGGTTGTTAATATACAGTGATGTACAGTGAGCTTCAAATGTATTGGGACAGTGACACAATTTTTGTTGTTTTGGCTCTGTACTCCAGCACTTTGGATTTGAGAAATTACAATGACTATGAGTTTAAAGTGCAGACTGTCAGCTTTAATCTGAGGGTGTACAGAGGCATAAATATCATACCCCCAAGACATGTTAACCTCTCACCATTACAATAACAGGGGAGGTTAGTATTTTTTTGGGGGGGTGGGGGTATGATATCTGTTTATGCCTCTGTAACTTTCTCACTCATCATTATTCACAATTCATTCAGGATTATGGAAAATCATGGTAGCATCCACATTAATGTAGAAGTGAATATTCTATTCTTATTTACAATACAAGTGACTCCAAAATGACACAATACATTATTTACCATTAATTTCTATTGGGCACATAATAATCAGAAACACAACTAAAACAAACAGCAAATGCATCCAACATCTTTGTAGTCACAAAACGTTCTCTACTTTAATACACATATAAGTGTATTACATTTGTTTTTTCAATTCTTGCCATAACAAAGGGGTTGAATACTTATTGACTCAAGACATTTCAGCTTTTCATTTTTGTATTAATTTGTAAATAATTCTAAAAACATAATTCCACTTTGACATTGTGGGGTATTGCATGTAGGCCAGTGACACAACATCTCAATTTAAACCATTTTAAATTCAGGCTGTAACACAACAAAATGTGGAAAAAGTAAAGGTGTGTTGTCACGACTTCCGCCGAAGTCGGCCCTTCTCCTTGTTCGAGTGGTGTGCGGCGATCGACGTCACCGGCTTTCTAGTCACCACCGATCCATGTTTCAGTTTTGTTTTGTTTTGTCTGTATTACACACACCTGGTTTCAATTCCCATATCATGTTCCTTATTTAACCCTCTGGCATACATTTCTGTTCTGTCCGTGATTGTTGGTGTCTTTAGTGGTTGTTGATTGTGCTAGTATGTATGTATGTTCCTATTTTGAATTTTTGCTTGACTTTTTTGAGTAAACACTGTTGTGTTGCTCAAAACCTGTGTCCTGCGCCTGACTCCGCTACATCTCTGCACCCAATCGATGACAGAATCACGGACCGTTCAAATGGAGTCAGCAGGTGAAGCCAGCCTTTCTCTCCCAGTAGAGGAGCCATCCAGCAGCACACAACCATGTTACACAGTCTAGGGACATCCAAGGATCGCGTGCTGCAAACAATAGACAGATGGGAGAGAGGAGGCTTTCCTGTCAATCCTACATCATCACCTCCGCCCGCACCTCAACCTACACCGATGTCCACCCCTCCGTCGTCAGAACCCAATGGGATTCGGCTCTCGCTCCCGGGTGCGTATGACGGAACAGCTGCCGGGTGCCAGGGGTTCCTACTCCAGCTGGAGCTCTACCTAGCAGCTGTTCAGCCGGCCCCTTCGGGACGCGAGAGAGAGAGCACCCTCATCTTCTGCCTGACTAGAAAAGCCCTGTAGTGGGCCAACGGGGAAGGGAAGGCCCGACTCTGGATGACTACGAGGACTTCTCCCGCCGCTTTCGGGCAGTTTTTGATCATCCACCTGAAGGGAGAGTGGCAGGAGGGCTATTGTTCCATCTGAGACAGGGGATGAGGAGCGCTCAAGAGTTCGCACTGGACTTCAGAACTCTAGCAGCTGGTGCGGGATGGAATGAGCGGGCCCTGATCGACCACTACAGGTGTAGTATACGAGAGGACGTTCGTAGGGAGCTAGCCTGCAGGGACACCACTCTCAACCTGGACCAGCTGGTGGACTTGTCTATCCGGCTGGATAACCTGTTGGCCTCCCGCAGACGTCAGGATTGGGGTCCGTCCATTCCATTTCCCAGCACCTTGGATCCAACATCGATGGAGTTGGGAGGGGCTGCTATGAGGGGGACCGGAGGGGGGACCATTCCCTGTACCAGCTGTGGCCGCAGAGGGCACACTGCTGTTCGGTGCTGGGGTGGTTCTCCAGGAGGTCGAGGTTGCAGGCAGAGCACTGGTGGGTCATCCCAGGTGAGTAGGCACACAATTCACCCAGAGCCCCCTGTTGCACACATGTGGTTACCTATAGAATTTCCTGAGCATAAGGCGCTAGTAGATTCAGGTGCAGCTGGGAACTTTATTGACCGCTACTTAGCACATAGATTAGGGATCCCTATTGTTCCTGTTGATGTTCCCTTCCCTGTACATGCCTTAGATAGTCGTCCTTTGGGGTCAGGGCTCCTTTGGGGAGGTCACAGCGCCCATTGCTATGAGAATGCAGGGGGGTCACGAGGAGAGAATTAGTCTCTTCCTGATCGACTCTCCTGCGTTTCCTGTTGTGTTAGGTCTTCCTTGGTTGGCCTCTCATGATCCTATTATTTCGTGTCAACAGAGGGCTCTCAAGGGATGGTCCTGTCAGTGTTCAGGGAGGTGTGTAGGTGTTTCCTTAGGTGCCACTACGGTGGAAAGTCCAAACCAGGTTTCTACCATGCACATTCCGCCCGAATAAGCCGATTTGGCACTTGCCTTCTGTAAAAAGAAGGCGACTCAATTACCACCCCATCGACAGGGGGATTGTGCGATAGATCTCTTGGTAGAAGCTGCACTTCCCAGGAGTCACGTGTATCCTCTGTCACAGGAGGAGACGGTGGCTATGGAGACATATGTCACCGACTCTGGGACAGGGATACATTCAGCCTTCTATCTCACCTGTCTCCTCAAGTTTCTTTTTTGTGAAGAAGAAGGATGGAGGTTTGCGCCCGTGTATTGATTATCGAGGTTTAAATAAGATCAGGGTAAAATACAGGTACCCGCTACCGCTCATAGCCAGTATGACCGAGTCATTACACGGGGCGCGCTTCTTCACAAAATTGGACCTCAGGAGCGCTTACAACCTGGTGCGTATCTGGGCGGGAGATGAGTGGAAGACAGCATTTAGCACCACTTCTGGGCATTATGAGTACCTCGTCATGCCTTACGGGTTAATGAATGCTCCATCAGTCTGTCAATCCTTTGTAGATGAGATTTTCAGGGACCTGCATGGGCAGGGTGTAGTGGTGTATATAGATGACATTCTAATATACTCCGCCGAGCATGTGTCCCTGGTACACAGGGTACTTGGTAGACTGTTGGAACATGACCTGTATGTCAAGGCTGAGAAATGTCTGTTCTTCCTCCAGTCCGTCTCCTTCCTAGGGTACCGCTTTTCAGCGTCAGGGGTAGAGATGGAGAATGACCGCATTTCAGCCGTGCGTAATTGGCCGACTCCAACCACGGTAAAGGAGGTGCAACGGTTTTTAGGGTTTGCCAACTACTACCGGAGATTTATCCGGGGTTTTGGTCAGGTAGCGGCTCCCATTACCTCACTGCTGAAGGGGGGACCGGTGCGACTGCAGTGGACAGCTGGGGCGGACAGGGCTTTTGGTCACCTGAAGGCTCTGTTTACCTCGGCTCCCGTGCTGGCTCATCCTTATCCCTCCTTAGCGTTCATAGTTGAGGTGGACGCGTCCGACGCAGGGATAGGTGCTGTACTGTCTCAGCGCTCGGGTACGCCACTAAAGCTCCGCCCTGTGCATTCTTTTCAAAAAAGCTCAGCCCGGCGGACCGAAACTATGATGTGGGGGACCGAGAGTTGTTGGCTGTTGTCAAGGCTCTGAAAGCGTGGAGACATTGGCTTGAGGGGGCTAGACACCCTTTTCTCATTTGGACTGACCACCGAAATCTGGAATACATTCGAGCAGCGAAGAGACTGAACCCTCGCCAGGCAAGGTGGGCCATGTTTTTCACCCATTTTGTTTTCACCCTTTCCTACAAACCAGGTTCCCAGAATGTTAAGGCAGATGTCCCGGCTGTATGATACAGAGGAGCGGTCCACGGATCCCACTCCCATAATTCCAGCTTCTCGCCTGGTAGCACCGGTGGTATGGGAGGTGGACGCGGATATCAAGTGGGCATCACATGCAGAGCCCACTCCCCCTCAGTGTCCATCTGGGCGTCTGTACGTTCCGTTTGATGTCCGCGATCGTTTGATCTGTTGGGCTCACACGTCACCCTCCTCTGGTCATCCTGGCATCGGTCGGACGGTGCACTGCCTTGCTGGGAAGTACTGGTGGCCCACTTTAGCTGAGGACGTGAGGGTTTATGTTTCCTCCTGTTCGGTATGCGCACAGTGCAAGGCACCTAGACACCTGCCCAGAGGGAAATTACAACCCCTTCTCGTTCCACAACGACCGTGGTCACACCTGTCGGTGGATTTCGTGACGGATCTTCCCCCGTCGCGGGGTAACACCTGGTCGTTGTGGATCGGTTTTCTAAGTCCTGCCGTCTCCTTCCTTTGCCCGGTCTCCCTACGGCTCTACAAACTGCGGAGGCCCTGCTCACCCACGTATTCCGGCTCTACGGGGTGCCTGAGGATATAGTTTCTGATCGGGGTCCCCAATTCACGTCTAGAGTCTAGAGGGCGTTTATGGAATGCATGGGGGTCTCGGTCAGCCTTACCTCAGGTTTTCATCCCGAGAGTAACGGGCAGGTGGAAAGAGTCAACCAGGATGTGGGTAGGTTTCTGCGGTCCTATTGCCAGGACCGACCGGGGGAGTGGGCGGTTTACATCCCCTGGGTGGAGATGGCCCAAAACTCCCTCCACCACTCCTCTACCAACCTATCACCATTTCAGTGTGTGCTGGGTTATCAGCCGGTCCTGGCACCATGGCATCAGAGCCAGATCGAGGCTCCTGTGGTGGATGAATGGTTTCGGTACTCAGAGGAGACATGGAACGCTGCCCATGTGCGGCTACAACGGGCCATCAGGAGGCAAAAGGCGAGTGCCGACCGCCAACGCAGTGAGGCCCCAGTGTATGGGGGATCGGGTCTGGATCTCGACCCGAAACCTGCCCTGCCGGAAGCTGGGTCCACGGTTTGTGGGGCCATTTCAAATCCTGAGGAGACTGAACAAGGTTGGTTATAGGTTACAACTCCCCCTGATTATCACATTAACCCCTCGTTCCATGTGTCTCTCCTCAGGCCGGTGGTGGCTGGTCCACTCCAGCAGTCTGAGGTGCGGGAGGTTCCTCCGCCCCCTCTGGACATCGAGGGGGTCCCGGCGTATACCGTACGAGCCATCATGGACTCAAGGCGTCGGGCGAGGGGCCTTCAGTACCTCGTGGAGTGGGAGGGGTACGGCCCGGAAGAGAGATGCTGGGTACCGGTGGAGAACATCCTAGATCCTTCATTGCTACAGGAGTTTCACCGTCTCCACCCGGATCGCCCTGTGTCCCGTCCTCTGGGTCGTCCCCGAGGCCGGTGTCGGCGTGCTGCTGGAGCCGCGCGTCAAGGTGGGGGGTACTGTCACAACTTTTTTCGGGTGGTGTTCGGCGGTCGACATCACTGGCTTTCTAGTCACCACCGATCCATGTTTCAGTTGAGTTTTGTTTTGCCTGTATTACACATACCTGGTTTCAATTCCCATATCATGTTCCTTATTTAACCCTCTGTCATACATTTCTGTTCTCTCCGTGATTGTTGGTGTCTTTAGTGGTTGTTGATTGTGCTAGTGTGTATGTATGTTCCTATTTGGAATTTCTGCTTGACTTTTTTGAGTAACCGCTGTTGTGTTGCTCAAAACCTGTGTCCTGCGCCTGACTCCGCTACATCTATGCACCGAATCGATGACATGTGTGAATACTTTCTGAAGGCACTGTACAATATATACTCCCTGCTTGCACTGCAATATTGGGCAGCATATCCAAACTCACTAGATCATGACAGTGGGAACCCAGGGAACTGTTTTTGCGGAGAGTTAAGTATCTTGTACAAGCAGGCAATGGAGTCTAGGATTTGATTCCAGCAACCATGTGGTTGCCAGCTCACTTCCCCCCAGATGTTGTGTGTCAGACCCAGGATTCAAACTGGCAACCCTCTGGTAACTGGCTTGCTTCTCTAGCCGCTAGGCTATCTGTCTAGCATTGGGTCAGGGACACAGGATTGCATTAGTACCCTTGGTACAGGATTAGTCAGTATACAGTATGCCAGATAGCCACAGTGTCCTTGGTTGTTACCTTGCATCATGCAAAAAAGTTGAGCAATTCCGTTGATTCAATCTTGCAAAGCGGTTCCTAGTCGCCAGTGTAATTTAGGGCTTATTAGTGTTGTAAATGGTGTGCAAAACCCCTTTAGGGTTTCACTGGAAACGGGTGTTTACTTAAAAGTGGAAATTGGAAAATCCTGAATTGGATTTAGAAGGAAAAAGCCTATTCTTGTGGATTTTGAAGAATTTTACCTATTCCAATTTTTGTCTTTGGGCGGCGGAAAATGGAGATGTCTGTTTTGACAGGTTGGTTGCTTAACCAAGTGTCCTCATCAAATTCCAAAGTGCAGCCAATGTTCTTAGCAGCTTAGTGGTCCTCTGCTTTCCCCAGCATGAAAATAGATTTAAGTCAGGTTATCCACATGGGGGGCTGACTAACAATAATAACATGGAGATCATAAATATGCTAATCACACACAGCTGTTTGATGATGAATTCATGTAACATATCAGTGTCTGAGGAGTTATAATTTGTGTACTTTCTTACAAGGAGATCATTTTGGTATTTGGTATTTTATTAGGATCCGCATAAGCTGTTGCGAAAGCAGCAGCTACTCTACCGGTTCACACAAATTATGAAACATTACATAACACAGAACATTAATAGACAAGATGTTACATCTGCCCCTGCGACGCCCTCTACTTCTCATCCTGTGTCTCCTTAACTTGCTGCTACTCCCTCAGTGCTCTCTCCCTTTCTCTCTGTGTGTGGGTGTATCTGATTGTGTGAGGGGAGACAGGTGTGCTGGAGTCAGAGCAGATCCCCACCAGCTGCAACCTGTTCCATAATCATGGCCTCTACAAATACTCAGCCCTGCCACTTCCACGCTGTCAGATCGTAGCCTCTGCTCAATCAGTCTGCATTTCAAGCCGTTTGTTCCTGCATAGATCTTGTTATCCTGTGGTGTCTGTTTTTCCCTAGCCTGACACTGCTTTTCTCTCCACTACAGTTCTGTCCACTCTGACTCTGGTCCCTGTCTCCAGTCCCTTGTCTCGTCAGTCCTGCTTCCCTGCCCTGGAACCCTGCTCTACTGCTTCCTTGAATTCTGCTCCAGACCTGCTTACCCTACTCCCCTTTCCCCGGCCACAGCCTCAGTTCCTGGTTCCCTGCTACCCACCCGAGCTCCCCCTGGCCTTCACCCCCACCCCCCCCCCCCCCCCCACACACACACTTTTCAACAGATACTTTGGTTGCCTTATCCCTGTCTCCTCGTCTGAGTCTGCACTTGGGTTCACCTGCTCCACCCCACATAACACAAGAACAGCTCAAGGACAGAACTACATACATTTAGTCTACATATCAACATGTACACACAAACTCTAGGTCAAATAGGGGAGAGGCGTTGTGCCGTGAGGTGTTACTTTATCTATTTTTTTAAAGCAGGTTTGTTCATTTGAGCAATATGAGATGGAAAGGAGTTCCATGCAATAATTGCTCTATATAATACAGTACGCTTTCTTGAATTTGTTCTGGATTTGGGGACTGTGAAAAGACCCTTAGTGGCTTGTCTGGTGGGGTACATGTGTGTGTCTGAGCTGTGAGTAACTTGACTACGCAAACAATCTGGAATTTTCAACACATGAATGTTTCTTATGAAAATAAATGACGCAGTCAGTCTCTCCTCAACTCTTAGCCAAGAGAGACTGGCATGCATGGTATCTATATTAGCCCTCTGATTACAATGAAGAGAAAGACGTGCGGCTCTATTCTGGGCCAGCTGCAACTTAACTAGGTCTTTCTTTGCAGCACTTAACTTTTGTCCATTCATGTGGTCAAAATAAGACAAAACTAGAGCCTGCAGGACTTGCTTTTTGGAGTGTCATGTCAAAAAAGCAGAGCATCTCTTTATTACGGACAGACCTCTCCCCATTTTTACAACCATTGAATGTATATGTTTTGACCATGACAGTTTACAATCTAAGGTAACACCAAATAATTTAGTCTTCTCAACAGCCACACCATTCATTACCAGATTCAGCTGAGTTCTAGAGCTTAGGGAATGATTTGTACCAAATACAGTTCTCTGTTTTAGAGATGTTCAGGACCAGTTTATTACTGGCCACCCATTCCAAAACCGACTGCAACTCCTTGTTAAGAGTTTTAGTGACTTCATTAGCTGTGTTTGCTGACACATATATGGTTGTGTCATCAGCATACATGGACACACAGGCTTTGTTTAATGCCAGTGGCAGGTCATTAAGTTCAGCTTGTGTTTTCGGTTTACCCCGAAACATCGCTGGAGGCTATTTTGGAGTGAGTGAGAAGACACATTTTACCATGCAGCTGGCAAGCTATGTGTTGCTGGACAGTTTTAACAATCGAAGGACCACTTGATTTAACAGCTAGTCCAATGTCATCCACTGATACATGAATCTAGATTTAGTCATGTTTGATCCCAAGAGACATTCCCATGAGTAGATTGATTCTCTATGCCCAAATGTGAATCATAGAAGATAATGTAGGCTATACTTTTGGAAGTTGGGTTTAGTGTTAAAGATAGACCCAGTAATATTATCATCAAACACAGCGGGACGGCTTATCAAAAACAAGAACATTTACATCTGCCACTGTTGGCTGTTCCCAGTGTGGGCATGTCTCAAGGGAGGATGTCAATTGTGGAAGAACAAATGCTGGGAGTCAAGGCATATTTTGGGTTATGTTGGTATTGATGTCTGTAAATTACAATTGAAGTTGGAAGTTTACATATACAGTTGATGTCAGAGGTTTACATACACCTTAGCCAAATACATCAGTTTTTCACAATTCCTGACATTTAATCCTCTAAAAATTACTTGTCTTAGGTCAACCTAAAACTTCTTACTTGGGAATATTGAAAACTCATGTTAAAAGGAACCACCAGCTTTCATATGTTCTCATGTTCTGAGCAAGGAACTGAAACGTTAGCTTTCTTACATAGCACATATTGCACTTTTACTTTCTTCTCCAACACTTTGTTTTTGTATTATTAAACCAAATTGAACATGTTTCATTATTTACTCGAGGCTAAATTGATTTTATTGATATACTATATTAAGTTGAAATAAGTGTTCATTCAGTATTGTTGTAATTGTCATTGTTATAAATAAAAAATTGTCTGATTAATCGGTATCGGCTTTTTTGGTCCTCCAATAATCGGTTATCCAATAATCGGAGTTGAAAAATCATTATCGGTCGACCTCTAATGTCAATATAGGACTTGTTTGGCTGTGGATATAGATACTTTTGTACCTGTTTCCTCAAGCATCTTCACAAAGTCCTTGTTGTTGTTCTGGGATTGATTTGCACTTTTCGCACCAAAGTACCTCCACAAGTCTGGTCCATCCTTGGGAGCAATTTGCAAATGCATGAAGGTACCACGTTCATCTGTACAAACAATAGTACGCAAGTATAAACACCACAGGACCACGCAGCCGTTATACCGCTCAGAAAATAAACGCGTTCTGACTCGTGGAGATGAACGTACTTTGTTGCGAAAAGTGCAAATCCATCCCAGAACAACAGCAAAAGACCTTGTGAAGATGCTGGAGGATACAGATACAAAAGTATCTATATCCCCAGTAAAACGAGTCCTACATCAACATAACCTGAAAGGCCACTCTGCAAGGAAGAAGCCAATTCTCCAAAACCGCCATAAAAAAGCCAGACTACGGTTTGCAACTGCATATGGGGACAAATATTGTACTTTTTGGAGAAATTTCCTCTGGTCTGATTTAACAAAAATAGAACTATTGTGCCATAATGACCATCGTTATGTTTGGAGGAAAAAGGGGGATGCTTGCAAGCCGAATTAACATCATCCCAACCGTGAAGCATGGGGGTGGCAGCATCATGTTGTGGGGGTGCTTTGATGCAGGACGGACTAGTGCACTTCACAAAATAGATGGCATCATGAGGGAGGAAAATTACGTGGATATATTGAGGCAACTTCTAAACACATCAGTCAGAAAGTTAAAGCTTGGTCGCAAATTGGTCCTCTAAATGGACAATGACCCCAAGCATACTTCCAAAGTTGTGGCAAAATGGCTTAAGGACAACAAAGTCAAGGTATTGGAGTTTGCTTGCTGTTTGGGGTTTTAGGCTGGGTTTCTGTACAGCACTTTGAGATATCAGCTGATGTAAGAAGGGCTATTTGATTTGATCTCAAAGCCCTGACTTCAATCCCATAGAAAATAGTGTGTGTGAGCAAGGAGGCCTACAAACCTGACTCAGTTACACCAGGTCTTTCAGTAGGAATGGGCCAAAATTCACCCAACTTATTGTGGGAAGCTTGTGGAAGGCTACCCAAAATGTTTGACCCAAGTTAAACAATTTAAAGGCAATTCTACCAAATACTAATTGAGTGTATGTAAACTTCTGACCCACAGGGAATGTGATGAAAGAAATCAAAGCTGACGTAAATCATTCTCTCTATTATTATTCTGACATTTCACATTCTTAAAATAGCGGGGTGATCCTAACTGACTTAAACTTAAAACATGGATTTTTTTTACTAGGATTAAATGTCAGGAATTGTGAAAAACTGAGTTTAAATGTATTTGGCTAAGTTGTATGTAAACTTCCGACTTCAACTGTAGCTCTCGTTCTCTCTTGCTTCTCCTTAATTTTGGAAGAAATTAGTTTAAAGCAGTTCAAATATTGTCTTTCTCTCTCTTTTAGTCAACTACTCAAGACATTTAATGCACTGCAGTGCTAGCTAGCTAGCTATAGCTTATGCTTTCAGTAGTAGATTCATTCTCCGATAATTTTACAATGTCATGTCAGTTCATGCTGCAAGAGCTCTAATATGTTGGAGGACATCCTCCGGAAGTTGTCATAACTACTGTGTAAGTCTATGGAAAGGGGTGAGAACCAATAGCCTCCTAGGTTTTGTATTGAAGTCAATGTACCCAGAGGAGGACAGAAGCTAGCTCTCCTCCATACAATGGTGCTAACCTACAGGGTGCTGCTGCGGTTACTGTAGACCTTCATTAAAAAACTGTGTTTTTTAATCAATTATTTGGTGACGTGAATATACTTGGCATAGCTTTATCAAAAATTATAACTTTTTAAATGTTTCAATATTTTTATGAAATTCACTGAGGACGATGGTCCTCCATCTCTCTCTGATAAAATGAATTCCAGAGTCCAATGAGTGTGTTCTCCCTTAGTCAATGTCACTGTTTGCTGATGTGCTTTTACACACTTAAAACACTTCCTCTGAAAGGTTAAATGTTTCTAATGTACACTGTACCTACTAATAACTCCAAAGCTTTTACAATGTGTTTGACAATCAAAGACATTGATTGATGTGGTTTTCCCGACTTTGGGGGAAGAGAGAAACTGCAGTTTACTTTGTTGGGCAAAAATATTTATGAAGCATTGCATCAAATTCACACAGTGCACTGCCAACTTGAAGAAGTCCATTCTGGATTATTGTTTACTTTGCATTAATGCGTATGCCTATGACATTTTTTTATGCATGTTAAATCTGCCTTCAGGTTTATCATCACAGTATTGCATTGCATTTTCAAAAGGACAGATCTGCTGACAACAACAAACTGAGTGTTTATTCTCTGTTGTTATGATGTGTAACCCATCCCACAAAAAGTGTTCTCCCATCACAGTTTCAATATGGATATCAAAACAGACTGTGACCTTATGAATCACACTGTGCATATTTTACAGTTGTCCATGGAATGAGACACACTGTTGTATTAGTTGGGAGGAAATAGGGTGGGGTCAAACAGCTATGCCATTTCCTGGGTTGCTATACATCTTCAGATGCTAAGAAAATCTTTACACCAACATTAAGTGTCCCAGGTGGATGCTCTTTTTTGTGGAAAGTGATGGGTTCTTTTTTCTCTAATACATGTATTACGGATTCCTAAAAGTAGACTGTGTTACATATCTGGAATAAACCACTGTGACAGTGTGATCGCACTCATGCAGTCTCTCGTGCGTGTGGCTTAATCAAGATTTACTAGAGCAATTACACATGAAATGCACCTTCATTCATTCTCTCTGTGAGTGTGAGATAGAGCTTAGAGCACTTTCATCTGTGAAAGCATTGTGTGTGTGTGTGTGTGTGTGTGTGTGTGTGTGTGTGTGTGTGTGTGTGTGTGTGTGTGTGTGTTCTTGCTTCACACAGCTCAAGGGGACCTGACTGATCCCATTTGCAGCCACTCTCTCAATGACAGAGACTTCCACACCAGAGATCCCCGACTAGTGCGCAACTGATGCACATTTCATCTAATTACACTTAGCAACAACAAAAGGCTGGAGCAGGCAGAGGAGATCCACACTAATCACATTAGAGCAGGGGGAAGATTGGTCCGTGTGATCGAGTGATTTGGCTGCACACGTCTGGACAGCCCTTCACCAATAACATTCAGGCCTGCTGCTTGTTGTTTATGAGATTAAGCTGTCATACGGCCATCACTCACATTTAAGACCCCCCATTTAAGACCCTCTGGTCCCTATCTCCCCCATCTCTATTACAGACCCTCACTGTCAAGGGGAGAGGGGTGGGTGAGGGGGGTCAGTTGGTGTGACGTTGGGTAGGAATGCTGAGTCCACGAGATGGGCCCCGGCCGAGCTGAGAGAGAGAAAAAGCACCAATCGGAGTTGACGAAATGTTGCAGTTGGCACTTTGGTCTGTAACCGTACCTCATAGCCAGCAATTTATCCCCCAGAATGGGCCATTCCCAACCTGGCCCCCCATACTGTAACGACCAACTAATCATAGTAATGCAATGAAGGAACATTTCAGACCATAACACTGCTGGAAAATAAATAATACCCAGATGCATTGTGGTGTGTTTTATTGGGGTGGCAGGTAGCCTTGTGGATAGAGCGTTGGACTTGTAACCGAAAAGTTGCAAGATCGAATCCCCGAGCTGACAAGGTAAAAATCTGTTGTTCTGCCCCTGAACAAGGCAGTTAACCCACTGTTCTTAGGCTGTCATTGAAAATAAGAATTTGTTCTTAACTGACTTGCCTAGTTAAATAAAAAATTCCTTCTCCAAATATCCAGAGATATATCATAGGTCTTATTCACTCCTATGACCTCATCACCTGTGAAGACAGACCTAATGTTATTTATAACATAAGAAAGGTACATCTCTTAGAAAAACAATACGTCATGGACGTCATGGACTTCAGTGTATATACACATATAGTACATTGCAGGCATCACAAGCTCATACATGACAAAGCTCTTGTAGTCAGTGCTCTAACTTGGGCTGTGGGAACATTCTGTACTGTAGCAGGACTATTCTTCCTCATGGGAATGTTAATGACATTCCACTAGCATTCGACACCAGCTGCGCATGCAACTCTAACAAGTCCCGTATAGTATATGTAATCTTTTTGTGCCTGTTGCATCCTTAGCGTTTCCAGAGAAAAGAGACGTTCACGTTCGCATTTACACTACCGCTTGTTGACACAAATACATTTTTGTGGTTGTTGTGTGTAGAGGAAATACAGAGGGAACTGTCACAATGAGATTTCACTTTTCAGATATGCAGCAAGCTAGCATGTGAAGCCACAGTTTCCCAGACTTCACCATACTACTTCAGATTATGATCACACACTCTTACCCTGGTAATGACGGTCCAATATGCAGCCAGGGAAAACTATTAGTTAGTGAATATTATGAAAATGTTCCAGTACATTTCTGGGGATTAATTTAGTATTGCTAAGTAATTTATTAGTGTCTCAGATTGGACTGCAAACACATGACAAAGATGTGGACGACCCACAAGGTCTTCAAAACGGGTGCTGTTTTCTTTGGATTTCGATTCAGAGGTGCAATTTCACATCTCAATATTTTTATTATATGTACAGTACAATGCATGATTTTGGGAAACATGCTTTTAGCGTCAATAATCACAAGTTGAAACCTGAACATCGGTTTGATACACAGTGCCAAAAATAGCCAAACGGTAATGTTATCCATAACTAAAATGTATTCACACCTAAAGCATATAAACAACAGCCTGTATACAGTGCATCCTTATCAAAACCAAAATTTAGATACCTCTCCATTCTGCAAAATGTTGTAAGATCAACTGTTCTCGTTACTGTACCGTCACAGTTAGTTGCTAGGCTTAACTGTCGTTCAATATTGGAGGAGGCCTATGTCTATCATAGTGTGGTTCAGCTTTCGCAACATGGACAGCTCTAACATGGGAAGCTAGTTTCAGCACCATGGACAGCTCTAATGTGGCAAGACAGTTTCAGCACCATGGACAGCGCTTATATGGGAAACCCTTTTCAGTCCCATGGAAAGCTCTTACCGGGAACAGTTTCATTACCATGGACAGCTCTTATGGGGGGAACAGTTTCAGAACGAAGGACAGCGCCTACAGGGAAACTGGTTTCAGAACCATGGACAGCTCTTATAGGGGGAACAGTTTCAGGACCATGGACATCTCTTATAGGGGAAACCGGTTTCAGAAACATGGACAGCTCTTACAGTGGAAACAGTTTCAGAACTATGCGCAGCTCTTATAGGGGGAACAGTTTCAGCACAATGGACAGCTCTTATGGGGGATGCTCTAGTAATGTACACAGCCGCAATGTCCAGGGAGGTGATTACAATATCATGTCCGTGCAAATAGTTCATTAGAGAAACCTGAGGATTTCACCAGGGACGGCCCAGGAAGCACATGGACAAAGACGCTCTGCGGCACCACAGCCAACGAATGGTGAGCAGGGCACAGAAATGAAATATCAAGCAAAATGCCAACAAATCAGGTCCCTTTGTAGAGCCAGCCACTGTGCCACACAAGAATGAGCAAGGACAACCTGGAGCGTTTAGATGAAAGAAAGTGAGTGAGTGAGTGAGTGAGTGAGTGAGTGAGTGAGTGAGAGAGAGAATGCAAGAAGAGAGAGAAAGAAAGACATTGGGGAGGTGAGAGAGAAGTGATTGAGAGATACATAGCACAAGGAGAGAGGTAAAGAGACTGTCAATGACTGCAGTGGGAGTAACTGTCAAGTTACTGCACTAGCGGCTACATTACCGTGGGATGCTCCATGCAACATCCCAGCATCCCAATGAGAGGCTCGTCAAAAATCCCTCAGCCACATCTTAATCACTGCTTAATGATTTACACAGAACAACAGCCTATCAAGGCTTGTCTTTGTTTTCCTTTCCCATTGTACTTGCATTATGCTCTTCTGTTCCATTCGACAAGAGAGAAACAAACAAACCCTGCATTCTCTTTCAAATGACATAGTTTGCCGACAGCAGTGAAGGAGGAGAAAGAGAGAGTGAGTGCTGCTGTTAGATTGCCTTCTGCTTGCTGATGTTATTGAAATGTCTAGTAGGTACCTGTTCAGCTCCAGCAATGTTCCTGTTGGAGACAAGACGTGATGATGCACATTGAGACATTAGTTACCTGATTGGGTACATGCAGGGGAAGGACCTGATCTTAGATCAGCATGCTCTGAGAAGCCTTATGAATACCGACCCTGTAATGTGGTAATACCCAAGTCCTTTGTCAGCTCAGCAAACCAATGACACCCCAATGACAATATGAGAGGCCTTGCACCTCGTTAAACACATTCAGGTCACCCCATTGGAATCCTGCTAACCTCGGAGAGTGTGAACTAATTTATTTATTTTCCGCTCCCGTTTTATGGTTTCTCCTATAAACCCTGCCATTAGCGCTGATAGAATTATTGCAGTTTGTTGACTTGTATATAATATCAGGTCCTGAGTGAAACAGCTCACTCCAGTCAAGCCAAGATCAGAGTATATTACTCTAAATTCCCTGTGAAGAGCTTGTCCATTAGGGGACTGTGAAGAGCTTGTCCATTAGGGGACTGTGAAAAGCTTGTCCATTAGGATACTGTGAAGAGCTTGTCCATTAGGGGACTGTGAAGAGCTTGTCCATTAGGAGACTGAACTGGGGAGGCATTAGGAAAATATGTCACTTAAAAATCATCCAGGTCACATCAGGCCTGGACAAGCATATAATAGTATCATTCACATAATCTTTTTTTTCATTCACCTTTAATCTGGCTTTTTTAGTCATCTACCTTTAAACCTAATTATAGTAAATTATTTTGTCAGCACCAACAGATTTACTCAGGTACCAGTGGATTGCACCATCCTGTGCCTAAGTGTGGAACAATTAAACAGGCATTTGCTGTCAGAGGAATGGCCGTGTGAGATTTGAATTGAGGCTTGATGAGGTGGTCTATAGGAGGAGGAGGATGGTGTAGTATGTGGTGATGGGCTGACTACTGACTGCCCAGGTAACCTTCAGCAGATTAGATTGTTTCTAATTAGAGTCAGGAGAAGGCCAGGATGGTAACACCTCTCTCTCTCTCTCTCTCTCTCTCTCTCTCTCTCTCTCTCTCTCTCTCTCTCTCTCTCTCTCTCTCTCTCTCTCTCTCTCTCTCTCACTCACTCACTCACTCACTCACTCACTCACTCACTCACTCACTCACTCACTCACTCACTCAGACTGATCTGGCTCCATCCTTACGCCTTCTACATGGAGAAATTGAGAAAATCCTCATGCAAATATAATGACGGATGGAGCTGCTGGGTATTTGGACATCTGTCTTCTCTCTCACAGCTCAGCCAGAGAGCTGAGGCTGTATGACAGGCCCATGGCCAGTGTGGAATAACACGGGAGATGGAGAATTATCTCCCTGCTACCCCCAGAGAACTTCCATTAGTAGGTTGTCAGTCTAGCAAACACCCCAGCAGCCTTCCAGGCAGGACAAGTCAGCTCCTCACTTCTAATAGCATGAGATCATATAAGCCTGGCTACAGTTAGAACTATTTAGGTGATATGGGCCTGGAGTTTGGTGAATTTAAATTATGTAGATGATACACTCAAAAGTGCATAAAAAATGGTACTACAATATGTCATAGGCAATGATAGATCAAATGTTGTTTTGAGTGTAGAGAATGCAAATATTTTTGTCAAGTGAAGTGTGTCTACATGTATGTGTGTGTAAGTGTGTGTGTTACATCTGCTCCTGCCACGCCCTCTACTTCTCATCCTGTGTCTCCTCCTGCCGCTACTCCCCTAGTGCTCTCTCTCTGTATGTGTGCATCTGATTGTGTGAGGGGAAACAGGTGTGCTGGAGTCAGAGCAGACCCCCACCAGCTGCAACATGCTCCATAATCAAGACCTCTACAAGTACTCAGCCCTGCCACTTCCACGCTGCCAGTTCGTAGCCACTGCTCAGTCAGTCTGCAGTTCAAGTCGTTTGTTCCTGCATAGATCTTTTTATCCAGTTGTGCCTGTTTTTCCCTAGCATGATGCTGCTTTTCTTTCCACTACAGTTCCGTCCGCTCTGACCCTGGTCCCTGTCTCCAGTCCCTTGTCTCGTCAGTCCTGCTTCGCTGCACTGTACCCCTGCTCTACTGCTTCCTTGGATTCCGCTCCAGACCTGCTTACTCTGCCCCTACTCCCCTTGCCCCAGCCTCAGTTCCTGGTTCCCTGCTACCTGCCCGAGCTCCCCCTGGCCTGCACCCCATCTCCCCCGCTTTTCAATAAATTCCTTAATTACCTTATCCCTGTCTCCTCGTCTGAGTCTGCACTTGGTTTCACCTGCTCCGCCCCGCTTAACAGTTTTTATGAGAGCGATAGAGTCTGTGTGTGCGTGCGTGTGTGTGTGCATGTTCCATGTACGGCACCATAAGTACACTTCAGTAGATACTCATGTATGGAGCTCATGTACCAAATCAAAGACACAGTAGAGGGGCGGTCTATATGCCATGTTAGAGGCACATGTAACACTGATCAAGGGATGCTCAGGTTGATAAAACCTAATATCAAAAGGAAAATATGAGCTTCTAGTCCAATGGCAATATTTCCAAGACAAGTGATTTTAAACCCGCAAAAGTCACTAAGTGGAGTCATCCACCTGTGAATGATATGAAACATGCACTTGTCAAAGCTAAACTCCTGTGTGGCGCAGTGGCATAAGGCACTGCATCTCAGTGCTAGAGGCGTCATTACAGACCCTGGTTTGATCCTGGGCTGTGTCACAACCAGCTGTGATCGGCCAGCGCACAATTGGCCCAGCGTCGTTCGGGTTAGGGGAGGGTTTGGCCGGGGTATTCCATTATTGTAAAATAAGAATTTGCCTAGTTCTAAAAAATAAATAAACTAAATGCCATTGTAAATGCATAGGTGTGGACAGCGAAATGTAAAAAAGTGTTTGGAAAGCCAACTGCAATGCTCTATAACATGGACAGTGGCCAGCAGAACGCATCGGTCTTTTTAGCGTTTTCAGGGCCATGGACAGCCAACATGCATAGCCCTCTGTTCTGGAGCACTTTCAGGACACTGGACAGCGCCTCCACATATTTTTTCTTGTTGGTGCAAACAAATCCCACACACAAACTCACTAGTTATAAATTCACTCTGGGTACGGTGTACAACCATTATTCGTCATCTGGCAAGTGTGTGCTCCCTAATCCATTAGTGTGTGTGTATGTGTCTGTGTTTGTGCGTGCATGCGAGAGAGAGAGAGAAAGAGATACATGCGTCGTTGGGTTTTATTCCTTTTTCATATTGCTAGGTTTCCATTGAAACAGTCACACAATGAAAGCGCGGTGGTAAGGAGCGGTGGTAATGCATAGACTCTACACTTTCCCCAGTAGTCCGATTTGGGGTTGCTTTAACGTTTGTCATGCTGTCTTCTTTTGGGGGTTTTCAAAGTTGAACCTTTATAATCGTTGTTTATCAACACATAAAGTCACGACGCGGTATATCCTTCCTCCCCAACCCTTCTTTCCCCCCTCCTCTCCCGTTCGGCTCGTGTGGTTCAGTCCCACCCCCTGCCGTCTGGTATTGCCGTCCTCTACAATACAAAGCTGTATTCTCAGTACCTCCCCCTAGTTTCGCTTCCTTTTGCCCTGCACTCGATCAGTCTCTGCCTACCTTCCTTGGCATCCTCACTACCACCTCTTCACCTGCGAACGACTTTCACGGATCCGAGCTCGCCCGAACCTCCCTAGAACACATCGGGATATTTCTTCTTAACTATTGAACTCCCGTTTCCCCACGGGTCGACTTGGTCACTCTGTTTATCTGTGTACTGATGCTTACCAACTTGCCGAACCGAAGGATTTCTCTCTCTTGAGCATGAGAAGGACCGTCAACTCATCCACAATTCAACATCTAAGATTGAGCTACCAGCATGCACACTGGATACATATGCTCCAGCAAAAGTTTTCGGACAGAAAACTAAAGCACCTTGGACCACATATTCCGAGCACAGGGGAGAATCAGTTTTAGGTAAGCCTGCTTAAGTGTAGCTTAATTTGCGTTCAATTGTATTGTTTTATATACACACTATACCAGTTATTAGAGTAGCTAAAGGTTATGCTGTAGCTTATTGACAGTTATGGCGATTTTACATGGTCAGCATGATAGGATATAGATTTTTTTTCTGGACGTGTGCGTTTTTCTGCTTTATCATTGTCAAATCAGGCAGCGTGTTGTCTTATATGTAGCCGATGTGAGTTTTGTGTTTCCATGTGTCCAACCTATGTTGTTGTTATTTATCTCAAGTAACATTCACTAAATGTCCATTACTGTGGATATGAACAACGCTAGATCCTAATACCTTACATTTACATGCAAAGTGAGTTGGTGGTTCAGTGCAGTAGGCGATAGGCTGAATTCTCCTCGCATATGACTGGAGACGGCATGTATGTAATGCGAGGCTGCAGAGGAGGACGAAATAATGAAAGAGCGTAATAGTGAGGGGGAGAAAGCATTAAGAATCAGTTTTCAGTCCACGCATAGTTTCTTTCACACTGACCCTCGCCTCAATGAATGGACCGTCGGAATCAGACCAGGGCAAATTGAAGTTCCAGGCACAGCATCATAATATGCTTGTGTATTTTGTTCTAGAAATAACGGGGTTCAGCTCAAACGTCGATTCCCATGTGGGATTATATCAACATTACTACAGTTGATTGTGCAATGTGAGTCCCTATCAGTTCATTTTACAACATACGACTGAAATACCGAAGCTTCTGAAATTCAAGACTTATGCCGCATTTCAATTGCTCACATTTCAAGCATCGTTAGTTTGTTTCTAGCGAAGTGTGGAATGAAGGCTACCCGTTTCACCTGCTGTATGGAGTGTAATGCAATGGTGAAATGCATGTTTGATGTTAGTCTCTCAGTTGTAAATATTCAGTAATTGGTGTGTCACTTATTTTATCTTATCCTTGAATACTTTCAAACACAGTTTAGACAGAATCCATCGTGCAAGTGTATGCGTGTGTGTATGTGTGTAAAAATATAGCAAATGCGACAATATCCGGACTGTTGCCTCACCTTTTCAACACAGACCTGTATGTTGGAGAGCAGCTTGATCAATAATACAAATATGCTGATGCTAATGGCTTATTCAAATTAATTCAACAGAGAAGAAATATTATGATCAGAAAACATATGTATGTTTATGAGGTTGCACCATCGAGCCAAAGTTGCCTCTCCCTCCCTTCAAGTGAAGTTGTGTGAGTGCGCTACTGTCGACTAACTGCTGGGGGAGCTCGCGCTCTTTTGGCCCATGTGTCATATTATCATCTACAGGCAGGATAATTGACTGGTGCTGATGAATACACGATTAGAAATGCAACTCCACTTTTAGTGGGCAATTCGTTTTTTAGAACTAAGGACTGGATTTTATAACTAACGACGGGGACTTCTTCTTCTTTGCTTTGTGCCTTTAGATATGTGCCAATAGGTGTTCGTCATCCTTCACGTTACAGATCAATCATGTACTCTCAGTCTTACTCTCCTGAACCCATTTTAATTCCATCAGACAAATGTAATTTCAAACAGACATGGTACAGCAATGATTGAACTAAGATACATTTTCTCTTGACATCTTCATATGAATCAAATCGTAATAACGACATATACTGTAGAGTGGTCATTTCAACATGTTCATTTACCAAGATAAAAGTAGGGCACAGCAGCAGCAAGAACAGATTTACTGTCATTGTTAATATCAATATTGACATCATATCCATGCTGCCATGTGGTCTGTTTTGTGAACTAAGTTGAAAGTTGTCAATCGATATAGCTCTCTTCAAGTCCACTCTGAATGACATTCCATTTCTACTCTGCATTTTAAGTGCTCTTTACAATGGACACTTTCCAAGAACTGTTTTGTCAGGCAAGGCATTAACACATACATATTGACAGTATGCCAATATGTTATATCACATTATTCTGCGATTAACATGCATGAAAAAATGTCTACAGTCACAAAACAAAGTATTTTTTAAAATATTTCAAATGGCTAATTCAATCAGATGGCCTTTATATTTCATATATGATGGCAACATATAATCCTTTTCAAAGAGAAATGGCTCATAATCACATATGCCAAAAAGAAAATGCCTGCAGTAGCTTTAGGCTACAGCTGTGTCCCATGCTTGGTGACACTGTGTTGACAAAGCCTGGGAGTACACGCTGCAGCATAATGTTTTGTGACTCCTGCTGTGCACTTCAATGATGGATTGATTGCAACCTCATGTTGCCATGATTCACAAAGGCAAATAAAGGACTACACACTAGAGACTAAACACTTTTACACACACACACACACACACACACACACACACACACACACACACACACACACACACACACACACACACACACACACACACACACACACACACACACACACACACACACACACAGAGATTAGGGTGCATAGTAGCACATTCTCCTTAAATAGATAAACTGGGAGGTAGGCAGTGGCCCATTCTCCTTATGTATGGACAAGAATATCAAATACAAGCCCTCTCAGTGCTGGAGCTAGAAGAGCTAACTCTCTCACATTGCCAAGAGGCATCAGGCGTCTCCACTATTGGCCGGACTAGCAGTGTGCGCTGGTTGCAGCTGGAGTGGCCGGAAAGGATTCCTTCCAGAGGGAATAAAAAACCTGTTTTGATGGGAGGAAAAACTACAGTGGTCAAATCAAGCCATGTGTCAGAACAACACACAACGGATGGTGAACTTCATTCCAAATTGCAGTGGTAATCATTTGACCTGCAGTTGTCCTCTGGCCTGTACTTCTCCTCTGGGGCTACCACAAGACCTAAGCAGAAATGAAGTTGCTGGATGTGTTAGTTGACGTGAGGCTACTGTGGGATTGCTTGACTAGTAACTAAATACAAAAAAATCTACGACCTATACGTTATGTACTCCTATATAAAATGTTATATACACTTGCCCAGAATGCAACTGTGGGATGTGCATACTGTATCTCACCATGCACTCATATACATATATGTATTTCCTACTTACTCTATGTACTTTCCAGTACAGTAGTGAGCTAATGGGATGAGCATGCATGGCTTACTGTGCACAGCAGGGATAGTGCCCTACAGCTGAAGGAAGCCTCAAAAACCTCTCAGCGAGTCAATCAAGGCAGACATTTTTTATGCCTGCAAAATTAATATAGACACCTCAATCAATTATTTATCAGTCAAATACGTACCTTCAGGAGGTATTCACATCCCTTGACTTTATCCACATTTTGTTGTTACAGCCTGAATTTAAAATAGATTACATTGAGATTGTTGGTCACTGGCCGACACACAATACCCCATAATGTTAAAGTGGAATTATGTTTTTCGAAATGTTTACAAATTGTTCAAATGTAAAGCTGAAATATATTGAGTCAATATGTATTCAACCCCTTTGTTAAGGCAAGCCTAAATAAGTTCAGGGGTAAAAATAGTCTTAATTAACAAGTCCCATAATAAGTTGCACGGACTTGATTTTTTAATGACTACCTCATCTCTGTACCCCACACACACAATTATCTGTAAGGTCCTCAGTCAAGCAGTGAATTTTAAACACAGATTCAACCACAAGGACCACAGAGGTTTTCTAATGTCTCTCAAAGAATAGCACACATTGGCAGAAGAAAACTATAGAAGAAAACTGAGGATGTATCAACAACAATACTAACATAATTGACAGAGTGAAAAGAAGGAAGCCTGTATGGAATTTAAAAAAAGAAATGCAACCTGTTTGCACAAGGCACTAAAGTAATACTGGAAAATCAATAAACTTTTTGTCCTGAATACAAAATGTTATATTTGGGGCAAATCCAATACAACACATTACTGAGTACCACAATGCATATTTTGAAGCATAGTTGCGGCTGCATCATGTTATGGGTATGCTTGTAATCGTTAAGGACTGGGGAGTTTTTCAGGATAACAAAGGAACGTAATGGAGCTAAGCACAGGCAAAATCCTAGAGGAAAACCTGGTTCAGACTGCTTTCCACCAGACACTGGGAGATGCATTATCCTTTCAGCAGGAAAACCCGATGCCAAATCTACACTGGAGTTGCTTACCAAGAAGACTGAATGTTCCTGAGTGGCCGAGTTACAGTTTTGACTTAAAACTGCTTAAAAATCTATGGCAAGACTTAAATGGTTGTCTAGCAATGATCAATCAACAATTTGACCGAGTTTGAAGAGTTGAAAAGAACAATGGGCAACTATTGTACAATCCAGGTATGCAAAGCTCTTAGACACCTATCCAGAAAGTCTTACAGATGTAATTGCTGCCAACGGTGATTGTAATGGGTTTGATGTGAATACTTATGTAAATGAGATATTTCTGTATTCTATACATTTGCAAACATTTCTAAAAACGTGTTTTCACTTTGTCATTATGGGGTATTGTGTGTAGATGGATGAAAAAAATATATTTAATCCATTTTGAATTCAGGCTGTAACACAATAAAAAGTGTAATAAGTCAAGACAGATGAATACTTTCTGAAGGCAGTGTATACTGTACAGTATATGCACCTTCATCAGGGGGTGAAACCTAATGCTATGTTATACACTGGTGGTGAAGCTGAAGATTAACTGACATTATCTATCCCCACCGTAGAAGACACATCTGTGTGGTTGTGAAATACCAATATTATTTCTAACCTGTAAGTGAATGTAGGTGTATAGAAATGTGTAAAATGTTGATTTGTTTGACTATTTCTTATATCATACACAAAAAAGAGCGTGTAATGATTCACCGGAAATCAAGACCCATACAATATTCAACGGCAGAATATCTACAAAGATGAAAACAGTAAATTAACTTCAACCATATAATTATGACAGCCTAGCCATCAATCAGACCATGCCCAAAACAACAACAACAACACAACCATGTTTACTTCAAGAAAGTCTAATGTTTGGTCCGTATAAAATAAGTGAGGATGTCCACCTAGCTACATTCTGATCATTTTATGGATAAAAAAAATCCATATATAGATCAATTCACAAATGTATTCCCAAACTTTACCCAAAGGCAGGACCAAGGAAAATTTGCTTTCATTTAAGGAGAGCAAAGAACATAGCCTGAGGAACATTGATTGACCAGATACGTTTCTGTTGAAAGACATAGTAGTCTGTACAAACTTGAGAACATGACCTTGGCTTGAATCATCTTGATTTTAGTGCACAGCAAAGTATTCAGTGTCTATATGGGTTCACATTTTCAGTGTTAAATTAACACACAGTTTAGTTTAACACCTTATTTGCATATTTCCCAGAGTCCCTTGCCTTTCAAGTGAATTGTAGAGTTACCACCCATGACTGTATTTGTTAGTGACAGATACATAGTTATTGAATTCATTCATTTTCAGGCCTGTGACCTTCACCAAGTGAATATTATATAATTAATTTACAAATATATATATATATTTTTCCTCTTTTGAGTTTTTCCAGATTTTTTAATTGATTTTATTTTTATAGAAAAACAACAAAATTCAATATTTTAAGTCCACAACAATGCTTAAACCACACCAGGAGACCACTGTTGAGGTCTGGGGAAAATATAAGAATATTTTTTTGTTGATACAGTTCATTCAGTGTACACCAGCAAAATAACTTGTTTGGTTAGCGGTGTTTCTGTAGCACACGTGATTTTAGAGTTTGCTAAACGAATCCCCACTGGATTGATGCAAATAATCATGATCATTCTGCCAGGTAGGCATAGGCTACGTTGTTGGGAACATTTAATTGAAAAGGTTTTTGGGAAAGCCTTTCCATCTACCAGAAAACAGTTATCATTATTAGCATCATTGCTAACGGCTACACAAAGTGGCAGACAAACGCGCACACAGACAGGGGCATTCCTGCACTGCCTCTTCAGAAAGTACGAATCACTGAAGCATTTTGTTCATGTCTGATGATAATCTTGTGCAAATGAATTCATATTCTAAAAGGTTCAATACCTTTAGTTGATTTCCTACAAAGTTCAATGCATTATTGAATTCAGTTGAATTCTGTTTTAATGTCTGGATTCCTGCACCACATATTTTATCGGGGCTCTACATTCAGAATGACTGCCTGCCAGGATGGGAAGACCACGTTATGAGACTGCCGAAACCATCTAAACTGGAACAGACATTTCATTAACAGATGCAATAAGTCCAGATAGGATCAACATATAGGATTACTTTAGAAAATGTGAGTAGCATAAGATTAATGAATTAATCAATCAATGTACGTGCAAACACAGATATTTAAAAAAAAAACTATTACATTTGTTTAACCCGTAATAGAGCATGCTAGGAAATATGATAATGATGGGTGTGGTAATAATGATAACGCTGGTTATTAACACCAACGAGTGTTCAGTTAACACTTGAATCAACACTAGAAATGTTGCACTGAAAAATCTGCACCATCCACTGGGAACAGACGTCAATTCAATGTCTATTCCATGATGGTTCAACGTAATTTCATTGAATGACATGGAAACAACCAGAGTGTGCCGAGTGGGTAGGTAACACTGGCCAATTTGCTGTGTGCAAGATTTTGTTTGGGATCTTTTTTTTTTACTCTTGTCTTGTATAATTTGATAGTTATCTTTTAGCTTCTAATGGATTAGATTAAATTTGAATAGGAGAGAGGCTGGTCTTTTTGAAAGGCATTTTCATCATGCCATAATAACGCAGCCATTATTGAATCTAAACGGTATTAGCCTCAGGAGAGAGAATGCAATTAAAAGATAATAATGAAAAGTAAATCTTACTGCCTCTGGGTCTACATTGTTTATTGTTTCTGTTCTTCTCACATTTGTATTTGTTTTGTAGGACATTTTTTTTTATCTTACAGCCTACATTTTCTGTATTTAGACAACAAATTAGACAGTAGCATACATGTTTGAAAGAATGTATGTATTACTATTTTATTGCTAAATGTTTCACTGTCAAGATTCAAATGTTACTTTGGTGAAATCTAGGACTACAGTGCAATGAGGGTTATTCTTGATATGTATTTTAATGAATCACTGACGGACAGAGACCATTTGGATAATTATAGCATATGTCATGTTGTGCTGATGACCTGATTCTACAGTTGTAGTATCTTAATTTGATCACCCTGTCGAAGGAGAACATTCCTGCAATGCAGGACTTTTTCAATTATGTGTATTTGCAGTTTAAAAAGACGTTTGAAGTTTAATTTCCACTTTGAACTTTCAGATTTTGATTTTTCCTTGTATCAACCCCTATAAAAATGTTAATTCATTATAATCCACACAATACACGCTCAAATTAAGATGTAATGCATATGAAGCAACATGTTTTTTTTGCCACCACTGTCAAAGCGATCAGTCATGAATGAAAGCTTTATGGCTTCACAATCACAAACCCATTGCCATTCCTGAGACCATGTATAGTTGACAGTGTGTCTTGGTATGTTGATGGGTGGCCCTATTCATGCAGGTATATATTTTCTCATTAATATAAAACATTATTATCATCATAAATCTTGCCATATAGGCCATTCATCATGATTGGCTTCGATAATAGTGATATGGAATCCTTACAGTCAAAGCCATTAACAGTACTGTATTTAACTATGGCTTTTCCTGGATGTTGGGTGGCCAATCAAAAATGCATGTTATGACCAATGGTAAAATAAAAAACAGGTTAATTGTGTAGATAATCCTCTAAGAAAGCCGAAGGTCCAGACCTCATGTCTCTATCATAATATGTTCAAAACATATTAGAGTTCTTACCCTTGTTGGATGGTCAAAATTAGGGTGACTAAATCAATGGAGGCCAGAGAAAAGAAGTGGTCAAAAATCAGGAAAATAAAAACACGCCAGCTAGGCTGGATGCTGTGAGAGAATTAAAGCTATCTGATAGGCTTACCATTGAACTCATCATCTATTTTGTCAAATATTAATGCGAAGTTCCTGTTCTTTTTCGAAGACTTCTCACAAAAACAAGCATATCTCCGTGAAATGTCAACGGAGCACTGAGCTATTTATTTTCAAAGCCTTTTACATTTAATTCAGCTCATGTCATGGTAATTTTGCTATGTGCAGCACGCGGGAAACAACTTGGAAGACAACGACCACAAAATGTAAAATCCTATAAAGTTTCAGCGAGAAAGCTGCACTGCTCTGTCAACAAGAGTTTGGTGCTTACTATTGGATGTATTAAGTTACGAAATACCAGTTTTTGGATAGAATGATATGTTTGATAAAGACCCCGCTGAAAGATTCAGAACATGAAGAATCATATTTGTCTTGGTAAAATGTATTTTATAACATAAGGAAGTGCAATGTCATTGCCAAAGCGCGTTTTCTGGGCAGAGTGGGTGGACACCCTACTGGATGTCCTTTGAGCCGCACTACACCCCCATAAATAGCAAAGCCTCCACCATTTGGACAAAATTAGGACCCCCTGAATCTTGAGAAAAAGCCCAGAGGCCTCTGCAGACAGCAGAAGCCCAGTACCTTGGTTGCTTACGTGTTGGGTTGGATTCTATTCTCCAGTTCACCTGATGACAGGTTAGAAGGAAGAGATGGAAGAGAAGAAACTCCCCTACGGATGCTATTGGGCATCCTTACTGTAGCCTGCTGAGGCTGCTGGGATTATTAATAAACAATAGCAACCTGGTGGGGTGGAAGGGATCCTGCCAGTTGGCAACTCCTCCTCACCGCTGGTACCAGTCAGTCCCCAGTCAGTGCAGTACAGTGAGGGGGCTGGCTGCCAAGGCTGACTGGGAAATTAAAAGCTCACTAAGAAATTCCACATGTGCATCTCTCTCTCGCTCTCTTTCTCGCCATGCCTCGGTCGGTTGTCTTCTATCTCTGGCGAATTAGAGAATTAGCGTTGTCTTGATGCTAATCCCCCGTTTGATATGCTGCTGTCTAAACCCACGTTCTCCTCCATGTTTTTTGATAGAAAATCCCCGCCCCCCAAAAAGGCAAGGCCATTAGTTTTTTTTCCTTGAGATCAAATAAAGATAGGGTTCAAAGATAAATGTTCTCTCTTTAATGAGATTTACTCATCCTGCACTGTTTGGTGCTCTATCAGTGGTCTCCTTGAAACTATCCCCAGGACCATCTTCTCATACGTGTATATTCTCACCATGAATTTAGTTGTGAATTGAGGATGGTGGTCTGCCTAGATGTAATTGGGGCACTATGTAAAAATAGAGGTACTTAGACTACTCTGACTCAAGATGTTGATTCAGATTTGCCATGTGGGAGCATCTCTAACGTGGCTTTCCCAACAATTCTGAATGTCCTGAATTTGCTTGCTCACCCAGTAGACCAGGTGGCTGGTGTGTTTACGGTCATATTCAATCACTCCCTATCCCAGTCTGCTGTCCCCACATGCTTCAAGATGGCCACCATTGTTCCTCTACCAAAGAAGGCAAAGATAAATGAACTAAATGACTATCGCCCCTTGGCACTCACTTCGGTCATCATGAAGTGCTTTGAGAGAATAGTCAAGGATCATATCACCTCCACCTTACCTGCCACCCACTTCAGTTTGCATACCGCCCCAACAGGTCCACAGACAATACGATCGCCATCACATAGCACACTGCCCTATCCCATCTGAACAAGAGGAATACCCATGTAAGAATGCTGTTCATTGACTACAGCTCAGCATTCAACACCATAGTACCCTCAAAGCTCATAATTAAGCTTAAGGCCCTGGGTCTCAACCCCGCCCTGTGCAGTTGGGTTCCTGGACTTTCTGACGGACTGACCCAGGTGGTGAAAGTAGGAAACAACATCTCCACTTCGCTGATCCTCAACACTGGGGCCCCACAAGGGTACGTGCTCAGCCCCCTCCTGTACTCCCTGGCCATGCATGCCTCCAACTTAATCATCAAATTTGGAGACGACACAACAGTAGTGGGCTTGATCACCAACTACAATGAGGCAGCTTACCTCTCACTCAATGTCAACAAAAGCAATGAGATGATCATGGACTTCAGGAAACAGCAGAGGGAGCACCCCCCATCGATGGGACAGTAGTGGAGAAGGTGGAAAGTTTTAAGATCCTCGGTGTACACATCACAGACAAACTGAAATGGTCAGGAGGCTGAAAAAATGGGGCTTGTCACCTAAAACCCTCACAAACCTTTACAGATGCATAATCGAGAGCATCCTGTCGGGCTGTATCACCGCCTGGTACGGCACCTACACCCCCTCAACTGCAAGGCTCTCTAGAGGGTAGTGCGGTCTGCACAATGCATCACCGGGGGCAAACTACCTGCACTCCAGGACACCTAACCCACCCGATGTCACAGGAAGGCCAAAAATATCATCAAGGACAACAAACACCTGAGCCACTGCCTGTTCACACCGCTATCATCCAGAAGGCGAGGTAAGTACAGGTGCATCGAGACTGGAAAAACAGCTTCTATCTCAAGGCCATCAGACTGTTAAACAGCCATCACTAACATAGAGAGGCTACTGCCAACATACAGACCCAAATCACTGGCCACTTTAATACTTTTGGTTAGGGCTTGTAAGTAAGCATTTCACTGTAAGGTTGTACACCTGTTGTATTTGACGCACGTGACAAATAAACTTTGATTTGATTTGTAATGGATTTAATAAAGGTGTCACTTTAAATAATGCCACTTTAATAATGTTTACATATCCTACATTACTCATCTCAAATGTACATACTGTATTTCATACCATCTGTTGCATCTTGTCTATGCCACACGGCCATTGCTCATCCATATATTCACATGCACATATTCTCATTACATCTCTTTACATTTGTGTGTACAAGGTAGTTGTTGTGAATTTGTTTGATTACTTGTTAGATATTACTGCACTGTCGGAACTAGAAGCACAAGCATTTCGCTACACTCGCATTAACATCTGCTAACCATGTGTATGTGACCAATAACATTTGATTTGAAATGCGTGAAAATAGTTTGTAAGGATGTCTTTGGCTCAAAGACGGATGGCTATGAGATAGATGAAAGTTACTAAGAAACAACCTTACCCACTGGGCACACACAGTGGGCACATACATTGTTTCCACTTAATTTCAATGAAATTACGTTGAACCAACGTGAAATAGATGTTGAATTGACCACTGTGCCCAGTGGGTAGGAATCTCTGCAATGGTTTGAGACTAGATACAGTCATTTGCTAGTGTCACATTGTCGTTGTCATCATCATCTTCTACTTATTTTTCATCCTCTTCCTCATCATCACTGACTGCATGCATAAGCTCTTGATCTGGTGCCATTGTTCAGCTCAGAGTTAAGCTGCCTTTTTAGCGCCTTGTACCGAGAGAAAGACTTTTAAAAAAGCCACCAAGTCATTCAGGCAGTCCTGAATCTACCCAACTAAACTGCAATATCAGCTATGGGGGGAAAATTGCTTGGTGCAGCGGGTTTTCGACATCGCCTGCCCGGTCCCTCACAATAACGTGCGGCCAGGTGTAGAGGGAGGAGGAGGAAAAACAAGAGGAGTCTGCTTGATTTAGCGGTAATTATAGAGAGTATTTCCTCCGTCTCCCCTCTCTCTGTGAGTGGAAGTGAGTTTCCAATTCTAAGTCCTGTCACCTCGTGATCACTAACGGGTAGAAAGTACCTGTTAGAGATAGGGCAAATTGCTGGGGGCTTCTCCCATGGTCCTCGTTGGGGCGCTTGGGGTGATGGTGAGGGGGAGGATGGGGAGTGAGGGGAGATGGAGGTTGAGGTGTTGAGGAGACTGTGGAAACTGTTTTTTAAACTCTGGAGACTTTTCCGAGGCAATGACTTCGACATTTGAACTCAGGGAATACATCCGTACTATTTTTTCCCCCACATATACAATCTAGGGAAGGCCTGCTCTAGGAGTGTGATGTAATTTCCCTTTCCTAGAATGAGACCGTTTCTAGAGTTCAGAAAATAGACCCTCTTTTTAAGGGTGAGTGCTTCTGGTGATGTGGCTACCTTGGATACCTTAGTAATGACAGTATCAGCAATGGCTGACGCCCATGATATTGCATTTGATTGATAGAGATGCACACTTGGTCATTTTCAAGGTCTTGTTTGATCCTAAGCCAGGGTTTCCCAAACTCGGTCCTTGGAACCCCAAGGGGAGCACCTTCTGTTTTTTGCCCTATACACAACTGATTCAAATAATCAACTTATCATCAAGCTTTAATCATTTGAATCAGCTGTGTAGTGCTAGGGCAAAAAACAAAACGTGCACCCCTTGGGGTCCCAAGGACCGAGTTTGGGAAACGCTGTCTTAAGCCAATGCTACTCAGTCATCTTTCTTTATAATCTGGGAAAGTGCTGCTTCCAACAGCCAACTGAGTATATAGACTTAAGTGAAACAACCTCATTGTCAGTGATATCTTTTGTGTCATTATAGCAGTCTTTTACTGTGGAAAGTCATGTAGTCCTTTGTTGCTGATGGCCAAAGAGATTAATTTTCCATTCTCTCCAAATCCTCAATCCCACTATCTTTGTTTGCTTGGTATTGACTCAAGGCTGAATTCTAACTTCAGTGCTTTTAACTGCACTGCATTGATGGACGTTCAGATTTGTGTGAACATGTCCATGTCTAAAGTTAGAATTAAGCCCATTTCGGTCGATGTCTTTTCACTTCAATAGATGAATCAGTTTGCACCCATTTTGAGCCATAGGAGAAATTGGGAAAATGTTGATTGAGCAGACCAACTGTGATTCGTAATATGTTGTGTGCCCACCCAACTGGAGGATGATTGAATGACATAGGCTTGGGCAACCTAACTCCATCAACAGTTTTCTCCATTTGTGTGTTCCCTAATTTAAAAACACATGAAATCACCAGCCACCAAAACTATGCCAATGCATTATACAAATCAGTGTTATCGGTTGTTTCCCAGATTTGGCTTCTATTTAGGCTTACTTTGCACAACAGACAAATCCCTTCAATCATTAATTCGAGACGTTCGTCAAAACCTCAGTGCGTTTGAAATATAAATGCGATGCAGTCATTTGCGTATGGCGTGATGACTAATTCCTTCAATCATTAATTCGAGACATTCGTCAAAACCTCCGTGCAACTTGATGCATTTCCTCATGAAAACCCCCCAGAACCAACAAGGGTCCCAGGCACTGAGATGGAAATGAGTCATGTTTGATGTTGTCGGGCGCTGACTGAAGACGCAGAGTGTTGCAGACACACAATATCTCATGTGATTCAGTCAGTCAGCTTGGTGCTGATTTACTTCATATAGTGTAGTGCCTCATAATACGGCCCGTGCTAACTGGTGGTGTAGTTGTGTTAAACAGTGCAGCACCACATTTTGCTGGACACTGACTGCACACAGAGTGCTGTGTATTGAACCCTTGGTGTTAATGCTCAGTCACCCATACCACTTACATGTATGAGCTGCTGCTGTGTTTGACAGGCAGAGAGAGACGCTAAGTTGATCCTCAGAGACAAGGGGCACGTAGGGACACACACAAGCTCAAATAGGCAGGCACCCATCTACTCTTGTCAAATACCCTGTCAGACATGTACACACACACACCTGGCCCTGCTCTCCATCCATATATCCCCACAGAGTGCTGTGTTGTCCTGCTGATGGAGGTAATGCTGTTCGTTGTAATGATGAAGAGGCCTGTGTACGTGAAGCTAGCTGAAGCAGGTACAGTATCCTCTCCAGGCTTTACGCAAAGTCAGCACAACAACAATGGAGGGCAGAGCAGAGGCCATGGCGTGTAGAAGTCGCTATAGTGAGCAGAAAAATGTGCAATGGAAGTTATGTTTTGATAGCTTTAGAACAGAACACATAGAACATGTGTCTGTTGTGATATTCTATTTCATTGACCACCAACATTGACTTGTTATTTAGATTTTTGGAGTAGTCGTCTTTTTTGTTTGATTCGATGCATCATTTTCATAACCACTGCTCCCTAGGGATATGAGGGGTGATCTGCATGAATACAGACTGCAACCCATTTCACAGAAACTAACACTGGCTCTGGTTATGGAAGAACCTATATTCACAGAAGGCTTGTGACATCACCCAGTTCTGTTATGGCACCTAGCAAGTTTGGAAAATCTGGTCCTTTAATTATTTAGAATAGACAACTTCTCCTTTCGGATGACATGGAACATAGATTCGCCCAGCACTTGTGATGATAGATGAAGTGAGTCTCACTGTGTAGGGATTTATTACACACGGGCAGCATTACGATATGCTTACTTACAAAAATATAAACGCAACCCGTAAATTGTTAGTCCCATGTTTCATGAGCTGAAGTAAAAAGATCCCAAGAAATGTTCCATACACACCAAAAGTGTATTTCTCTCAAATTTGTTTATATCCCTGTTAGTTAGCATTTCTCCTTTGCCAAGATAATCAATCCACCTGACAGGTGTTGTGTATCAAGAAGCTGATTAAATAGCATGATCATTACACAGGTGCACCTTGTGCTGGGGACAATAAAAGGCCACTCTAAAATGTGCAGTTTTGTCACACAACACAATGCCACAGATATCTCAAGTTTTGAGGAAGCGTATAATTGGCATGCTGACTGCAGAAATTTCCACCGGAGCTTTTGACAGAGAATTGAATGTAAATTTCTCTACCATAAGTCGCTTCTAGGATTAATTTAGAGTATTTGTCAGTATGTCCAACCACTCTCACAATCAGCAGTTTGCTGATGTTGTGAATATAGTGCCTCATGGCGGAGGTGGGGTTATGGCACGGGCAGGCATAAGCTACAGACAATGAACACAATTGCATTTTATTGATGGCAATTTGAAAGCACAGAGATACTTTGACGAGATCCTGAGGCCCATTGTCGTGCCATTCATCCGCTGCCATCACCACGTTTCAGCATGATAATGCACGGACCCATGTTGCAAAAATCTGTACACAATTTCTGGAAGCTGAAAATGTCCCAGTTCTTCCATTGGTTGCATAATCACCAGCTCTTGATCAAAGTGTACGACCGCGTGTTACAGTTCCCGCCAATATCCAGCAACTTTGCACAGCCATTGAAGAGGAGTGGGACAACATTCTACAGGCAACAGCCTGATCAACCCTATGTGAAGGAGATGTGTCATGGTGCATGAGGTTAATGGTGGTCACACCAGATACTGACTGGTTTTCTGATCCACGCCAGTACTTTATTTTAAGGTCTCTGTGACCAACAGATGCATACAGTGTCTGTATTCCCAGTCATGTCAAATCCATAGATTAGGGCCTAATGAATTTATTTAAATTGACTGATTTCCTCATATGAACAGTAACTCAGTAAAATCTTTGAAATTGTTGTATGTTGCGTGTCTATTTTTGTTCAGTGTACATATTGGAGTAAGCAATATTGTTGTTGCATGGTAAATTAACACATTAGCCCTGTGGGTATGGCTTGGGAGCTATATAAAGAGGACCACTCAGGGGAAAGATGAGCAGCAGAGCAAATGTTTCAAAGGCAAGAAGTCAAGAGCACTCCATTTAAAATAGGGGATGGTAGAATTTGGGTGGCAGAAACCAATATCAAGGGCATGTTTTCACCAATGATAACCTCCAGGAACTAGGGAGGTAGGAAGAGAAAAGAAAGCTTTCCCTTCCCAAAAATGCACAATCCTTTCAGTCATATCAGCCCTTAAACGTCTGCCTTGGACACCTCTACATATGCAGTGTGTTTGAGTGTGTGTTTAAGGTGTATTGGTATGAGCACACATAGTACCCTTTCACTACCTCTCCTCACTAAGCTATTGCCTTTGATTAAGCAAAGTGCTACCTATTTGCTCTGCTTCTGTGGCTGAACACATTCAAACCACTTTCCAACTACTTTCTATCGCTTAACGCCCTCTAAAAGCCTTAGGTGGCAGTGGCACAACCAATGAATTCCATCAAACACACAAAGTCGATCCTCTCCCCACACCCCACCTCAGTGCAAAAACACAGCGTTTAATAATTATCGGAAAACAGCGAGGCAAAGCCGTGACCTCCATTTGTATGCCGAGGCTATTTACAGCCGCCATGGCGCTTGTGTTTACGACTGTATCATTGAAGGCCTAGACATCATCAGAACAGAGAGATCTCTTAACAATAATTTTTTCAGTTTTAATTCATTGGCAGCTCCTGTTTGCATCTGCTGTGAGACAGTGCCAAACTGTCTCGATAGTTTCCGTCCCAAATCATAATTATTTTAATCCCCATTCGAGTCAGGGATGATTATCATTACCAAGGGAGCCCTTGACACTAGGGTAATAACTGCACTGAAATGCATCCAGGTCTATCAGACAGAGGCGTCCAATTCTACTGGAGGCAGGAAGAAAGTAAACAGCTGAGACTGTGAGGGCCCTCATTAAAACAGCACACTGGCCAGTGAACAGAGCAGTGCTGCTACACTTTGAGAGACCACCCCACCTCATTTCAACTGCAGAAAGAGAAATAGAGATGTGCTGTAGTTTCAAACTGGTATTTGTGTGTGTTTTTAAGTATCTCTTTCTGTTTATGTGTTTGGTCTCTGACATGATATACATTTTCCAACATGCTCAATTTCCTATGACATACACATTCATTCAAATACAAGAATTGAAACTATAAATGATGTAGGACCTCACTCAATATGGATCATTCAGCGGAGGGGGGTTAGAAGTGAAACAAGGACTCAGCCTTTGGAACTGAACAAAACAACTTTGCAATATTGATATTCCTACATCTGCTAGTCCTGATGCATAGCAGGCTCTGGGTGCTGCTGAGCTTTTTAGCTTCGCAAGGCTTCATGAAGGAGGAATTGAGATGGGAGCGTAAGGCTTTTTCTCTACCATCTGCTAGGTGTCTCTGCAGATTCCTTCTGATTTATGGGTAGCGTCCTCTTTGCTGCGCTCCCTCTGCTTTCCCTCCGTTTCACCAATTTATGACGTTGAATTAAGAACAATGGAACCGTTGACCGTCCCCTTTAATACCCCTATACCTCCTCTCCTCAGAGCGAGACGGCGGTCGAATGGCGTCCCGGAGTAGAGAGAGTCTCCTTCCAGGGAGCTCGCGAGGCACTGTATGTGTCAAGAAGTGAAATGGGGGATAAACATTGTACTGGGGCTGGAAATTAGGTCAGTAAATTCAGGCATGGCATTGCGTCGAGGGCAGAGAGTGGGTGGGTGGCGGAGGGGGAGAGCGGATCGTGGGCCCAGACAAAAATAACGCACTGCAGCGGGGACTGAACCTCGCTCGCATAGTGCCAGGGGTCTGGTCCCCTGAGAGGGAAGCAGCTGTTCCATATTCCTGTCAGGGAGACAGGAAAACAAGAGCTGACTGCAAACATGCCCTCCTTTGAAAACATCTCAGTGAAAGGTTAGCGTTAGCCATGGCGTGAATGAGGAAGTGCTGGTAACAACATTTTTTGGGGGGTTAGATTGTGATGCCATTAGGATTTGCTGAGGTAGGACGGTCGATGGCTGTCTCGCGACTCTTTGAGCATCACCTTGTAAACGGTTTCAGTGTGCAACAGGGATGAGGAGGGAGGGCGCACTCATGCCTCAGATTTTGAAATAGAGCGAGGCGAGTCATCCATCTTTCCACATCTTTCCACACATATTTCTCTGAGACAAAAAGCTGTCCCCGTGGTTCAATTTGAGCCTCGCGATACGTAGCACAGCTGCCTGACAACAACATTGCGTCACCCCCTACAGCCCAACCCAGCACCGATGGGAAGATTTAAGTGTTGTTGTACAGATACACACAATTATGATGGATCTGTCACAGCAGGGGTAGCAGGAGGCGTACTCCGCCGTTTAATTCCACAGATAATTAGAGAATTAACAACAGCGCTGCGTCTCAGTCTTGCTTTTTGAGCTTGTTTTGTTGATGTACAAGCACTTTTATTTCCTTTTTTTAAACCAAGCAATGGTTTACATGAACACCCAAAAATACTTCACACACTTTGAAAGACATATACACACTCAGACACACACATACACACACTTCGAGACAAGCACACACACTTCCAACACACTTCCTCAGAGACACATACTCATGTTCTTTCCCATATCGGGCGCTCCCATTGTTACACTCTTTTTCAGTTGAGCTGGTAGAAAGGGCCAGTCAGGATAACATCACTTGACATTTACATGTGTGAGCACAGAACAACTGCAGTTGTGTCATTTACCTCCTCTCCTGCTCAGGGTCTGATTCATGTCGGGGGTCCTATAGAGGTACTTGGAGTGTGACCTGCTCAGAGAAGGGCGGCAGGGCTTCAGTGCTTCCGCATTTCATCTTACATCATTTCATTGGAGCATTACGACAGGCTAGCTGCATGATCAACCTATTAAGGATTTTTTGCTCCCTTGCTTCTCAATGGAAGGTGTGAGGAAAACAAGTGGGGATGTACGGGGAATGCTGCGAAAGAGGATTATCATCAGTGGACCACCGAGCAAATTAGCTAGAGCGTTTGGAAGCCAATTTACAGATTGACAAATGATTAATCTTCATCTATAACACACACACCCGCGGTGGAAGGTGTATTGACAGATACGAAATCCCATAGACTGCAGTGCTAGCTTTTCAGGGATGTGGTAAAAGTGTCTAGCACTGACCGAGAAGAAAGAATGGTTTTGCTATGCATGTACTACTTGGGTTTTTTGCGACAGCTCACATCATGGGCTTCTCGCAGAATGAGAATTTGTTCTCCAAAAATGAGTCAGGTGTTCACTGCAGTCAGGGACAAACAGCAGCTAATGTGAAATTGGAAATACTGTAGCTTGCTGCAGTGGTGTGTTTTGCTGACAATTAGAGGCAGGACATGACTGTTTGGTATATGGCACCTTGCTTGATTTGGCTTATTTTTGTTTCTTTTTCCATCTTTTCCTCACATGCTTCCTTTGATGAAAGAAAAAGACACAGAAAATATTGAAATCCACACAGGTGTGACAGCTCATCAAACTGTGGAATAATTGATTAAACTAGTTCTCCCATGCATGGAGAAATGGAATAGTTAAGTTGGATAGTTTGAAGTATTTTCCAGAATTGTATTTCCAAAATAGCTTCCGCAGAGACAGACGACGATTAACAGTGAATGATCTTTTGTACATTTTTATTCCAAGTTAGGGTATCCGCTGCGCCCAATTTATCTGCATCATATACTGCGACACCTTGACCAGCCAAGCTGTTGGTCTTCCTTCCACACGCTTCAGACCTTGTTAATTACCTGGCTTTACGACAGAGCTGGTCCCTCTTTAGAAGAACTGCATAAAACCTGTCTGACGTCATCACTATTCCACTGGCGGCTCCTAGACGAGCCTCACCACTCCACAGCGGCCTCGCCCGCCCCGCACAATGGGCGAAATGCTACTCACTCACCGCCCTTTATGCCTGCTGCCCTCTCTTCAGCTCCCATTGATTCGTACCCTTACAGAATAGATCGGAATACAATAATTCAGAGCCAGGTAAATTGGAGCAATAACTCAGGCCATTAGAGAATTAGTTTGTTTTAAAAATCGGCCAATGATCCTGGGCCGAGCTGATTGGTTGGGGAGCGACCCAGGCATTTAATTATTGAGCGGAGGGCCTGCTGAGCTATGTCTTCTGAAGGTCAGAGTGCCACTGCAATCCTAAGTAAAGCAACAAAAGGAGGGAAGCAAGGGAGGGAGAAATCCAGTACAAATGAACTTAGCCCGGCCGCCCGCATTCCTCTGTTACTTCCCAAGTGGCAGTCCATTACCACGCCTGTCCAGACGTCGCTGCAGGCTGGATTATAATAATTCTCATAATTCTGCAGGCTCCATGTGTGGCAAAACTCTCCCCCTCTTTTTCTCCCTTCTGTCGCTCTCCACCATTACTCCATTCCATCCCACTATCCCTCCCTGAATGCTTTAATACATAAGGTAACAGATTCGCAGATGAGTCAAACCTGCCACGTTGAACTGACATCCATCAATAGCTTATGTTACTGCTGACATCACTGCTTGTATTACCTCGCTACCGCTGGGACCTAATGCGTTCTACAACAGGACCCCTGACAGCAGTGCAGAGCCGACCACATCTGTGCCTGTCCAAAATAGCTCTTGCAACAGAGAGCTTAGCATCAAGAACTATGTCTTGATAAAGCACTGGATGGATTGAATATACTTGGGCCCCCCCTAGAGGCTAGTCCAGTCTGCCCCATGTCTGTTAGATAAGCGGCCACAAAGCAACAGGCTTCATTCTCCACTGTTCTCCCTTCCTCATTGGGACCCAGAATACAAATGCGGGTACAAGCATCCCGTTTTTGTGAACTATGTGGAACAAAGAGGTGGCTCAGGCCCCACACACAGGGGAGGAAGGCATCGATCGATGGGCGGTGGGAGGCTACGAGATCCACATGGAGAATGAGTTCCTCAATGAGCCAGGAGGGGTGGGTGGATGTGGGGAGTTGCTGTGTGAATAGGACCGTTTAAAGGGTGCTTGCACAAACAACGCTCCCTTGTTGTTTCTCTGTTATTTGCTGAGGCAGACTTCCTCCTCTCTTTACCCTGGTTATTCAGGGACTCAATTGATCTCTTTCTCTCTCTCATTCCCTCGCTCTGCCTTGGTACACAACACTTTCAAAATACATATTCATGTACATATTCAAGGCTATTGTGTGAAAATTGAGGGAGATTTCAAATAGTGTGGTTCTTCTTACAAAGTGTGAGTTGAAGAGGAGGCAATGGACAGATGGATGAACCACTTTGGATGAAACACTAGGAAAATTGAGATTTTTGGGGTTCTGAACCAAATATTTTTTACATTTATTTTTTACTCATGGATCCTACTTACATACAAATCGCAGATGGAGAGAGACGGGTAGTGAGGGATAATGCATCTGATGTTGATTTGCCTCTGGGAGGTGTCCACCAGGAAGTTGCCTGTATGTGAGTACAACTGCCTACAGTAGCTAGCATGAAATCAGGCTACTGCATGTACACGCTTTATTCTCAAATTACAAGAGGTCTAATCTGTAAAGATATATCATTATGGTGCAAATCCTCCCCTCGGTTTTGTAGATACAGTATGATGATATCTCACCCCCTAAAAAATTGCAGTGCGGACTGAAGATTGTCTGGTACTATTTCCTGTCCATTTGGATGTAGATGTTAGTGTACAGCTAAGCGAGACAGTGATTTTATATACACCAGTTGGTATGAGGCTGCTCCGGGCCACAATAATAGGGGAAACAAACTGGTATCAGAATAAATTATCCACACAACTCCTGCCTGTCAGACAACACAGATCTGAGCAATTTCAGAGGCTATTGAGTAGACTGTATGTTTGGATACTAGCATGGCAGTTAGAGTGGAGTGCACTCAGAGAGAAAGAGAATGCTGCTGGTCTGAATGCTGTCTTAATACCCCTGGGCCAGCAATCAGACCTGCACCGCTCTCATTCAGTGTAAAATAGTAAAAACAAGCATGTCTGTCTGAATAAGTCTGCCTGGGTAAGGAGGACGTCTGTCGCTAGGGGTGGCTAGGGTCAGCATCTTGAGAGAGAGAGATTATTTTTGTAGCTGCAGGGGGGGTCTGTGTGTTGTTGGCTGTGCCAGGGTCTCTGGCTGTTCTGCCAGGGCATCTGTGCTGCCATTGATCTCAGTAGGCAGAAACAAACAGGGGTGATCTGGCTGACACATACAGGGCCTGTTCAAATCCTGTTGCCTTCATATGTCCTGCTGTCTCACAGAGAGGGAAAGAGAGAAATACTCAACTTGGTGGACGCAGTGTTTTCTTAAAGACTTTAATTAAGAGAATTGAAATTATGTGTGCGTAGTTACCCTTTTTTCCAGGGTCATATGCAGTATAGTATAATATGCAGCACCAGTCAAAAGTTTGGACACACCTACCCATTTAAAGGTTTTTCTTTATTTGTACTATTTTCTACATTGTCGAATAATAGTGAAGACATCAAAGCTATGAAATAACACATATGGAATCATGTAGTAACCAAAAAAGTGTTAAACATGTTAAAATATATTTAGGATTCTTCAAAGTTAACACCCTTTGCCTTGATGACAGCTATGCACACTCTTGGTATTCTCTCAAACAGCTTCATGAGGCTGATCACCTGGAATGCATTTTTTTATATTTCTAACTAGGCAAGTCAGTTAAGAACAAATTCTTTTTTACAATGACGGCCTACTGGGGAACAGTGGATTAACTGCCTTGTTCAGGGGCAGAAAAACAGATTTACACATTGTCAGCTCGGGGATTCAATCCAGTAACCTTGCAGTTACTGACCTAATGCTCTAACCACTAGGCTACCTGCCACCCACTTAACAGGTGTGCATTGTTTCCTTCTTAATGTGTTTGAGCCAATCAATTTTGTTGTGACAAAGCAGGGGTTGCATACAGAAGATAGTCTTATAAAATAATTTAGCGATATGATGAAACTGGCTCTCATGAGGACCGCCACAGGAATGGAAGACCCAGAGTTACCTCTGCTGCAGAAGATAAGTTCATTGGAGTTAACTGCAACTCAGATTGCAGCCCAAATAAATGCTTCACAGAGTTCAAGTAACTTGAACATCTCATCTCAACATCAACTGTTCAGAGGAGACTGTGAATCACGCTTTCATAGTCAAATTGCTGTAAAGAAACCACTATTAAAGGACACCAATAAGACAAAGAGACTTGCTTGGGCCAATGAAAATGAGCAATGGACATTAGACCTGTGGTAATCTGTCCTTTCGTCTGATGAGTCCCAATGTAAGATTTTTGGTTCCAACCTCCGTGTCTTTGTAAGATGCAGAGTAGGTGAAAGGATGATCTCTGCATGTGTGGTTCCCACTGTGAAGCATGGAGGAGGAGGTGTGATGGTGCTTTGTTGGTGACACTGTCGTGATTTATTTCGAATTTCATGGCACACTTAACCAGCATTGCTACCACAGCATTCTGCAGGGATACGCCATCCAATCTGGTTTGCGCTGAGTGAGACTATCATTTGTTTTTCAACAGGACAATGACCCAAAACACACCTCCAGGCTGTGTAAGGGCTATTTAATAAAGAAGGAGAGTGGTGGTGCTGCATCAGATGACCTGGCCTCCACAGTCACCCACCCACACTCTGCCCTCAATGCAATGCCATGCCTGAATTTACTGATCTAATTTCGAGCCCCAGTACAACGTTTATCCCTCATTTAACTTCTTGACACATACATTGCCTCCCGAGCTCCCTGGAAGGAGACTCTCTACTCCGGGACGCTATTCGACCGCCAGACAGCAGAGTGAAGGAAAAGCAGCCAACAAGTGCTCAGCATATGTGGGAACTCCTTCAAGACTGTTGGAAATGCATTCCTCATGAGCTGGTTGAGAGAATACCAAGAGTATGCAAAGTTGTCATCAAGGCAAAGGGTGGCTAAAATATATTTTGATTTGTTTAACACTTTTTTGCTTACTAACAGGGGCCAGGGATTTTGGGACCCATGAAAATATATCACATTGGGCCGCTTTAAATAACTCTACATTTGCAGGCTTGCAACTCTTGTAGTCTAATATTTACTGACAGGGAGCTGTGAAAATATAGCACTGTGCAGACATGCATGCAACATTCTGCATACAGTGGAAATCCCTATTTGATGCGAGACAGATACCCTCTATAAGAAATGTGCTAAATGCCATCTTTTACAGCCTAAATGTAATTTTAATGGTAAGATTCTTGAATAGAAAATTCTCTTAACATTAATGAATAACTTAAAATAAATATAACTTAAATATACTGTACATTAACGTCTTCAATTAAAATAAATTAACACTATCATCTATAGAATGATATAACAAACTAAATAATAAAATCAAGTATAAGTATACATACCAACTAAGTATACATACCAACTAGAAAATAAGCAGCTGTAAAAGTGGAAATGGAAACCGAAATGGAAATGAAAAGGCCTGATGGTGGCGCTATAGGAAAGGTCAAGAGGTCACCAAATCAATAGGTTTCTTCCACTTGGGGTCTTGATTGTGCACAGCACATTTTATGGCAATCCAGCCATTACTTTGAGATATATCTTGTTCTCAGTCTTGTTCTCAGCCTGTGGGCATCATGTGTGTCTTGATCCAATATCCATAGACATGCCATTTAACAGTTATCACTGGCCCTTGCACAGCCTTATTCACCAAGAGCCCAGCGCTAGCAAAGTCACTGATCAAGTCTTTGAAGTAGAGGTCGACCGATTAATAGGAATTGCCGATAAATTAGGGCCAATTTCAAGTTTTCATAACAATCAGTAATCTGCATTTTTGGACTCCAATTATATTGCAATCCACAAGGAGCCTGTGTGGCAGGCTGACCACCTGTTACACGCGTGCAGGCAGCAAGGAGCCATGGAGCCAGTTGCTAGCTAGCATTAAACTTATCTTATAAAAAACAATCAATCTTAACACAATCAGTAGTTAACTAAACATGTTTGATGATATTACTAGTTTAACTAGCTTGTCCTGCTTTGCATATAATCAATAGGGTGTCTGAAATTGTGTCACTTCTCTTGCGTTCAGTGTAAGCAGAGTCAGGGTAAATGCAGCAGTTTGGGTCGCCTGGCTCGTTGCGAACTGTGTGAAGACCATTTCTTCCTAACAAAGACTGTAATTAATTTGCCAGAATTGTACATAATTTTGACATAACATTGAAGGTTGTGCAATGTAACAGCAATATTTAGATTTAGGGCTGTCACCCATTCGATAAAATACGGAACGGTTCTGTATTTCACTGAAAGAATAAACATTTGGTTTTCTAAATGTTTCTGGATTTGACCATATTAATGACCTGAGGCTCATATTTCTGTGTGTTTATTATATTATAATTAAGTTTATGATTTGATAGAGCAGTCTGACCGAGCGGTGGTAGGCAGCAGCAGGCTCGTAAGCATTCATTCAAACTGCACTTTTCTCCGTTTGCCGTGTGGGGGTTGGGCAAAATCAGAGGCTCTCTGGATGTTTACTTTTTGCCAAATAACAAGAAAATAAACCATTAGTTTTATCAGTACATTGTAAATAAATATATAAATATAAATATATTGTATTAATGATGATAGGTTAATAATTTAATTTTGAAATGTTTTTTTTAGGGCCCCTGTTCACAGGCCCTTAGAATCATCCTACACCCCCCCCCCCCCCCCCCCCCCCCTCTCCCATACGGCGCCCATGGTTACGACATGATTTCATAGTCTTGATGTCTTCACTATTGTTCTACAATGTAGAAAATAGTACAAATAAAGAAAATACCTTGAATGAGTAGGTGTGTCTAAACTTTGGACCGGTACTGTATATTTTTTTTGTTCTATCAAATTTAGAAGTTAAAGATACCAATGTTGATGGCATAACTACAAAACCAAATATCTGATACAAAGCCACATAACCCAGTTTCCCAACCACATTCTCATTCATTTAGGAGACAACCTTTTAGAATAACCTTTAGTTTGTTTTCCACTAATCTTCATTTGGTAAGTGGCCATATGTTAGTATTACGGTGACACATATGCATGCAAGCAGGCTCTCACATACTGGGCCAGCCTCACACATGTGAATACTCAACACACACACACACACACACACACACACACACACACACACACACACACACACACACACACACACACACACACACACACACACACGCACACACACACACACACACACACACACACACAAACACACCAGTGGCTTTTGGTGCCATTTAAGATTAGGGAGGCAAATTAGATTTTTTTGTGTGCATGGCCTTTTTTCTATTACTGAAAAAGAGCGTCACCATGTGGTCGTCTCCAATAGAGGCGCCGGTTTCCATTATAGGTGCAACTGTCCCAGTGCCGCAGTTAGAGGACGTACATTTTACCATGGCATTTTTGTCATTTAGCAGATGCTCTTATCCAGAGCGACTGAAAGTTAGCGCATTGATCTGAAGCTAGCTTGGTGGAACAACCATATATCACAGTCATAGTAAGTACATGTTTTTAAGTTATCCAGAGGTAAACAAGTGATCGGACAGAGCGTCAAGTGTGCGCTCCTAGAGCGAAACGAGATGGGTGGGCTAAAGCTTAAGAGGGTGTGAATGATGCTGAATGGGTGTAGACAATGAAGAGCTCTTCACTAGATACAAAAATATTAAAATGTGATTTTTTTCTAAAGTGAGTTTACAAGTTGATCACCTTTCAAAGCAAAATTAGCTAGCTAACGTTAGCTAGTTAAACAGCAATGAACAAAGTGGCAACAATGCCAACTAGAAAAGCAAACAGCTTTGGGAAACAAATAACGTCAGCTAGGGAGCCTGATAGCTAACTGTACACTTTAGCTTACACTTTAGCTTGAAATTAAACCACTTTCTGTCAAAATAATATCTGAAAATGTTGCTAGTTAACATTAGACTATCTTACCTGTATACATCAACATGCATCATGGACGCGTCTCTCTGTCAGGAATGAAATACCACGGTTGCCCTTAGTTTGAAGATGTAATCCGGAGACAGGTGTTTTCTCAATCTCTTTAGCTATCATACTCTAATTCTACTGATTTCAGAACTTGATCCTCCAGACAATGGAGAGCAATACTTTTACAGCTCCACTACACAATACATTTTCTTTAAAGCCGCGTTCGACAGGATTACCAAAACAGACTGACGAGCTCAAATAGACAGACGCCTTCAATATGGCAGACATATCCGAACTCCTCTCTCGGCATGTCCTGCCCACTCATTATCTCAGCTAGTGGGAAGGTTGCCAACTTTTTATGTGTCTTAACCAACAAAGCTCGTAATTGTAATTGAACAATTTTATCCATATTTACAGATGGCATACAAGTTTGTTATTATGGCACATTAAAGTTCACATGTTCGAGAAGGCGTTTCTGCCACAAAAAAACACACATTTTGATCAAAATTAAAAACAATTACCTTCAAATGGCTCTCCTGTGAAGTAGTGACTTCAGACATACGCCTAGTTTCCTGAATCTGGTCACATATACTTAAGGAAGCATATCTTAAGAAAATATATACACTGAGTGTATAAAACATTAGGAACACCTTCATCTGGGCATGGACTCTACAAGGTGTCAATTGTTCCACAGGGATGCTGGCCCATGTTGACTCCAATGCTTTCCACAGTTGTGTCAAGTTGGCTGTATGTCCTTTGGGTGGTGGATCATTCTTGATACACACGGGAAACGGTTGAGCAGCGTTGCAATTCATGACACACTCACTAGTGTGCCTGGCACCTACTATCATACCCCATTCAAAGGCACTTAAATACTTTGTCTTGCCCATTCACCCTCTGAATGGCAGACATACACAATCCATGTCTCAATTGTCTCAAGGTCTAAAAATCCACCTTTATGCTCTACAGGATCGGTGGGTCTCCCGGTTGAGCTAACGTAGGCTAATGCGATTAGCATGAGGTTGTAAGTAACAAGAAAATTTCCCCTGACATAGACATATCTGATATTGTCAGAAAGCTTAAATTATTGTTAAACTAACTGCACTGTCCAATTTACGGTAGCTATTACAGTGAACTAATGCCATGCTATTGTTTATGGAGAGTGCACAGTTATGAACTTGAAAATGTATTAATAAACCAATTAAGCACATTTGGGCAGCCTTGATACAAACTTTTTAACAGAAATGCAATGGTTCATTGGATCAGTCTAAAACTTGCACACACACACATACATTGTGCCTGGGCTGGAATAATACATTATGACCTTTATCTTAAAATGATAATGGAACAAACAAAACATTTTTCTTTGTAATATCTTTTACCAGATCTAATATGTTATATTCTCCTACATTCATTTCACATTTCCACAAATGTCAGTGTTTCCTTTCAAATGGTATCAAGAATATGCACATCCTTGCTTCAGGTCCTGAGCTACAGGCAGTTAGATTTAGAAAATTGAAAAAAAGTGTCAGATCCTTTAACCTTTTTCCTCCCCTTCATCTACACTGATTGAAGTGGATTTAACAAGTGAGATCAATAAGGCATCATAGCTTTCACCTTGATTCACCCGGTCAGTCTATGTCAAGGAAAGAGCAGGTGTTCCTAATGTTTTGTACACTCATTGTATAAGTATATACTAACAAAGCAATAGCAGCCTATAACATGTATACAGATCAAATACACACATTAACCCTAACAAAGTTCACTTACATGTTCAGTGACACACTAATACATGGTTGTGTAATTCCAGGGAAGGCTTGTCTGTTCAGGAAAGTCCCAGCTATGAGTTGTAGTGGAGGACAGGAGTTTACAGAGACCTTCTCAACCTGCCCTCTGGGAAACAGCTAAAGCACAAGAAGAAATGGGGGCCTGTTACGGCCAGCAGGTAGAGCCTGTGATTGGCTAGCCCTGGTCAGCTGAATCAGTTCCCTGGTTAACTGGACCCGGATTCACAAAACCTTCTTAAGAATGAATAAAAAATGATTTAATAAGTGCAATGTTTACTTCAAATCAATGCAAACCTTAATTTGAAAAGCTTTTGATTACATATTTGACTAAATAATTAATATTATAACAATAATGATTGTTGAAATGGTCATATCAAAAGAAGATAAAGCTAAATGTATTGATTCGAAAACTTCATTAAGAGAACAATAGTTAAACATATTCAAAAACACTAATAATCATATTCGTGACCAACTGACTCGATCTAATACTCTATGTAGCAACATTTGAAATTGTTTTTTGTTGTTTTATTGGATAAAAGTAGAGACTCAGAACTAGAAAATGGTATATCATACACTATGGTTGGAACAATGGGAAAGTTATTTTGATTTAAAAGTTGATAAACTTGTAACCCCACTTTTGAGAAAATGGCCCTTGAATGTTTTGCTACACCTACTGGAGAGCTCTTCATTATCTACACCCATTCAGCATTGTTCACACGCTCTTAAGCCTTAGCCCCCCCCATTTCTTTAAGGACTCACATGTGCTAAACAAAGTGAGTAAGGTAGTGAACTAAACAAACAAAGATTTCAAGCTTAAAGGCTGGTTTATATTACGTCAATCAACATGTCTGTAGACAGTTGTCGCAGTGACATCATACACATTCTATTGTCGTCCGACATCAAGCTTGTTGTTTGGACCTGGTGGTCCAAAATAGCATAACTGGTGTATTTTAACATCAATAAACCCATCCATTTAAAAATGGATGTAGTATATGTCAATCTAGCAAACCAAGCAACTAAAAGCAACTTTTTAAACAATGTTTTGGCTTGTTTCTAGCTCGTTAGCTAGTTCAAATAATGACCATATCATATAGCTGACAACATCTTAACTAAGCTAAATTGTATTCATTATTAGAGGAAAATAAACTCACAAGATCGTTATTTACAAGTTAACGGTGAGCTAATTATCGAAAATAGCTTACAGTTATGAGTGTTAGGAAATAAAAGCAGGGTATTCTACCAGAAAATTTTAGAATTTAGACACTGCCTCGTTGGCCTAACGTTATATCCTAATTTGACTTGATGCAGATCATGTTGTTCTACACATGGAAAATCTAAGTTTATTTGATACTGTAAGCCTAGTTTCCTGAAACAAATCACATTTAGTGATTCAAAGATTACTATGATACTTTGAATGATGGAAGTTCTTTGGTTTGCTGCGAGAGAGAGGAAGAGAGAGAGGGAGAACCCACAGAGGCCCCTCAGAAATTGGATGGATCCTCTAAATGTCCCTGACCATGTTCTACTCAGGCAATATCGAATACCACGACACTCTATCATGTACTTGGCTGACCTTCTAAATTAAAACTTAAAAAGACCATGAGAGCATGCCATCTTCTAATCATCCTACAAATCATGATAGCCCTGAAATTCCTAGCATTGGGATCCTTTCAAGCCTTGCTTGCAGGCACAGAGTTAGTCAGTCCTCTGTGAGTTGGGTGGTTAGTGCAGTGTGCGATGCACTGAGTTGTCAGGTACGAAGATTTATCAAGTTCCCATCAACTGAAGCTGAAGCACCAAACAAAAGTTTATTGAGGTGGCTAACTTCCCCAATGTCGTTTGTGCAGTGGATGGGACCAGTGTGGCAATAAAGTCAGTGACGATGACAGGCACAGTATTGCCACACTGGTCCCATCCACTGCACCAACGTCAAAACATGTCTACATACGTTTAAGAAATGTTTTGCAACAGAATCTGTGGAATGAATACACCCACAGTTCACTTTCATACCAGCCACATACAGCATCATCATTTTGCTCTTTATATAATTCCTTATTGCGTCTACGCACTCTCCTCCTCTCACCTTTTCCCTTCCCTTGTGGACTTCATTGCACAACACAACAGCTGTCTGTGACCAGGTGCAAAAACCTATCCAAGCCAAACCTTCATACCATAACCGCTAATCGCTACATAGCCTACATCGTTTTCACCATATTGACGTTATAGCCAATACACTAGAACTAACATGTTAGAAAACCCACAATCCAATCCAAAAAAGCTCTACACAGCACAGTGTAAAGCAAGCTGTTTAGCAGTTACACTGGCAGGTCCCGGTGACAATACATTAATAGGATAGTCTTAGCCAGCTAGCTAACATAAATAGCATGCCTCTTTGTTAGAGTCAGCTTGTTAAATTAGCTACATTAGCTATCTAAGTAAGTGAAACATAAACTAAGAAGAACAAAGACAACAAAATATCTCTCTCTCTCTCTCTCTCTGCTGCTTCTCCTTAATTGTTTTATGAATTAATTTGTTAAAAACTGTTCAACTATTGTCTTTCTCTCTCTTTACGTCAACTACTCACCTAACTTCATGCACTGGAGTGCTAGCTAGCTTACACTTTCAGTACTATCTTCATTCTCTGACCCTTTGATTGGATGGACAACATGTCAGTTCATACTGCAAAAGCTCTGATAGGTTTGAGGACGTCCTCCGGAAGTCGTTATAATTACTGTGTAAGTCTATAGAAGGGGGTGAGAAACATGAGCCACTTAGGTTTTGTATTGAAGTCAATGTACCCAAAAGAGGATGAAAAACAGCTGTCCTCTGGGCACACTATGCTGCTACTATAGGGTACTGTTGAGGCTACAGAATTTCATTTCAAAACAGTGTGTTTTAATCAGTTATTTGGTGACGTGAATATATTGTAGTATAGCTTTATCTAAAAAATGCGGCCTGTTACGGCCAGCAAGTAGAGCCTGTGATTGGCTGGCCCTGGTCAGCTGAATGAGTTCCCTTGTGAACTGGACTTTTGTAATGTTTCACTATATTTATTTTTATGTAATTCACTCAGTAGGAGGGTCCTCCCCTTCCTCCTCTAAGGAGCCTCCACTGACACACACACGCATACAAACACGCACACACACTCAAACACACAAAGGTAGACATGATGCATTCAGTTTCGCAAACTCGGAGCAATATCATTTATGAATCCCCTTCTCTCCATCTCCCCTCTCAATTAGATGATGCATTGTTATGTTCTGACAGCCAACTTGAAATTAGTTTAAACTAATTAAATGAAAGCAGGCTTCATTAAATTACCTTGCCATGGATTTGTCATTGCCACAGCATTTCTGGTTAGTGGCAAAGCAACCTAAGTCAATGCCACCCGTTTCTTTCCTGTCTCAGTTCTGCAACCATAGCAGAAAACCTGCATTGTCTGCAGTCATTGTTGTTAAGGTTCTATTTTCACGAACCGCACGCTATTGTATGCAACATCACAATGGGTCACATATTATACAGTAAACTATATGACCGTGGGTACTCTGGTAGTCATGAGTTAGGTTATATAGCCTACAGTAGGATACTGTATATGGATGCAGATAGACTAAAGTGAGATGTGGATGTGTCGGAGACTGAACTGATCCACAAATCCTACTGAATCATCACAGATTAATGCATTGGCAGATATAGTCATCTATTTGATGGTATACCTTAAAGAACCCTGCCAGTACATATATATGGCTACCATTACTGTACAATAGCTTTTGTAATCAAACTATTCTTCCCCCCTTTTACAGTAAAAGATTAGACCCATTAAATTGTGGCTGCTCTTTTATGACTTGTTATTGTCTAATAAAGCATGAAAAGGGAAGAATTTCTGCATATAGTGGCACTAATTTGATAGCTTGATGTTCTACAGCCAGGGGCCAACGTTCTTTAACATAATTACAGATGGAAATGGTTTTCTTATCAGTAACTAAAGACATGACTCCACTGGCAAGTTGGATAATAATGTATGGTGACATCGTGCAATGACTAAATGTATCATTTTAATACTCTGTCAGAAATGGTTTCAATTCTGTCTGGAATTATTCACAGTATGGTCATTATGCAGTAATTGATGAGTGTAATATCTTGTAATATCCTGTGGTCCATGCAATGTGACAGTAGGGTACCATTGACTTCTGGGATGTTAAGGTCCCGGCAACTGGGTTCAGGTAGTGATGCAGACGATTCAGAGTCGAAATAATAAAAAATAAGCAATAAACTTTGCCAAAATAGCTAAATTCCCTCTACTCAAAAACCTGCAAAACGTCCATCGACTTATACATCTTGGTAGATGGCAGAGCATGTTACCTGTACAAGCATCTCTTCAGGAATGAGGAGCACAGGAATCCTAATTTAAACCATTCACACCTTTAAACAAATGCATTCCAAATAATAGTGATTATAGACTTAAATGGCAATACTATTGCACAATTAACATTACATTGGCCAACACTTAAGTTAATGAAACCAATGGCATGATGAGCATAAACATTAGCATTCACAATCAACTTTCAAAACACCCCCGGAACGGAAGAAAACAATTTGCAATCTGTGGCTAAAATGAAGAACATGACCAGGTGCACGCATACCGAGGAAGCCAGTTCAAGAGCGTGGTGAGTAGAGCGGTTGTGAATAGAGCGTTGGTGAGTAGCCAAAATTGCTACACCAACCAAAATAAATACAATCCAAAACATTTATCAATTATATGATAACCAAACTCAGGCATTTGTGTTCTTATATAATATTGTAGCGATCCTTGCTATATGAGCCACGTTACAATTTCCACCAAGTGGTTTAACCCGATTGGCGCGAAGGGGTCATTGCCTTTCACGCCTGAGTCCCAGGTTTGCTTCCCACTTCCTCTGTTCTCTGTATCGGTGTCAGAAGTGGGATACCAGCTGTGAGGCCATCTGAACTCACTGCCCCGGACGTGTGAGTGGGCTGAGGCTAGCTGAGGCTAGTAGAAGCACGGGGACGTGCCTCTTTCAGGGGGTGCAATGTACCGAGCCACGTTACAATTCCCACCAAGTGGATTAACCGTATTGGCGCGTTGCGTAGGTTATTTGCCTTTCACACTGGAGACTTTGCCGATCAACATGTCACTTGTCTCTTCCCGCTCCCTCCGTTCACTACAATATAAAGCATGATGTTTAATGGGATTAGGAGTTTGGTAAGACATGTTTGTACCAAACAATCAGTCTGTTTGTGTGGGAGAAATAGAGGGAAATGTCCCAACCTGGCGAAAGCTCACAGACACATTGTCACATGAGAATTAGACACACATGTATTATCTTCTGGGTGGTTGTACATTGTACAAAATTATGGCAATCCCTTTTGGATGCATGTACACTTATTTGTGCCCTGTCTCGTCATTTGTATGTCATGTGTATAAGACTGGGTAGATATAATTAGTGCTGTATGGTCATCATAGTATGTGATCTGAAAACAAGACTTGTCCACTCTGACCTGAGATCTGTCTAACAGACTCTCGAGGTCACTTGCCAATCAATATCATTATAAATCATTGTTAACTTCGCTGAGGTTTGCTTTCGGAGAACCTTGCATGCTGTAGTCATCCATGTATTGCCAATGTGTCCAATTCCTCTGATACATTGGCTTTACATTATTGATTGGACAAAGGTTCGCCTTCAAATCTGCATTGCCATGTCAATACACTTTGGACTATCATTTCCCATGTTCACTTAACCAATATATCTTCAGATAACCAATGTATCTCAAGTGAATGCTCATTTAAGGATATCACGCCATATTGAATACAGCACCACTGAAGTGTTCAAACGATCCATCATATCGCCCGTCGATTGGCAACATTTTGCCTAGCAATTTATTTCCTGAGGGAACATCAGACAATGCTTCCCCACGTAAACCAGCTCCATGTCACAACTTATCATAAAGCAGCCTCTTAACCTTGTCTGAACTTATCATGGCACCAATTAGTCTGGAGAAAGAGAAGGCCACACATCCAGGGATGTAATTCATTTTCATCTGCTGAAAGGGCAACATTCCTCGTTAGTATGGAAAGCTGCAATCTGGGCCCTTACTGGGAGGAGGATACGAGGGGCTTGAGATTGGGAAAAAAAATAACAACATAAATAAATCCACAAATCATATCACATCGAAAACAGTCTTTCGGTGACACTGTCTTGTTCGTTTTCCGTCAATGCCGATTAGCCTAATTCTATTAAGTCTGTTTCACTTTCGCTGACGCCCCAGTATTTTTTAAATAGACTCGTCATGTAAATATATTTATATATCCCCCTCCCTCTCTTCCCCCTCTTTCTCTCTATCTGTCTTTCCACAGGTCTCCACATAATGGAGCGAGAATGAACAGAGAGCGGCTGAAAGAAAAGCATGAACTGGAGGTTTATTGAGGTCATCTGCTTCCTGTTTATATGGGACCATATAACAGTTCAGTCTTCCCGCCAGGACCTGTCCGCCGCCGATCAACATGTCACTAAGCAGTTTGATTGGCTCATCTCCGACCGCGGACCTTTCCACCACTCTCGGAGTTACCTCTCCTTTGTGGAAAGATTCCGCCAAGGATTTACAACCAGATATAAAATTTATAGGTGAGTTCACTTTAATTTGTGCGTTTGGGTGGAGCTGATCTTGCAGAGGTTTTAAAGACACTCTCTGGCTAAATGTTTTTTTTTCTATTTTGAGTCTTTATTTTGAGTCTCTTTGGAAGAGGCCGCGCAAAGGTGTACTGTGTACAAGTTTTGTGTGAAAGTGCACCCTTTTTACAGAGTTATTGTACTTACCCACCACACACACTAGAAAGTGGCTGTGCTGTGTGTGTTAAGTGATGGAGTGGCTGTGCTGTGTGTTAGGCTGTGTGTCTGCTTAGAGGCAGGGGGTGTTATAAATACGTTATGCAACCACCAGCCATTGTAGTCATTTGCCTCACACATTGTGGCTCAGCTAATCATTCCCCAATTAAATAGTGATGTTAAGAGGATAGACAGCTGCAATGTGACAGAGATGGAGTCAGAGCCATCCTCTCTCTGATTAGCCTCTCAGACTCTACTGAATAGCTGTGTGTATAAAAAGCGGCTATATTAAAACGATAGACAAAAGCTGCATGGCTTGGCAGTCTGAATGAAATAAAACATCTAAGCACTGCATTGATACTGGCGCTGTATATTTTAGTTAAGTTCTGGCATTATTATTATGATTATGCAAATGTGTAGACATGTGGTAGCGATCTATTCAGGGCTACTGTGTGTGTTTGACAATGAAGACCCAAACGACACAAGGTAAATGTTAAGCCTGGCTTGAGGAAGGGAGGTCAATGTGGTGTGCAACATTGTCGTTTTTAATTCTTGTTTTCCATGTCTGGTTGTGTTTTTGTCTTGAGAGAATAATCTGTAACATGATATTGACAAATATGTCATACACACAAGCACACACAACTTTACTTCGTATTCTAGAAGTATTGCATAGTTGTCAAGGATTCTAGCTAGCATTTTGTAATGGATATGGTTGGCATTCTCTTGACAGGCATCAGCGTTCATGTCGTATTCTTTCCTCCCTGCTACATCACGTGTTGTGAAATACATGATCTGTCGGTGTTTGATTTCAAATATTATCCTTCTATTTCCTGCTGTCTTTGCATTGCAAATCTCCTTACAATTGACTGACAAGGTACAGCAAATACATACTGTACCTGGGAGCTTCCCTTTTAGAGGTGTGTGCTTAGTTTTTCCTGCTCTGCAGTCCAAAATCCTAGAGAGAGAAAGGGGAGAGAGAGCGAGAGTGATAGGGAGACCAAGACAAGGGAGACTCATCAACAACATGTTACATTCATTTAGCGGTACGGTTAAATAGGGTCTCTCTGTTCTTTCCCTCTTTTCCTCCTCGTTTCATAGATTGCCTCAGTAGCCTCTGGTCCCCACTGGGTTTGCTGTCTTTATATTGTCACATGTAAACAGAGCATTTACATAATATGTATCTTGACAGCCTGGATGGTACACAGAGGCAGGAATCTCAGACTAACACGTTTCCCCACAGCCATCCATGGCCCCATGTTGCTGTCGTGTGTGTGGCTTATGATGCTTGTTCGATTAATGAAAGAATCAGAAGAGGAGGCTCAGGCATTATGTATTTGCCTGGGGAACAGAGTCTCTGGCACTGCAACACAAAGGTTGCAGTAGCAGGCTAGCTCGACTACCTCCTCACGTCTTGGTTACCTATCAAACAGTAGGAGGCATCGAATTCAGCTGTCAGTGCAAGGTATTGCCTTGCTTGTGACAAGACAATTAAATCTTGCATCAATACAGAATGAAATCCATTACACTTCTCATTAAAAATGAAAAATGAAATCTGCAATCACATCTGTTAGACATCTGGGCCACTGTCAGACAAACCGATCGGAGTCATCTGTCAACTGGATGGATTCAAAGGAAAACCTACATTCGGTTTAGTTGTTTTGGGAGGAGTCTGTTATGCATATCCTTCATTTTGATGAAGAGTGGGCTGCATTTAACAAAGGGCAGCCATGCCCTCCAGATCCACCATCAAACTCAATGTGTTTTCCCATACAACAAATATGTTTACAGTGAATTATTGTGGTAATTACTTGTCTGAGCCTTTTATGTACATGCACAGGATGATATAGTACATAAACATATACTGCCAGTCTACTGCCAATACAAAAACAGAACCCTGATATTATTATTCACCCTGTTTGCACATCTCACCCAAACTAGTGGAGGTAATATGAAATTAGCTTTTGCAAAAATGTACAATGTGTTGTGAAAACTATCCAATTATCTATGAAAGAATCCAGCTGTGAAATTGGCATAAATGCTCCCATGGTCATAGATTATTCCAATCACACTTGGTAAAAAGGTAAAAATGATAAAGCTGTCTTCGTTCTCCTATGCTCTCACCCTCAGGTTCCCAAAAACCTTGGCTACAGAGACAGTTACAATGTCACATGACTCCTTTTCCACCTCTTTTTGGCTTCCATCTGAAGTAAGTAAGTTGAGAAATAAATAAAGAACCAGCAGCAGATGCTAACTGGCAATGAGAAGTGAATAGCTTTGTAAATTTCCCCAGGGCTTCCGCTGTCTTTGCGATTTACTGGTTAGAAAGTGGTTGAATCAGACTTACAGGGAGACAAAGCATCCCTCTCTGCCTCCCTTATCAAGAGAGATTATCCCAAGGCGGACCATTGGACAATGCCAACCTGATCAGCAACAAACAAATCTCTCTCGCTTTTAATAACCTCTGCAACGTGCCTCATTCTGCACGCCAAACACACATATTTAGAATGCACTTGTGCTCGTTTGGCACGCCTGAAAGGTCACCATCACTTGGAGCAAAGAAACACTATGTTGCTACACTTACCTCACCCCCATAAGTGTGTTTCTTCCTTCCCTACGAGTAATTGGAATATATTGGTTAAGGAATTGGCTGCAACGAAAGTGCTCTTTTCCTCTTGTTCTGCATTTTTTCTATGCATATTATATAGTGGCTTGCGAAAGTATTCACCCCCGTGGCATCTTTCCTATTTTGTTGCCTTACAACCTGGAATTAAAATAGATTTTTGGGGTGTGAGTATCATTTGATTTACACAACATACCTACCACTTTGAAGATGCAAAATATGTTGTGTTGTGAAATAAACAAGAAATAAGACAAAAAAACTGAAAACTTGAGCACCCCAAAGTCAATACTTTGTAGAGCCACCTTTTGCAGCAATTACAGCTGCAAGTATCTTGGGGTATGTCTTTATAAGCTTGGCACATCTAGCCACTGGGATTTTTGCCCATTCTTCAAGGCAAAACTGCTTCAGCTCCTTCAAGTTGGATGGGTTCCGGAGGTGTACAGCAATCTTTAAGTCATACCACAGATTCTCAATTGGATTGAGGTCTGGGCTTTGACTAGGCCATTCCAAGACATTTAAATATTTCCCCTTAAACCACTTGAGTGTTGCTTTAGCAGTATGCTTAGGGTCATTGTCCTGCTGGAAGGTGAACCTCCGTCCCAGTCTCAAATCTCTGGAAGACTGAAACAGGTTTCCCTCAAGAATTTCCCTGTATTTTGCGCCATCCATCATTCGTTCAATTCCGAACAGTTTCCCAGTCCCTGCCAATGAAAAACATTCCCACAGCATGATGCTGCCACCACCATGCTTCACTGTAGGGATGGTGTTCTCGGGGTGATAAGAGGTGTTGGGTTTGCGCCAGACACAGGGTTTTCCTTGATACCAAAAAGCTATATTTTTGTCTTATCTGACCAGAGTACCTTCTCTCATATGTTTGGGGAGTCTCCCACATGCCTTTGGCGAACACCAAACATGTTTGCTTATTTTTCTCTTTAAGCAATGGCTTGTTTTCTGCCCACTCTTCTGTAAAGTCCAGCTCTGTGGAGTGTACGGCTTAAAGTGGTCCTATGGACAGATACTCCAATCTCCATTGTGGAGCTTTGCAGCTCCTTCAGGGTTGTCTTTGGTCTCTTTGTTGCCTCAGATTATTTTGGTTTTATCTGACCAGAGTACCTTCTTCGATATGTTTGGGGAGTCTCCCACATGCCTTTGGCGAACACCAAACATGTTTGCTTATTTTTTTATTTTTTTATTTAAGCAATGGCTTTTTTTCGGCCCACTCTTCTGTAAAGCAATGCTCTGTGAAGTGTACGGCTTAAAGTGGTCCTATGGACAGATACTCCAATCTCCACTGTGGAGCTTTGCAGCTCCTTCAGGGTTGTCTTTGGTCTCTTTGTTGCCTCTCAGATTAATGCCCTCCATGCTTGGTCCGTGAGTTTTGGTGGGTGGCCCACTCTTTGCAGGTTTGCTGTGGTGCCATATTCTTTCCATTTTTTAATAATGGATTTAATGGTGCTTGGGATGTTCAAAGTTTCCTTGGGATGTTCAAAGTTTCAGATATTTTTTATAACCCAACCCTGATCTGTACTTCTCCAGAACTTTGTCCCTGACCTGTTTGAAGAGATCCTTTGTCTCCATGGTGCCGCTTGCTTGGTGGTGCCACTTGCTTAGTGGTGTTGCAGACTCTGGGGCCTTTCAGAACAGGTGTATATATATATATATATACTGAGATCATGTGGACACTTAGATTGCACACAGGTGGACTTTATTTAACTAATTATGTGACTTCTGAAGGTAATTGGTTGCACCAGATCTTATTTAGGGGCTTGATAGCTAAGGGGTGAATACATATGCACGCACCACTTTTCCGTAATTTTTTTTTTAACAAGTTATTTATTTAATTTCACTTCACCAATTTTGACTAGTTTGTGTATGTCCATTACATGAAATCCAAATAAAAATACATGTAAATTACTGTTTGTAATGCAACAAAATAAGAAACATGCAAAGGGGGATGAATACTTTTGCAAGGCACTGTATTTTCAAAGTTTATTTGTCACGTGCTCCGAAATACAACAGGTGTAAACCTTGCATTGTCACGGTTTTCTGTATGTGAAGGAGAGTCGGACCAAAATGCGGCGTGTAGATTGCGATCCATGTTTATTTAAACTAACGTAAAACACGAATCGATACAAACACTACAAAACAATAAACGTAACGAAAACCGAAACAGCCTAATTCTCGTGCTCATAAACACGGAACACGGACATAAGGACACTAAGGACAATCACCCACAAACACACAGTGAAACCCAGGCTACCTAAATATGGTTCCCAATCAGAGACAACGAGTAACACCTGCCTCTGATTGAGAACCATATCAGGCCAGACATAGAAATAAACAAACAAGACATCCAACATAGAATGCCCACCCAGCTCACGTCCTGACCAACACTAAAACAAGGAAAACACACACGAACGATGGTCAGAACGTGACAGTACCCCCCCTCCAAGGTGCGGACTCCGGACGCACAACCTAAACCTATAGGGGAGGGTGTGGGTGGGCATCTGTCCGCGGTGGCGGCTCTGGTGCTGGACGTGGACCCCACTCCATAATAGTCTTAGTCCACCTCCTTGGCGTCCCTAGATAGGCGACCCTCCTTAATGGCAGCTCGGGACAGAGGGGCAGCTCGGGACAGGGGTAGCTTGGGACTGAGGGGAAGCTCGGGTCTGAGAGGAAGCTCAGGTCTGAGAGGAAGCTCAGCACTGAGAGGAAGCTCAGCACTGAGAGGAAGCCCAGGCAGGTAGTTGGCTATGGCAGATCCCGGCTGGCTGGCAGTTCTGGAAGAGTCTGGTTGACTGGCAGATCTGGAAGAGTCTGGTTGACTGGCAGATCTGGAAGAGTCTGGCTGACTGGCAGATCTGGAAGAGTCTGGCTGACTGGCAGATCTGGAAGAGTCTGGCTGACTGGCAGATCTGGAAGAGTCTGTCTGACTGGCAGATCTGGAAGAGTCTGTCTGACTGGCAGTTCTGGCTGCTCCATGCTAACTGGCAGCTCTGGCTGCTCCATGCTGACTGGCTGCTCCATGCTGACTGGCTGCTCTGGCTGCTCCATGCCGACTGGCTGCTCTGGCTGCTCCATGCCGACTGGCTGCTCTGGCTGCTCCATGCCGACTCTGGCTGCTCCATGCTGACTGCCGACTCTGGCTGCTCCATGCTGACTGGCGACTCTGGCTGCTCCATGCTGACTGGCGACTCTGGCTGCTCCATGCTGACTGGCGACTCTGGCTGCTCCATGCTGACTGGCGACTCTGGCTGCTCCATGCTGACTGGCGACTCTGGCTGCTCCATGCTGACTGGCGACTCTGGCTGCTCCATGCTGACTGGCGACTCTGGCTGCTCCATGCTGACTGGCGACTCTGGCTGCTCCATGCTGACTGGCGACTCTGGCTGCTCCATGCTGACAGGCGACTCTGGCTGCTCCATGCTGACTGGCGACTCTGGCTGCTCCATGCTGACTGGCGACTCTGGCTGCTCCATGCTGACTGGCGGCCCTGGCTGCTCCATGCTGACTGGCGGCCCTGGCTGCTCTATGCTGACTGGCGGCCCTGGCTGCTCCATGCTGACTGGCGGCCCTGGCTGCTCCATGCAGACTGCCGGCTCTGGCGGCTCCATGCAGACTGGCGGCTCTGGCGGCTCTTTGCAGACTGGCAGCTCTGGCGGCTCCTTGCAGACTGGCAGCTCTGGCGGCTCCTTGCAGACTGGCAGCTCTGGCGGCTCCTTGCAGACTGGCAGCTTTGGCGGCATCCTGCAGACTGGCAGCTCTGGCGGCTCCTTGCAAACTGGCAGCTCCTTGCAGACTGACAGCTCCTTGCAGACTGGCAGCTCCTTGCAGACTGGCAGCTCCATGCAGACTGGCAGCTCCATGCAGACTGGCAACTCTATGCAGACTGGCAGCTCCTTGCAGACTGGCAGTTCTGAACAGGTGGGAGAGTCCGGCAGCGCTGGAGAGGAGGAAGGCTCTGACAGCGCTGGACAGGCAAGGCGCACTGTAGGCCTGATGCGTGGTGCTGGCACTGGTGGTATTGGGCCGAGAACACGCACAGGAAGCCTGGTGCGGGGAGCTGCTACCGGAGGGCTGGGGTGTGGAGGTGGTACTGGATAGACCGGACCGTGCAGGCACACTGGAGCTCTTGAGCACCGAGCCTGCCCAACCTTACCTGGTTGAATGCTCTCGGTCGCCCTGCCAGTGCGGCGAGGTGGAATAGCCCGCACTGGGCTATGCAGGCGAACCGAAGACACCGAGCGCAAGGCTGGTGCCATGTAAGCCGGCCCAAGGAGACGCACTGGGGACCAGATGCGTAGAGCCGGCTTCATGGCACTTAGCTCGACGCTCACTCTAGCCCGGCCGATACACGGAGCTGGAATGTACCGCACCGGGCTATGCACCCGCACTGGAGACACCGTGCGCACCACAGCATAACACGGTGCCTGCCCGGTCTCTCTAGCCCCCCGGTAAGCACAGGGAGTTTGCGCAGGTCTCCTACCTGGCGTAGCCATACTCCCTGTTAGCCCCCCCCCCCCCCAATACATTTTTGGGGCTGACTCTCAGGCTTCCGTCCGCGCCGCCGTGCTTGCTTCGCCAACTCCATTCTCCGATAACCTTCCTCGCACTGCTCCATCGAATCCCAGGCGGGCTCCGGCACTCTCCCTGGGTCGACCGCCCACCTGTCTATCTCCTCCCAAGTCGTATAGTCCATACTCTTGCTGTCCATAATGTCCTGCCATGTCCTTTCCTCCTTTCGCTGCTGTTGCCCGTTACCACGCCGCTTGGTCCTGTTGTGGTGGGTGATTCTGTCACGGCTTTCTACGGTGGAGGAGAGTCGGACCAAAATGCGGCGTGTAGATTGCGATCCATGTTTATTTAAACTAACGTAAAACACGAATCGATACAAACACTACAAAACAATAAATGTAACGAAAACCGAAACAGCCTAATTCTCGTGCTCATAAACACAGAACACGGACATAAGGACACTAAGGACAATCACCCACAAACACACAGTGAACCCCAGGTTACCTAAATATGGTTCCCAATCAGAGACAACGAGTAACACCTGCCTCTGATTGAGAACCGTATCAGGCCAGACATAGAAATAGACAAACAAGACATCCGACATAGAATGACCACCCAGCTCACGTCCTGACCAACACTAAAACAAGGAAAACACACACGAACGATGGTCAGAACGTGACATGCATACAGGCTCCAACCAATGGTGCGGAAAAAAAGGTATGTGTGTAGATAAAGTGTGTGTGTGTAAGTAAAGAAATAAAACAACAGTAAAAAGACATTTGAAAAAAGAGTAGCAAGGCTATATACAGACACCGGTTAGTCAGGCTTATTGAGGTAGTATGTACATGTAGGTATTGTTAAAATGACTATGCATATATGATGAACAGAGAGTAGCAGAAGCGTGAAAAGAGGGGTTGGCGGGTGTTGGGACACAATGCAGATAGCATGGTTAGCCAATGTGCGGGAGCACTGGTTGGTCGGGCCAATTTAGGTAGTATGTACATGAATGTATAGTTAAAGTGACTATGCATATAAGATGAACAGAGAGTAGCAGCAGCATAAAAGAGGGATTGGGGGGCACACAATGCAAATAGTCCGGGTGACCATTTGGCTACCTGTTCAGGAGTCTTATTGCTTGGGGGTAAAAACTGTTGAGAAGCCTTTTTGTCCTAGACTTGGCACATACATGAGTGTGTACGCCTCCACCTGTACCAAACACATAATATTCCATAAAACCACTTTCGCTGTTGCTGTAACGGATGTCGTCTGGAGATAGAGAGGAGGACCAAGGTGCAGCGTGGTAAGTGTTCATGATGATTTTAAATAAAGAAAGTAGTGAACACTGAATCAAAACAATGACTTGAATTTACAAAACCGAAACAGTACCGTGTGGCCCAAACACTCACATGGAAACAAACACCCACAAAACAAAAGTGAAACCCAGGCTACCTAAGTATGATTCTCAATCAGAGACAACTAACAACACCCGCCTCTGATTGAGAACCATACTAGGCCGAACACAAAAACCAACATAGAAAAACCAACAGACTGCCCACCCCAACTCTCGCCCTGACCATACTAAAACCAATAATAAAATAACAGAACTATGGTCAGAACGTGACAGTTGCAGCATGTTGCAGTTCTGCAGATTGAATTGTTATTGGATAAATCTGTGCTTGAGTGAGTGGTAGAATGGTCTGCTTTTGCCTGGCCTTGACTTCCTCTCTCTGTGGCGTATGTACTCTATTATGGGGTTGACTGTGTTTTTAGATGATGTTGCTGTGGTCATTGTTCGCAGGCTCTATCTCAAGTCCTTGTGTGGCAGAGAAATCCAATATAAATGCAAATCTCTGTCCGTTAATGCATTTTAAAGGCTGGGAATCAGCATTACTGTAATCAAAGGAGGGAGATGGAGGTTGTTATTAAAAATGAAAATGTTTATGAAAATGTCATGATGGTGCTTATTGATCTTGGATGTGGGGTTTGTGGTGTGCGAAGGGGAGGCTTGCCTCACACTGTCATTGGACCAAGATTCATTACCATCTGAAAATCTATCCAGGGTTTGAATCGATTAGCCTCCACAACGATCTACAGAAAAATTACCCTGAGGCATCACTCAGATGTCCACTCCAGCAGTTCTATCAGAAGTGGCCCTATTTTGTCTAATTTAGTTTCGCAATTTTCCCATTGCTGAAACGCTAACTTGTGATTTGTGGTAGTCATCAATGTGATTACAGAAAAAAAGCATCTTGCACAGATTGTTTTCTGGCACAGATTGATTCCTTGCTTATACAGCGCTGACGGCGTCACCTAAACTGCCGTCAAGTTCAAGAGATGTGGGGCTGTATTTATAAAATGACAGACTTGGACCTATTTCTCAACAAATGCCATTTTCTCAGAAGGCCTCCGGAGCACCTAACTCAACAACTTCATATTTCATCTGGAGAAAGAGAGATCCTCAATCTCTCGCTCACACACACTGTATAATAGTCAGCGTAAGTTGCGAATGAACATAGTGAAATAGAGGGGGAAACCAAATCAGGAGTTAACTAACTCCTCTTAATCCACTTTATTCCATTTGATGGCATTGTTAAATGTGTTTAGACTAGGTGAACTTTTGTCTGGATCGTCATAATTGTGTGTTGCCAACCACATTAGGATCTGTATCCTCTTACAGTATTTAGATAAACACATGATTATGACTGGTTCTGATGGCATCAGTAAACTTTTAGATCTCAATCCATCATATAAATTTGGCCATGACCTATTTGCTCAGTTGCACTTCACATTTAGGGCACACGTCTATCTCAAAGTTGCACATGATACAGCAGGTGTAAACAGTAGTGAAATGCTTCTTGCAAGCTCAACAGTGCAGTGCAAGTATCCACATGTCACACACTTGCCGTTCACTTAGTTTGTATAATGCTGCTATACATAAACACAACGGTACCATACTTGCTAACATTAGAAACATTTTAACTTGGACCTCCGTCTCAAGATGTGCATCAGCCAATTCCCCCAGCAACATTATTATTTGAGGAAAATACACTCCACTGTTGGTCCTCGAGTCAAATAATCCTTATGTGACGAAGTAGATGTAACATAGACGCAGGGAGTCAGGAAGCAGGTGCAGTTGGTGAGTTTAATAACATGGAACTCTCCAAACCAAGCGAAGCGTCTGACATGGAAACACAAACAAAACTACCTGATGACGAGTAACAAAGGAGTGCTATATGATGGGTAAGTAATTAGGGAGTAATGAATTCCAGGTGTGGCTGATGATGAGATGCAGGTGTGTGAAATGGTGGTTGCCAGGTGTGTGTGAAGAAGGTTTGCCAGGGCCGCTAGTTAGTAGACCGGCGACGTCGAACGTCGGAGGGAGGAGTGGGAGAAGACGTGACAGTAGATGATTATAAAAAATGCATATAAAACGTTGTAGGCCTACATTCAGGTGTACACGTCCATGTAATACAGTCTATGCAATATCACTATTACGCCATAGCAGTGTGTATGTCTGCAAGGCTGTAGAAAGACGTAGCTCTTGATGGACGTGTACACCTGAATGTAGGCCTACAACGTTTTATATGCATTTTTATAATCATCTACTGTCACATCTACTCCCACTTATCTCCTACCACGTTTGACGTTGCCAGTCTACTAACTAGCGGTCCTGGCAAACCATTATCTTAATTTTCAAGCTGGTGGCTGCACTTCACTTCTTAACACTAACACAATAAATGTAATTCTACATTTCAAAGGGGGGAAAAACTCATGTGAGATTTAAACCCTTGCCATAATCTGCAACAACCACAAAGAGCTAGACATTCTACACTGTGCGCTATATGACCAGTCAGTCTAATGCATGTGCATGTGATCTAGTTGCTTTGTATTATCAGAACATGCCATTGGACTTCTGTTAAGTGCGCTTTCATGAACAAGTGTTGGATCATGTCCAAGTTCGTTGACAATATTAATTGGCTGAATTGAACCGGATATGATCAAGGACAGTTTACATTGGTAGTATTGAAGCACACATCTACCAATATTCTCACACTCACACCAAGCACAGCACATCGACCATGTTTGGTGGGTAGGTTTGAGATACAAGACATGCTAATTTATTTGCCAACCAGTTATACTGTGATGTGATTTGTCTAATGCATGGAGATTATGCACTTCTATAAATGAACATTTCTTCATCAGTTTAATTAGACCGACTTGTCAGAGATCACCTGATTAGCCTTAAATTATTGTTATACATTCACCACTGATCTTCGGCTTCCCATGTGCAAACAGTATGTCCTTGTTAACCTAGGTTTAAACTGTTCATCAAGCAGATATCACTCTAGTCTTTACTTAATCTACACCTTTTCTTCAACTCCCATTTTTTGTTGTTTACCTTCACTGTCTCTATCATCCCTCAATCCCTTTGATGCTTTATTTTGTCCTTTCATTGGTAATGCATACAGTGTTGTGCACCACCCTAATGCAATGTGCTATTAGCCCAAATAACAAAGTATGCCTATTGATCTGATAAGGACAAAAAGAGAGGCACTGAAAGGAGCCAAACTCATTCACAGGTTTAATTGTGAATAGTCTGTCTGGAGAGTGTTGTTGGGCCCTTTGTTTTAAGTGCCGGTAGAAGACAAATCTTTTGTCCCACTCAGGCTAAGTTGAATGAGTCTGGATCATCCATCAGTAATTAGATAGAACAGGGGTGGATCATTTAGATGCAGTCGGCAGATCTGAGGCAAGGCGAGGGGAATGTTTAATTCAGGGGGCAGCCGCAGTTGTCCACATTCTGCAGAGAGAGGGGGTGAGAGAGAGAAAGAAATTAAAAGGGAGGGAGAGGGAAATAGAGAAGGCATTAGGGAGCAAGAACAAGGAAAATGGCATGAGTGTGTCTATGTGCAGGTGAAGGAGAGCGAGATCATTTTTTATTTTATTTATTTAACCTATATCTAACTAGGCAATTCAGAGACCGGGGCAGAGGAAACCAGTAAATCTGCGTCAATCTGCGGCAGACAGAAACAAGCTGACAGAGAGGTCAGAGTCAAGGTGATAAATAATCAGGGACTCCTTTACGACACGATACTCCCTCCAATGCCCCCTCCTCTCCAGCCCTCCTTTCAGCACTTGCAGGAACTTCCCAACCCTGCACCCATCTGTGGTCACTTACCCTCTACGACTGATTTTATATCCATGACGCCAAATATTTATCCTCCAGGAGCAAGGTTTACCATCTCTCTACTGTATAATTGCCATCACTGCAATGTTTGTGAGACATATTTATTGTGCCGCAAAAAAAACAAAAAAAACATTTCCCCTCGGAATAGCAACAGCTTCCCCAATTATAATCACACCCCGAAACTGAGTCAGCCAGTCAGTCAAGTCAGAGAGGCTCAGCTGTAAGTTAGGGAATCAAGAGGGCTGATCTGGGGAGGGAGTTTTCTTGTCTCTTCCCTCCTCAAACCTTGGATAATCAGCCCCACTGTGGGATTAGTTAATTACTGGCAGGGAGAGATGGTAATTATAAGGAGGAACGGAGCTAGAGGAAGTGTCGGGGTTAAGTACTGACTAATTCACTGTGTGGGACGCTGCTTGCCTGGCTGCCAGAGTCCCCCGAGACTTGCCCACATCGCCTCACCCCGGGGGAGGAAGACGATAGGAAAGGATGAGTGCCGTAGATCCTGCACCATGGATTTTGAATGTGTACCATTAGGTGCTATAGATTCCAAATGTGTTAGCTAGTTATTGAATACAGAGCTAATTGTAATATCAGATATCACAGATTTAGATGGTTCTAAAGATATACTGCACCATGGATTTTAAATGAGTACCATTAGATGCTATGGATTTTAATTGTGTTGTGGTGATAGCATAGCTGTTTAATACATACTGTAGCTATCATATAGATATTTCTGCTTCTAAAGATGTGAAATGCATACTATAGATTCCATAGCATACATGCATACATTATGTAAGAATATAGGCCTGGTAGATGCCTAGAGTCCCAGTGGATGTCTACTATAGATTACATAGCATATTTGTAAATATACAGTATGTCCAAATATATGCTTTGCAGATCTGATAGATTCCATGTAGATTTCTATGGATGCATGTACACAGGCAGCCAAATTCTGATATTTTTCCCAATGATTGACAACATATTTTATCTGATTGGTCAAAAGAACAATTGTTGGTAAAAGATCAGAATTTGTCTGGCTGTGTAAACAGGCAAATTCATATTCCTATTCTATTTAGGGCATCAGTGGAAGTTATTGCTTAGAGAATTCAGAACAGCAGCATATGGATGAGATACAATAAGCGGCAGCTGGAGCATTGGCAGTAACATTTGTTTCATTTTACTGAATGTTTGGCTTGACCTTGACACCTCTCATTCTTATGAGTAGTCTGAAAGTGTTATTGTTATGAATTAGATTTGCATCGAATTGCAACACAGAGCTAGTGTTTTATCAATCAGCAGAAAAGTGAGCTATAAAGCTACATGTTTCTGTTGGCAGGTGATGAAATTGTAGCTGCTTTAGACGGCACCAACATCCTATTCATAGCATATTTTTCTGTCATTAATCCCATACCTGTCTGAGTATATTTAAATGCAAGATCAGTTGCTGCTGATGCCTTTTCAGCTTTTATCAGTTTCCACTCTTCTTGACCAATGATGTCACTTGAAACACTTGAGTACAGTTGAGTGTAATACAACTCTAAATGTTATCCTCATTATTTTCTCCTCTAATTTGCAGTATATTATGTGAGCCTAAATGAGTTTAGATGCAAGATCTCTCTCTCAGATGTGTTAATCAGCAGTAGTTATTCTATTACATTGTTGATTAGATCCAGACAAGTGGCCAGGCCAGTCACCTGCAGGTCTGATTCCAGCATCATGTCCTGTAAACCGCTGGATTAAAGTGAATTAAGAGATTGTCGTGATTAGATCCATTTCAGGGTTCATAGCAGAACAACCTCAATGTGTTCAATTAGCCTAGCCATCAAATTCAATCTATTGAAATATAGTCATAGCAGCGTATTTAAGTAATAAGGCATGAGAACCCGAGGATTATCCTGTGATAACTCTCAACTAAGAGCTGTTCTTAGGCCCGATGCGAAACCAAGGGCCGGGAAATAGCCCTTAGGAGGGAGCTATCACACAATAATTACCGGGTTCTCATGCCTTATTGCTTTTACAAAACTGTTGCCAGCATGTTTTCACTGAAAACATTATTTTAATGAGTAAAACATTTGTATTTCATCCCGTCAACAGACAATATAGTCTGGGCAAAATCTACTTGTTAGTTCTGAGGTTCTGAAGTTGCAAACCAAACAGGCTGGTCGTTTATTGTAGTCAAATGTTTTGACCCTGTCGTTCATTCTGTTAACTCCACGTTGCATGTAGCTGGCTAGGAAGAGGGTCAATAGTGACAAAAGACAATAACTTCAATAAATAATGATTTACCAAATCATGTATAAATAGGCAACAACCAGCTGATTGTCGAGTCAATAAGATAGGGAGGATCGCTAGGTTAAGGATAACGTCAACGTTCCTTCTCCTTTGCTAGCTAGCCAACTGAAGCTTACACATGATCACATCAAGCAACTGAAATGACTGCAAACTATGTTTGTTTTACATTTGTTTCTATTGCCTTTTCATTGGATATATCCATTATAATGTTCCTGATATTTGCTGTCAGTCTAGTCACGTTCATATGCATGGCAGTGTTGGGATCGCAAAAAATTACTGAAACTTGTTGCACAGGTCGGATAGGCACACAGCAAGGTTTATATTAACCCCCACTGTACCAAACCAAATGCTAGCCTAGTAGCATCGGGAAAAAATGGCTAGATGTTTGTTTTTTCTGGGGGAGATTAAGTTTATGAATGACTGGCTGGGCTGTGGGACAGGGGATTCATTTTGTTAAATCTAATTGAACTGTTAACAGGCATTACCAGTGGAATGCAGGGATTGTGATGCTATAACTCCCTGCTATCAACCAATCGAAATGTACAGTTATAAAAACTGTATTTGTCAGGCCATCCGGAATAGTGATTATTTGTTATTGTAGTGATACATACTTTTAGCTTCTGTTTTTAGCAACCTTGCATCTTTGTCCTTCGTCTTGTCGTGTCCCATGTATATATATTTTCATATATTTTTCTTAACATATCTTTTTTCTATTTTTCTAAACCTCAACTTCAAAATAGTCTCCTGCAACCCGCCTCACCCAATGTGGTGTGGATCTGCTTTTTTTCTAAAGTATTTTTCTTTACCTCTGAATCGGAATCCCCCAACAGAAGCTAGCCAGCTAACTAGTTACTAGCTAGTAGTCAGCTAACCACTGCTAGCGGTCATCAGCTACCTTTAGCACGGAGAGCTCTAGTTTGTGCAACGCAATTCAAACCAGAGCATACCGGACCTATTTTCTCTCCATATCCCCGAATTCCTACCGCAAGCTCTTAACCTTCTCACCTGGATCATCTCAACTTTCTCAAATCCGACTACTCCTTGCTAACGTCTCTGTCCCGAAGCAAGCACCAATTATCCTGGTGCTAGGCCCATCTCCCGGCTAGCTGAAGAGGTCCATTATCCACTCCTGGGCTACAATACCTATTTTGCCAACTGGCCTGGACTCCTTTTACTGCCGGTACGGGGTACGGAACCCCGCCGATTCTTCATCACTGGACTACCGAAGTAATCTGCTTGAGGGGGTTACTAAACTGGCTCCTACATTGCAACGTCCCCTGAATACCGATCTGCTAGCCTGCTGGCCGTGGCCCGGACTGTTAGCTAATAGGTCCATCGGCCAATTTCTTGTGCCACTATTCCTATTTTTCCAATCAGCCTGGACCCCTTTTACTACGAAGCCCTGCTTATCCATCACGACTGGACTACCGATGTAATCTGCCCAAGGTTTTTTTCCCAACAGGCCCCTCCGTCGCGACGTCCCCTGAATGCCCATCTGCTAGCCTGATAGCCGCGGCCCGCTAGCTGTCTAGAGCACATTGGACTGTTAGCTGAATAGACCCATTTGCCAATTGGACTGGACCCCTCTGCTACACGGAACCCTGCTAATCCATCACGACTGGTCTATCGACAGAACCGCACGAGGAGGCTAAAACAGACTTTCCTCTATCACGTCACGTCCCTCTTAAGGCCCTTCTGCTAACTTGCTAGCCCCGGGCCTGCTAGCTGTCTGAATCGATGTGTCCCCAGCCAGCCCAACCATTCACTGGACCCTTATGATCACTCGGCTACGCATGCCTCTCCCTAATGTCGATATGCCTTGTCCATCACTGTTCTGGTTAGTGATTATTGTTTTATTTCAATCTAGAGCCTCTAGCCTTGCTCAATATGCCTTAACCAACCATTTAGTTCCACTTCCCACATACGAGATCACATCACCTGGTCTAACCCAGGTGCTCTCATTTTTTGACTTATGTAACCGTAAAAGCCTTGGTTTCATGCATGTTAACATTAGAAGCCTCCTCTCTAAGTTTGTTTTATTCACTGCTTTAGCACACTCTGCCAACCTGGATGTCTTAGCCGTGTCTGAATCCTGGCTTAGGGAGACCACCAAAAACCCTGAAATGTCCATCCCTAAATATAACATTTTCCGCCAAGATAGAACTGCCAAATTGGGCAGAGTTGAAATCTATTGCAGAGATAGCCTGCAGAGTGCTGTCTTACTATTCAGGTCTGTACCCAAAAATCCACCGTTGCCGCTTATAGACCAACCACTGCCCCCAGCTGTGCTCTGGACACCATATGTGAATGATGTTCATGCTGCTAGGTGACCTAAACTGGGACATGCGTAACACCCCAGCCATCCTACAATCTAAGCTTGATGCCCTCAATCTCAAACAAATTATCAATTAACCTACCAGGTACAACCCCAAATCTGTAACGGGCACCCTCATACATATTATCCTAACCAACCTGCCCGCCAAATACACCTCTGCTGTTTTCAACCAAGATCTCAGTGATCACTGCCTCACTGCCTGCATCCGTAATGGGTCTGTGGTCAAACAACCACCCCTCATCACTGTCAAACGCTCCCTAAAACACTTCAGCGAGCAGGCCTTTCTAATCGACCTGGCCGGGGTATCCTGGAATGATATTGACCTCATCAAGTCAGTAGAGGATGCCTGGTTATTCTTTAAAAGTGGCTTCCTCACCATCTCAAATAAGCATGCTCCATTCAAAAAATGTAGAACCAGGAACAGATATTGCCCTTGGTTCACTCCAGACCTGACTGCCCTTGACCAGCAATAAAACATCCTGTGGCGTATTGCATTAGCATCAAATAGCCCCTGTGATATGCAACTTTTCAGGGAAGTTAGGAACCAATATACACAGGCAGTTAGGAAAGCTAAGGCTAGCTTTTTCAAACAGAAATTTGCATCCTGTAGCACAAACTCAAAAAGTTCTGGGACATTGTAAAGTCCATGGAGAATAAGAGCACCTCTCCCCAGCTGCCCACTGCGCTGAGGCTAGGAAACACTGTCATCACCGATAAATCTATTATAATTTGAGAATTTCAATAAGCATTTTTCTACAGCTGGCCATGCTTTCCACCTGGCTACCCCTACCCCGGTCAACTGCCCGGCACCCCCCACAGCAACTCACCCAAGCCTCCCCCATTTCTCCTTCACCCAAATCCAGATAGCTAGACAATCTGGAACCGCACTTTCTAAAAGTATCTATCGATATTGTTGCAACCCCTATTACTAGCCTGTTCAACCTCTCTTTGATATTGTCTGAGATTCCCAAAGATTGCAAAGCTGCCGTGATCATCCCCCTCTTCAAAGGGGGAGACACTCTAGACTCAAACTGCTACAGACCTATATCTATCCTACCCTGCCTTTCTAAGGTCTTCGAAAGCCAAGTCAGCAAACAGATTACCGACCATTTCGAATTCCACCGTACCTTCTCCGCTATGCAATCTGGTTTCAGAGCTGGTCATGGGTGCACCTCAGCCACGCTCAAGGTCCTAAAAGATGTCATAACCGCCATCGATAGGAGACATTACTGTTGGTCGTATTCATCGACCTGGCCAAGGTTTTCGACTCTGTCAATCAACACATTCTTATCGGCAGAATAAACAGCCTTGGTTTCTCAAATGTCTGCCTTGCCTGGTTCACCAACTACTTCTCTGATAGAGTTCAGTGTGTCAAATCGGAGGGCCTGTTGTCTGGACCTCTGGCAGTCTCTATGGGGGTGCCACAGGGTTCAATTCTCGGGCCGACTCTCTTCTCTGTATACATCAATGATGTCGCTCTTGCTGCTGGTGATACTCTGATCCAACTCAGATCAATGCACCTGTACATAGCCCATCTGTAATATAGCCCATCGAACTACCTCATCCCCATACTATATTTATTTATTTATCTTGCTCCTTTGCACCCCAGTATCTCTACTTGCATATTCATCTTCTGCACATCAATCACTCCAGTGTTTAATCAGTATATTGTAATTAATTCGCCACCATGGCTTATTTATTGTCTTACCTCCCTTATCTTAACTCATTTGCACACACTGTTTATAGACTTTGTCTACTGTATTATTGACTGTATGTTTGTTTATTCCATGTGTAACTCTGTGTTGTTGTATGTGTCGAACTGCTTTGCTTTGTTCTTGGCCAGGTCGAAGTTGTAAATGAGAACTTGTTCTCAACTAGCCTACCTGGTTAAATAAAGGTGAATTAAAAAATAAATAAATAAAATATCACACTCACCAAAAGGCTTTTCAACCTCTGATCGTTTCCGAGTCAACACTTTTAAAAGTTGTACGATCATAGCAATTACACAGTAGATACGGCTCAAAACACACTGCAACTATACTTAATGTGAATATATAGTGTGAATATCAGTGCTTTACCATCTGAAATACTTTTATGGGAAGCTTCAAATTAATTTGGCAATTTTTGTGTTCTGAATTACAATGAGGTTGGTTGAGGCTTTCTGCGTTCGGCCCATGCTTAGCCCCATCTCTAATTCTCCCTCTCTCGTCATCGTGATATTTTGACCGGTAGTACTACAGGTTAAAGGAGAAATACACTTTTTTTTGGATCAAAGCTACAGTATTAAGTGAAATTGAGTAGTGCCAGAGAGCTCATACTGCGCTGGAAGGAGAAAGGCAACATTCCCCAAAACTAAAAACCCCATATTTTCAGATGAAAGGAACTACACCTCCCTCTCTCTCTCATTATTTTGGCAGTTACCTGTTTTTTAAATGGACAAAGTAATATAACGGGCATAGGGATAGAAAGGTCAGATATGTACCATATGTTTGATGCATATAAATGTTACATCTTTATTTACATACAGTATCTGAGCACAGAGATCCACTCAGCTGGATAGAGGTAAAAAGCATTAAGAGTTCTTGGTGTCCCAGGTTAAGAAAGGCCTGGTGGTCTCCATAGCAACCAACATGTGATGTCCTCTCAGGTCTAAAATATAGAAATTACATTTAAAAAGTGTCCTTGTGTATGTAAATTAAACACATTTGAACCAGGCAGTTGTTGGGACATTATTTTATGAAAACCCTGCATTTTATGTTTTCAGTTAATAAAGTACGTAAGGGTTTGAAGTTGCTTTCCTGTAGAGATTGTCCACGATTTGTGCACGGTATTGTTGATTGGTGAGACTTTTCACTTTGCACAGGTATAAAAGACCATATCTTGGAGGTAAATATTCACAACTGTCAATCCTCTCTAGTTCATGTCAAGATATGTCTTACAGACACCTGGGAACATTAGCACTGAGTCAGTCTGATTAGTCAGCGCTTGTCTATTTGTCATAACAACAAAATTAGTATATATAGAATATATCTCTCCAGCACAGCCTCTCTCATCATTCCCTGTGAAGGACGTATGGGAAGATCAACAGGGAAACTATCAGATTCATCACCACCACGCACATCTATTTTTATCATCTCCGGCTCGGAACAATCCCACCTATGTTTATAAATGCCCCCTCTGTGCTGTCTGAACTCCATTATTGCCTGTGGCAGGGCTGATTCACACAGTACATTAAAATAGGCACGGATTTCACTTTATCATTTCTGGCCTTGATGTCACCTGCTGTGTTTACAGATCCAGCCCACACCGGTATTGAATAGAAAGCAGCAAAGCAGCACCGTTGAAAACCAAAATAAAAACCTCATCGATTTCCACATGGCCCTCTGTAGTAAAAAAGGCAATTGGATTAAGATTTATTCCATAATATGTTTAAAGGCCTCGGCGGTTCAACATTATCCAGAAATTCAATTGTATATCTGTGGCTGTTTGATTTATGGCTACTGCTTTAGTTGTCTGATGACAATGAAAACCCTGATTGTAGTGCTTTTCCCCCCTCTGTGTCACGTTCTTTCAAAATCGAACCCAGAAGCAGACCAGGACAAGGAGAGTAGGAAGAAGGTGAGTATTTATTTACAAGTGAATGTGAATGGGTAGATATATCCAGGTGGCGTAGCGGGCAGCGGTGGTGAGTTGATGGGAGTAAATAGGTGGATCCAATCAGGTAGCGGAATCCTCCGACGACCAGGCGGGAATGGGGTAAATGATCCGGGTGAGTAACTGAAGACAGAACAAACGGAGGTAAGTTTAAGGCAAGCAATACGTAAAAAACAACAAAACAAATTCTATCCAACTTGAGGCTGATACTATGGCACAACATACTGTTCATGGCTAACGATCCGGCAGGGAATGGATGTCAGGTCAGAGCTTTTGAAGGGGAGAGGTGATGATCAGGACAGGTGTGCAGATTACTGATGGGATACAGGTGCGGGTGAACATCGATCTCCCAACAAGCTAATTCGCCCGGCAACCAGACAGGGTGCGTTCCAGGACACCGGAAACACACTCCAGGACAGAAACACAGGCAAACACAGACTCAGGAAGCGGGATTCGTGACAGTACCCCCCCTCCGACGAACGCCACCGGGCGGACTACCTGGAGCGCCAGGGTGGAGGTGGTAGAAGTCACGAAGCAGGTCGTCATCAAGGATCTGACGCCGAGGAATCCAACTCCTCTCCTCTGGACCATATCCTTCCCAATCCACGAGATATTGAAAACCTCGACCCCGCCGTCTGGAATCCATTATGCGGCGCACCGTGTAGGCAGGACCACCTCCGATCACCCGAGGAGGAGGAGGACGAGGAGGAGGGGGCAACAGAGGACTGAGGAGAACCGGCTTGAGGCAGGAGACATGAAAGGTGGGGTGTACTCGAACCACCACAACAGGGTTAATGATTCTCTCCACCACAAACGGACCAATGAACTTTGGTGACAGTTTCCTCGACTCAGTCCGTAGAGGAAGATCCCGTGTAGCCAACCAAACCTTATCTCCGATGGTATAAGCGGGAGCAGGAATACGGCGCCGATTCGCCTGGATCTGATACCGGTCAGAAACTCTAAGGAGGACCTTCCTGGCCCAATGCCAGGTCCGGTGGCAACGGCGAATGTGGGCCTGGACAGAAGGAACCGAAAGATCCCTCTCCTGAGAAGGAAACAAGGGAGGTTGGTATCCGTACAGGTATTGGAAGGGGGACATCCCAGTGGCAGATGAAGGAAGGGTATTATGGGCATACTCGACCCAGGGTAATTGAGATGACCAAGAGGTGGGATCAGAGGAGACAAGACAACGCAGCGTGGACTCCATATTCTGGTTGGCTCCCTCCGCCTGACCATTAGATTGTGGGTGAAATCCAGAAGTGAGACTGACTATAGCTCCAATGGCCAAACAGAAGGATCTCCAGACAGCAGAGGTAAACTGAGGACCACGGTCAGAAACAATGTCACTGGGCAATCTGTGGTCCCTGAAAACCTCCCTAACCAGGATCTTGGACGTCTCCGTGGCAGATGTAGGCTTGGAGAGAGGGACAAAATGGGCAAACTTGCTGAATCTGTCCACAATGGTCAGAATGACCGTGTTCCCAACAGAAGGGGGCAATCCCGTGACAAAATCCAGGGCCAGATGCGACCAAGGTCGCCGAGGAATAGGTAGGGGGTGAAGAAGCCCAGAGCTGGGCCGATTGGTACTTTTGTTCTGAGCACAAACAGGACATGCGGCAACAAACCTCCGGGTATCTTCTCCCATGGCAGGCCACCAAAATCGTCTGCGCAGTAGCGCCATAGTCCGAGCAACGCCAGGGTGACAAGCTATCTTGCTGGCGTGGGACCACTGAAGAACAGCAGAACGGACCGACTCAGGCACGAACAACCGACCGGGTGTTTGTTACCGGGGCCGGGCTGCGTCCGAAGGGCCGCCATCACATCCTCCTCAATCCTCCATGTAACGGCTCCCACGACAAGGTTCTGGGGAAGAATCGTCTCAGTCTTGGCCCCACTCTCATCCGTCTTGGAGAACATCCGGGACAAGGCGTCCGCTTTTCCTTTCTTCGACCCAGGTCGGAACGTCAGGGAAAAATTGAAGCGTCCAAAAAACAAAGCCCACCTGGCCTGACGGGAGTTGAGACGTTTAGCCGATTGCAAGTAAGCCAGATTCTTGTGGTCAGTCCAGACCACAAATGGTTGCTCCGCTCCCTCCAACCAGTGACGCCACTCCTCGAAGACAAGCTTCACAGCGAGAAGCTCCCGGTTACCCACATCGTAGTTTCTCTCAGCTGGTGAAAGACGACAATAGTAGAAGGCGCAGGGATGGAGTTTACCGTCAGTGGAGCTACGCTGGGACAGGATGGCGCCCACCCATCAGACGCGTCCACCTCAACAACAAACTGACGGGAAGTGTCAGGTTGAGAGAGAATCGGCGCGTTGGTGAATCGGCTCTTCAAGTTCAGAAATGCTCGGTCTGCCTCAGGAGTCCAACAGAAAATTCTGGTGCAAGACGTCAGAGCAGTTAAAGGGGCGGCCACCCGGCTGTAATCACGGATAAACCTCCGATAGAAGTTCGCAAATCCCAGGAATCTCTGGAGCTGCAATCTCGTACCGGGCCGGGCCCAATCCCGAACCGCCCGAACCTTCTCTTGGTCCATCTTGATCTCACCCCTGGAGATGATGTACCCGAGGAAGGATGTAGTGTGGGCGTGAAAATCACACTTCTCTGCTTTCACAAACAGACGGTTCTCCAATAACCGCTGCAGGACCTGCTTAACATGCTGGATGTGGCTGGAAAGCTCCTTGGAGAAAATCAGAATGTCATCCAGGTAAACAAACACAAACAGACCGATCATATCCCTCAGCACGTCATTCACCAAACCTTGGAACACTGCTGGAGCGTTGGAAAGTCCAAACGGCATCACCTGGTACTCGAAATGTCCCATAGGTGTATTGAATCCAGTCAACCACTCGTCCCCCTCTTTGATCCGAACCAGATGATACGCATTGCGTAGATCAAGCTTCGTAAACACAGTAGCACCCTGTAAAGAATCGAAAGCGGAGCTCATCAAGGGCAAGGGGTACTTGTTCTTGACCGTAATATCATTCAACCCCCGATAATCAATACACGGTCGAAGAGAGCCATCCTTCTTACTCACCAAAAAAAAATCCAGCTCCCAGGGGTGATGACGAGGGACGAATGAGACCTGCAGCAAGAGACTCCTTTATGTAGGTCTCCAGGGCTTCCCGCTCAGGTCGAGAAATACTGTATAACCGTCCCTTGGGAAAGGCAGCTCCAGGGAACAGCTTAATTGTACAATCATAAGGTCGGTGGGGAGGAAGTGACTGAGCTTTCTGCTTACTGAACACCTCACCCAACTCGTGATATGTTTCAGGAACCAAGGACAAATCAGGAGGAGCAGACTCACTGACCCGACTGGGAACAGCATGAGAACAGGCAGTCCTGAGGCAGTTAGCATGGCACTCAATGCTCCAACTAGTTACCTTACCAGTCACCCAATCAAACGAAGGATTGTGTTCTCTTAGCCAGGGGTATCCAAGAACCAAAGGAACATGGGGGGGAAGGCAAAATGAAAAAAGAAATAACCTCTGAATGATTCCCCGACAACAACATCTTAACCGGTTCAGTCCTCATAGTGATCCGTGCCAGAATACTGCCGTTCAGAGTGGTTGCTTCAATGGCTTCCGGTAATTGCTCCTTGGAAAGCCCCAGCTGTTCCACTAAGTCGGCATCAATGAAGCTGTCATCGGCACTGGAATCGATGAAAGCGTTAATCGCTAAACTCTGATTCTTATTTATGAGGGTAGCAGGAAAACAAGGTCTGACAGGGCTCTTGAGAGGTTGAAACTGGCTCGCTAACAAACCTCCCAAACTTAACGAGCCGAGCAGTTTAACGGGCGCTGAGGACAAACGGAGATGTAATGTCCAGAGCTACCACAGTAGAGGCAGCTGTTGGTCTCACGTCTACGTTGGCGCTCGTCCTTAGTTAACCCGTGCCGCCCCACTTGCATAGGTTCAGGATCTGGCGGCAGGACTCCTCCACTAATCCCGTGTGAAGGAAAATGATCAACCCGTTCTGGTCCACTTCCTGACCCGAATGGTAACCGAGTCTCAGATTGATTAGATGGACCCCACTGCTTCTCCCTCCTTCTCTCTCGGACTCTATTATCTACCCGAATAGCTAAGGTGACCAAGCTGTCTAGATCACTAGGCTCTGGATAGGATATCAGCTCGTCCTTGAGTTGCTCCGACAACCCCTGGTAAAAAGCCGCTTGTAGTGACTCCTCATTCCAACCACTCTCCACAGACAATGTCCTGAACTCGATCATAAAGTCTGCCACTCTGCGAGCTCCTTGGCGAAGAGTGAACAAACGTTTAGCTGCATCCTTACCTCGGACTGGATGGTCAAAAAGCTTTCTCATCTCTCCCGTGAACTCCTGGTATGAAGCCATGCAGGTCTCCTGTCGTGCCCATTCCAGAGCTCTTCCACGCAGCAGTTCAATAACAAAGGCTATCCTAGCCTTGTCAGTGGCGTAAGAATGGGGCTGCAGATCAAACACTAACCCACACTGCATAAGAAAAGAACGGCATCTTCCCAAATCCCCTTCATATTTATCAGGCGTCGGTACCTTGGGTTCACGGAAGGAAACCACACCAGACACGGCAGGTGAGATGGGTGAAACAGGTGGTGAATGAATCGCCGGCAAACTGAGCTGATCCTGGATTTGTGTCAAGCTAGCAGATAAGTTCTGGATTGAACCCGCTATCTCCTGTAGCGCCGTCTTGTGTTGTCCCAATGTCTTCCCCTGCTGGGTAATGGCATGGCAAACGGAGTCCAGGTCCGCTGGGTTCATCCTTGGCCGGATCGTTCTGTCACGTTCTTTCAAAATCGAACCCAGAAGCAGACCAGGACAAGGAGAGTAGGAAGAAGGTGAGTATTTATTTACAAGTGAATGTGAATGGGTAGATATATCCAGGTGGCGTAGCGGGCAGCGGTGGTGAGTTGATGGGAGTAAATAGGTGGATCCAATCAGGTAGCGGAATCCTCCGACGACCAGGCGGGAATGGGGTAAATGATCCGGGTGAGTAACTGAAGACAGAACAAACGGAGGTAAGTTTAAGGCAAGCAATACGTAAAAAACAACAAAACAAATTCTATCCAACTTGAGGCTGATACTATGGCACAACATACTGTTCATGGCTAACGTCTAATGTCAGGTCAGAGCTTTTGAAGGGGAGAGGTGATGATCAGGACAGGTGTGCAGATTACTGATGGGATACAGGTGCGGGTGAACATCGATCTCCCAACAAGCTAATTCGCCCGGCAACCAGACAGGGTGCGTTCCAGGACACCGGAAACACACTCCAGGACAGAAACACAGGCAAACACAGACTCAGGAAGCGGGATTCGTGACACTCTGGCCATCGGTATAATGCACACCACCGCCGCACAGGAGAAGCTTTAAGGTTTGAGATATAAAATATAAAACACTTGGGGTCCCCACTATGGAACAGTGGGATAATAGCTTAGAGATGAACTACCCACCAAGGGACTTCAACACTTGGGTAATCCCTAACAACCAAGATCTCAACATGTGGGGATAATTGGGTTCAGTTAGGTATTACTTCTCTTGTGTTAGAATGTATGGCTCGCTGTGTCATATAGACCCGATAATACCTGAGTCGTGATTGGCCCACTATGGTAGGAATAGGATTTTGTATGAATATTAATCTAATTTAAATATAATTTCCTTCAACAGATGTGGGTTGGTTGTACAGACATGTTCTGTACATGTTCTGAGACTGTTCTAATATGAACCACCCTATCCCTTGGAGGGGGAAGTGATATATGGAATGGACACTTGTGGAAAAGGCTGCCACGTACACTCAAGAAAAATAAGATATGGTAGATGTTCAAGTCACTTAGCATTGTCTGTTTGTTCTAACAGAGATGTTTGATCTAAGAGAGAGCCCAGCTTGTGAGGAATGGAAGGAATATGTCAATACAGTGTGGAGATGCATTTTACCACATCATTCTTCTGGGAATTATAATTACTGGATCACAATCTATCCCAAGCAGCATGCCAGCAATGCCTACAGAGACATCCGTGTAAGCAAGCCTCGTCGAAACATGAAGGCTTCTGTAACACCACCAGAGCCAAAAAGATAGCCTACAGTAGTGTAGGATCCTGTATCTCTACTGGAAAGCTGAACAAGGACACATATTGGTTTTCACAGCATTATGAAAATGGTATTTGTAGCTGTCTTTCTCGGACACATAGAGCTGTCAGAGAACAGTGTGGTTCAGAGCCCATTCAGCCGCAATGGATTATCTGAACACCCTCTTTTCATGTCACCCATTTCTAATGGGGAATTGAATCTGGGTGTGGGATTACTTTCAGAGCCACTGCCTGGTGGAGTGTGCACTTTATCGCTCTATAGAGTGCGATTAGATGCATCTAGGACAGCGACTAAAGGTTCCTTAGATGGTGAGTTTCCCCTGATCCCATGGAAAAAGGTTAAAGCTGTCTGTCAAATCTGTGGTAGCCTTTAAGACTGGTGTATATCATAGTAAAAGTAATGTCTTTCATGTCATCAAGAGCTATATATGCTTACTTGATTAGAAAATATAGAATATTAATATATTTAATTGAGCGTTATGTGGGTTAGTGTAGGATGTAATGTTCCCGTTCAAATGAATGTTAGACGGCAGCTAAATCTAGCTTTTCAAAGCCTGATTGTCTCTCAATCCTCGGGGCGTCGACTTTGACAGAGAAGATAGTGCCTTGATTGGCCACATTTGTCTCTGAGCGTTCTTCTCCCTCCCTCCCAATTACACATTTTCATATTCATCTCCTGCTCGCTGCATAATAAGAGGCAGATTGAGTGTGGTAGCTCAATGTGCAACAGATTATGCTTAATTATGGACCGTGCACTGTGGATGTTCTTTTTCTTCAGGCCTGCAAGATGTTCACATCTGAAATAGAAGCAGACATGACCAAAGCCACCAGTACAGTCATTAGTTGTTGCATTCCCTGGTGAGATATGTCCCCATTCACCACTCATAGAAATCAGTGGGAGCCAGACACTTTTGATTGCTCAAATGTCTTGTCTCAGCTCTGGGAAGACGAGTAAACAGAACAAAAATGCAGAGAGAGGGCTCGATAAATAATTGGGTGGGAATGAAATGAAATGTTCCCTCCAAACGAGGTTGCAGGGGAATTAGTGGAAGATGGATAGCTCTTCCTCAATATTCTTCCTGGCATCAAACACAATAAGTTGAAATGTCTTTCGAAAGTTTTCCTGGTGGAAAACATATGAATAATCTTTCATTTGCATTGTGGAGAAAGGAAAATAAAATACTGGCATTTAATTTTCGTTGTGGTTTCATATCTGTTAACAGAAAGCTGCATTTTGTAATGTTTTTTTAAATGTAGTGCCATTTCTCATGAACACAGGCCAGGGGAATGTGAAATGGGTAAATGCTTGAAAAGATCAATTGGCAGCAGGAAAAAATTATGTTTGGAAGGTCTTGGAATTTTTCTCCCTGCTAGCCATAAAACATTTTAGTTGAAGCATAAAAACAACAACAAGATATTAAGATTAGATGAGGCATTTACAGAGGTGCATCAATATATCTGCAACTTGTGTCATGATACATTAGTAAGCCATTAAAGTGTTATCTGAATTGATTTAGACTATTACGAGGACATCATCTTCACACACACACACACACACACACACACACACACACACACACACACACACACACACACACACACACACACACACACACACACACACACACACACACACACTCTAATGCCTGATGGAAATGATAATCACACCATCTCCCAATGCCTCAGATTGCAGTGGCACTGCTATTTATCTCTTCATAAGTTTCTTTGAGGGATCATTAAACTGGGCTTTGAGTTGAGGGATTAAGCAGTGAATCATGTAGCCAGTTCCATCTGTTGGCCTGCTTAATCTGGGCATATGGACCCAAATACATATGGCCAACACACATTTTTCTTTGCTAATTGTCCCGAGCCACGAAGAGAGGGATGTACTTAAAACAAATTGATACATAGCAGAGAGAGAGAGAGAGAGAGGGGGAGAGAGAGAGAGATGGAGAGAGAGAGATGAGATTTTGGTAAATCTGATCATCTCTCTCAGTTCTCTTGGCATGGTTATTATCGCATTTGGTGCAGGTCTGATTTATCATTCCATTTGGATGCTTGTGTGTCCAAAACAAACACACACACACAGTAAGTGCTCGCTCTCTGAAGAGGAGCCCGACTGAATCAGCATGCACCGGCACACACCACCGAGCATTGTGCTCTAGAAAATTGCTTATCTTTTTGACATTGAAGAATTGTGATATTTTTGTTTTCTTCTGAAGAAAAGCCAGTGGAAGGCAGTCACATATCATCTATTGGATATCTGATATGAGCAAAATGGCGGATGAATTATGGGAATACAAAGAAGAATATTATTTTATACTCATGTTGGGTATAAATTGGTGAATGCAGGACCTGTTACTGATAGATAGCAGTCTACCATTCCTCTATAATCTAGAACTGATGTAATAACATAACTGACTAATCAGAGGCAAATCTACTTTTAGTAACAGATGCATTGCAAATCTGTTATTTTGAGAGTCTGTTTAGAGTCACGATAAGAAAAACATTATTCTTTGTACTCACACCACCTGCTGTTTTTGTCTGCATATGAATACCATTTTATTAACCCTTTAAGACCATTTTATTACCTGTTATCTTACCAGAAACGTTGACAGAGACCACTCATTTACATGTCCCCTTTGATACATTACATTATAGTCAATTAGCAGATGCTCTTATCCAGAGCGACTTACAGGCGCAAATAGGGTTAAGTGCCTTGCTCAAGTGCACATCAACAGGTCAAATCATCACACTATCATGACTGCTAGCCAATCTCTCAATCGCCTGTAAAAGTACTATGCATGCATGTGACTTTGGACACAATCCAAATACTGAAGTGGAGAGAAAGAAAGAAAGTCTGATGGTAATAGCATGCTGAACACGGCCAATGAAAGGTGTTACCCCGAGCTATGCACAGGGAGATTGAACCCAGCTGATCGACTCTCTGAGAATTGGAAGTAAGTAATAGGTCATCAAAAGAAAGGAGGACCAAGGAGCTCTTTATGAAGAGTGCGTTGGTCCTCCTTTCTTTTTGATGACCAATTTAGCCCTTTTACCAAAGAGCACCTTCTATCTACAAAGACCTACCATTGTGTACCCTAGCAGCGCCTTCCATCCTTCAATTTGGGCCCAAGGACCTATTCAAAGCTCAATCATGATGATGGTAGAGGAGTCTAGGAGAGTAAAATACGTCTTGGTGGTGTAAAGCATGCTTTAGAGGTCATTATAGGACAGCATAATTACTGTTTGTATATACAGTATGCAATCAGCATGTACAATGGAATTCTGTTTGTTGACGACATGGTATTGACATGGTATTGACATGGTATACGACATGGTATTGACACATTATGTCTAGAACAATATTCCTGCGTGTACACAAGCAGCCCAATTCTGATCTTTTGACACAAATGTTTTTCTTATGACTAATTGGGCAAAATATAACAATCGAGCTGTCTGTGTAAACACAGCTATTGCCCGGATAAGAGAATGAGTCGTTTCATATCCTGCTTTACATTTACAGCACATACTTATACTGTGGGTTTCTTTGCACACATGCCAACAATTTCAGCAAATCAGTTAATGAATGATAGACTAGGTAACTGAGTCAGACTTGATTTGTTTTACTAATGCGTAGTGCTATTTACCCTGGGCCCTGTGTTAACCTGCATTTAGCCTTCATCTGTTTTATTTCTACCCCAGTGTCGAGAGACAATAGAGGATAAAGTCCAACGCTAAACCGCGGGGTCGTTTCACTGCGGTCGTTTCAACACTTTGACTTCCTCATTGACATTGATCCAAAGGACGGGGTTGCAGCAAATGAGAAAACTGAGTAGGGCTGCTGCTGAATCGTGAGCCAAACACAGTGGAGAGATAAGCACAAATTGGACCAGAATGTAGCTTTCTTCATTTTGCCCTTCCTATTTGTCTTTCTCTCTCTCTCTTTATCTCCATCTCTCCCTCACTCGTGCTTAGACAATTGCCCAATGACACACACACACACACACACACACACACACACACACACACACACACACACACACACACGCATACACACTTTCATATACAGAAGCTCGCATATACACACACAGTATACAATTACACACCCACGCACATAATGGACTCACACACACAGACACACACCCATGCAAGTACGCTACCTATCTCATGAGTGATTTCATGTGGAGACTTAATATGCCTCATTATCTGCCCTACTTTACCTTCAGATTTGTTGATGCAAAACCAGACACAATGCAATTTGTATACATGTGTTCCCATCCTCTTGAAGAGCGGTAATTAGAAAGCGCTTAGATGCTTTTCAAAAAGGCTGAGAGAGTGAGATTCACCTGTCATGGAGCCACAACACCCCCATCAAGGGCTGTGAGTGTGTGTGTGTGTGTGTGTGTGTGCTATCGTGCAGGTGTGGGTGCTTTCGTGCAGGTGTGTGTGGGTGTGCATGAGTATGATAGGGTAGATGGGGAAAAAAAACCTGCTTCAAAATTGAATTAACGGCCAGTGGTGTCTCTCCCAAACAAATGTGGTCTCTCATAAAATCCTCTTACGTTGCAGGAGGACCCTGTTGAATGAGATTTACAAATCTGTCTGACTTCCAAGGTGTCAGAATCCAAATTGTTCTGGTACCCAGCACGCAGTATGTGAGCCGGCCTCATGCAGGTAGACTTAATTGTACGTGGATACCTAGCCTTCCGTTTCCAGCTGCCAAGTGACATTTTTATTACAGCACCGTCCCCCTCCCCCCATTCAACGTGTAACAATTGTTTTGCGGGCCTGTGTTGCTAAACATGCAAAGTGTAAGCTGTCTCAGGGGAAATTAAAAGGACAACTGCTCCACCAGCGGGATTATTTCAGACAAAGAATAAAAAATCAAAGATTTATAGCTGGGGGGATATTTATATATCAGACACCCCTGACCTAGGCAGGGCCAGTCACGGCACATCATACTGCGTCAAACACATATGGAAAAGGCTGATTATGTAATAGCTACGCCATTGTTAAAATGAATAGCGGGGAGATAATACTGAGGAACGCCTGGACAACTGTGCAATGTAATAGATGTAGAAGGGTTTTCTTATTTGTTGGATCACATAGCTAACTCTTTAGTAGTTGCCCTAGCCATAACCCAGGGTAATGATATTAGTATACCATCAGTCCTATTACAGATACTAGACCATACCATTTACACAATAGGTCACAATTGATTCCAAATCAAATCAAGATCATAGACACATTTGCAAATGTAATGGCAGGTTTAGTGAAATGCTTGTGTTCCTAGCTCCAACAGTGCAGTAATACATAGCAATACACACGTAATCCCCAACAAATTTTACTAAAGAAATTAAGAAACATCAGAACGTTTAATGGTGTGTAAATACACTATGGACAGTATAATAGAAAATGTGTGTACAGTACAACAGTAGTTATATGGGATGTGCCAGGACTGGAATACAGTATCAATCAATCAATCAATCAAAATTATTTATAAAGTCCTTCTTACATCAGCTGATGTCACAAAGTGCTATACAGAAACCCAGCCTAAAACCCAAACAGCAAGCAATGCAGATGTAGAAGCACGGTGGCTAGGAAAAACTCCCTAGAAAGTCAGGAACCTAGGAAGAAAGCTAGAGAGGAACCAGGCTCTGAGGGGTGGTCAGTCCACTTCTGGCTGTGCCGGGTGGAGATTTTAACAGTACATGGCCAAGATGTTCAAATGTTCATAGATGACCAGCAGGTCAAGTAATAATAATCACAGTGGTTGTAGAGGGTGCAACAGGTCAGCACCTGTTCATAGCCGATCATTCAGAGTTAGAGACAGCAGGTGCGGTAGAGAGAGAGAGAGAGTCGAAAACAGCAGGTCAAGGACAAGGTAGAACATCCGGTGAACAGGTCAGGGTTCCATAGTCACAGGCAGAACAGTTGAAACTGGAGCTTCAGCACGACCAGGTGGACTAGAGAGAGTGAGAGGATATACCTAAATTAAGACAGGAGAAATACTCTAGATATAACAGACTGACCCTAGCCCCTGACACAATCTATTGCAGCATAATTGCTGGAACCTGAGACAGGAGGGATCGGGAGACACTGTGGCCCCATCCGACTATACCCCCGGACAGGGCCAACCAGGCAGGATATAACCCCACCCACTTTGCCAAAGCGCAGCCCCCACACCACTAGAAGGATATCTTCAACCACCAACTTATTACCCTGAGACAAGGCCGAGTATAGCCCACAAAGATCTCCCCCATGCCACAAACCCGAGGGGGGCGCCAACCACATATGCAGTGGGTAAAAAAGTATGTAAACATTATTAAAGTGAACAGTGTTCCATGACTCCATGACTATGTATATAGGCCAGCAGTCTCTAAGGCACAGGGTAGAGTAAAGGGTAATAGCTAGCTAGTAACAGTGACTAAGGTTCTGGGCAGGGTACTGGGTGGAGGCCGACTAGTGGGGACTGTTTAACAGTCTGATGTCCTGGAGATAGAAGCTGTTCATCAGTCTCTCTGTCCCAGCTTTGCTGCACCTGTACTGTCTCCACAGATGGTAGCGGGGTGAACAGGTCGTAGCTTGGGTGGCTGAGGTCCTTGGTTTGTTTTGTATGGGATATCTATAATAGACATTTGAGTGCAATTCATATGTCTTTGAGAATCTAGGTCTATGATTGGGATTCGATTACAGATCCAGGCTTTTTGCCTGATTGCAAGACCCAGATCTAGGTTGGGTTTGATGATGATCATGTATTACTTAGCAAACACAATCAGGACCTACAGAGAATAGGCGATAGCCCACAGCCATGCGTGGCATTTGCCTTGATTAGATAACATGGTGTCTCGATGGCGGGAGATCATGTTCACTGGCAGTTTTCTGCTTGAGGCAGAGCTAAATCAGCTAATTCAATGTCATTACCGAGTACCAAGTGCTTCTATGTTTTTTCTCTTACTTAGTGATGGCAATACAGCAGTTTTCTTTCAATAAGGATGTGATCACAATTTACTTACGCTCTTGTGATAACATTGCCACTAGCTATTGTGAACATTAACTAAATAATCCAATGCTGTTTTGGACGTTAGACGAGTATGGCATTTGTGACATCACGTCAACTGCGAAGATCCTTGCTATAGCAGGTGCCAATTGTAAAATGACCTTACATTTTGATGTTGCTGTTGCATAAATGGTTGTCATAATGACATCAATGAATATATTAAGACATAAGCATTCTATTCTGTTTTTCTTGTAGGGAGTTTGCGCGTTGGAAGGTGAGGAACACAGCCATTGAGAGGAGGGACCTGATCCGGAACCCTGTGCCGCTCATGCCAGACTTCCAGCGCAGTGTCCGGTTGCTAGGGCGACGACCCTCCACTCAACAGTTCATCGACACCATCATCAAGAAGTATGGAACCCACATCCTGATATCCGCCACCTTGGGAGGTGAGAAAGCATATATCTACTTCTACTTTACTAAGACAACAGTGGTGGGCCACAAAAATGCCCTCACGGGCTACTCCTTATTGTGGTTGGTTCGACAATTTTTTCCCCCCATTACCTTATTTGGGCAAAGTCCTGTTATATACGTACAAGGTAATGTCCATTGTCCATGCCACCTTCTTCATGGGGAAATAGATGGGATATCAATTGGTAAATTGGTAGTTTTGACAGTCAAATGAGCTTATGCATAGCTGGTAATGATAGAATGGTAACCCCCTCTAAAATCTGCACTGGTTCTTCTCATGGTTCTGTCCTGTTAAGATAACATTTGAGGTGGTTTTATCTGATTCAACATTTTGTATCAACCTGTCGCTGACCATTTTGGAGCTCATGCATTTTACAGGCAAGGCCCTGCTTTAGAAACATATATTTTCTGTTTAAATCTAGGATTTCACTTGAATGTCAAACAGTCAGCTTCAATAATTCAGTTAAAGTGAAAGTGGGGGATTTCATAGGTAGACATTTAGAGTTGCAATATCATATATACAAGCCTGCAAGGTGATTTTCCCTAACACACTCATTATGGAATTCAGAAATCTAATATTGTGGTGAAATATGATGCTTAGGTAAAATATAAATAAGTTCAAAATAAAACTAACTCCAAGGAGGATGATTCACTACTACCACAAATGCAGACGTTATTAAAGGTAATGATATAAGGAATCTTGACACAAAGAACTGATTGCAATGTTGCAGGTTATCTTTATTTCTCTTCTCTCTCTTTTCCCTGTTTTCATTCTCTCTCTTCCTCTTTCTTCTCTCTGTCTCTCTGTCTGTCTGTCTCTCTGTCTCTCTGTCTCTCTCTCTCTCTCTCTCTCTCTCTCTCTCTCTCTCTCTCTCTCTCTCTCTCTCCCCCTCTCCCTCCCTCTCTCGCTATCTCTCTCTCTCTCTCTCTCTCTTCTCTCTCTTACTCTTTCTTGTTTGTGTCTCTTTCTTCAATTCTCGGTCTTTCTTCCCCATCTCTCTTCCAACTAACTAAGTTTCACCATATCATGTATAACCTTGAAGGCATTTCAGAGAGTTATGGCCTAGAAGTCACTCATCTTAATCTCTGGGTTGCACATTAAAGAAACACCATTATGTGAGCCGATAAACCCATAAACCAGGAGTGTACTGAAAGCTGGCCTGCAGGCCCACAGCTATTACATCTAAGGTGATAAAGGAGTACAGAAAATATGATGTTCTCTTCGTCAGACTCACTTTATGAGCTAAAAGGAGTCTCTGTTTAATTGGAAAAAATAGGTCTGTCTGATGGCCGGCCCCATTGAGAATGTGTGATGGCGTGTGTGTGAGTGTGTGTGTGTGTGTGTGTGTGTGTGTGTGTGTGTGTGTGTGTGTGTGTGTGTGTGTGTGTGTGTGTGTGTGTGTGTGTGTGCATGCATGTACGTGTGTGTAGTATGTGTGTTTGCAGGTCTGCAGACACTATTGAACACTGCACATGTTGCCATTGTGCAGTATAATAGTATAATGTAATATATCCTGTAACCCACACAGGTACCATTAACTCCACAATAGAGTACCTATGTCTAACATTTCCATTGCTTTTAAGCACCAGTAGCACTCCTAGCACCAGACAGCAGACGGTGTTAATGATATACAGGCAAATCAATACCTTCCCCTCATATATTGCTTTTATATATCCATCATCTTGTATTATTTCATTACAGTAGCCAATAAAATCGGGGACCCTGTATGGCAATAATGTATATCCATAAAAATGTGAATGACATCATTGACCATAGGCTGAGACAGAGCTTAGGACGCTGAAGGCTCAGCTATAGGTATGAATCAATTTAGTCATTATCGAGGCACAGCGCCAAAGAGCTGCCCAGTAAAATGTAAGACAATGTATTTTTTATGAAAAGATCACCCACAAAGATAAAATATAGCTAGGGCCTGACTTTACTGGGGCAAAAGCAGTAAAGTCACATATTTATGTACAGTAGACCTACTTCCACATAAGCCAGAGAGGGGCAAAGCTATAGCGATAGAGGGTTAATGTTGTATCATTATCCTTGTGCAGTAGGTCAAGGGTGTGTGCGTAACCTTCCTTCCCCCGGGGAAGAGCAGGGAGAGTAGAGAGAGAGTGGGGCTATCCTCCTTCCATGCCATGGTACTGCTGTTTCAACCAGACATGAGACATTGGGGCTGACTGTCGCCACTCCGGTCACAGCCACCACAAGCTAAGTGACCAATCCCAATGCATCGCCAAGGGCCAAATAACCAATCACGATGCGGGGGGTCGTGAACATATGTGACATGTTCTTGAATGAGTTCCAGACAACTTGGCTTGTATGCTCTTTGAACGGCAAGGAGAGGGCGGCGGAGGGAAAATGAGCTGTTCAACCTTTACGAAGTGTCAACAAACAGGCGTTGGCATGCGTACACTTACAGTAGATCACAGAGTCATTGTTTGCTGCTGTGTAAAGGTTCAGGCCTTTCTGCTGGAGCGTTCGCTTCTTCCCCTGCGGTATCAGGATGTTTACTTCTAAAGGTCACTCCCTCGGTGTGAAAGCAATCCACTCACTTACGCCCGTAACATATTCAACCTTTATAAACACATAATATGGAGTTATTAGGGGGATAATAAACCGTTTCTGGTGACATTTTGATGTATAAATGGCAGTTATAGTCACTCCAGACATTATAATTACAGTGACGTTATAGAGATGGCTTGGAAACTTCAGTAATATTTGTTGCTTAACGATATGATGTACTTTATTGTCCATTTACATGGAAAATCATTCTGTGACTTCAGAATACAAATACACAAACACAACACGATATATCACATGCAGTACGGGAAACTGAAAAGTTTACATGTTCACTTATTCAAAGTCTCTGCGGCCTACTGTCCAACGTGTATTGGGCTTGCATCTGTCCTTTGTCCCACTGTTCAGCAGCCCCATGGCTACTAGCCACCGATGGACAACAAAGTGTGCATACTGTACATGAATGAATACTGCTACCAGGCAAAATAGTAAGTCAACAATGGTATTTTATTGTACTGTATCATAAAATAAGTTCCACTTCCTGTCTTCCCTGTAGGTGAGGAGGCATTGACCATGTACATGGCCAAGAACAAGCTGGACAGAAAGTTGGTCAATGCCACTCAGAACGTGGAGGCCCTGCACCAGCTGGCCTCCTCCTACTTCATTGACCGAGATGGCACCATGAGGAAACTCCATGAGATCCAGATCTCTACCAATGCCATCAAGGTATGCATCTTTACACACACAAAAATACAGTATATAAATATGTTCAAATGTGTCACAGTAGTTGGACATCAAACAAATGAGTTTGAGAAGTAGTGTAATGTCTGAGCACTGTTTGGTGATCCCACAAGTGATCTTTAACTAAGCTTTTGTGATATAAACCGCATTTCGACAAACATGATGTTGTTCTGGTACACAAACACATGACTATCACACACACCTCCAGCCCCATCCTAGCCACCCTGGAGAGTGTCTTGCCGTCTTTTTGAAGTCCTAAGTGACAGGTGGATGAAGAGGTTCTGGCAGACAGGGTGCTGGGAAGCAGGAAGTCAAGCATGACACAATTAAACAGAATTGACAATGGCTGCTGAGTCAGGGCTGGGCAAAGAGTTGAGGAGGGAAGAAGCACACAGCGCATTCTCAACAGTATAGCCACTGTAACCAGCCACACTGTGTGGAGCCAGAGAAGACCTGTCCTGACTATCTTCTTGACTGACAAACCTGCACTATCTCTGAGTCATCCCGGTGTTGAATAGTTGGACTGTGTATGTGGGAGATCTCTGAGTATTTTGAAGTGTGTGTGTGTGTGTGCGCGTGCGTGCGTGCGTGCGTGCGTGTGTGTGTGTGTGTGTGCGTGCGTTTATCCTCAATCATGCGGCATCAAAGAATGTGCCTACTCAATGTCAAGAATAGTTTTACACTGAGTACATGACTAATAATTCAATCTGTTTTACACTACAATTACATTAATCATATACAGTATCTCATCATATGTCTCAACTGAGGAGAGAGTTTATTTAGTGAGCCAGAAGGGTTATCAAATCAACAAAAACACTTCACATTCAATTCATCCAATAAAATATGTTGATCCTATCTTCATTTTAAGTGGAATGAACAATTGATCCTTCAGGCATTAGATAAGGAAGAAACACTCCATATATATTTCAAATAAGCAAAACAAAGACACTTGAAGGGAACAAAATACCATATAACAAGAAAGACAAAATTAGACAGAATTTAGGAGGAGGAAAACAGTATAACAGAAAATCCATTTTCATTGATTCCCAATATGAAATAGGATTGATTTTTTTTCTGTTTTGACTGGAAAAGAGGGAAAAAATGAAAGCTGATACACATACTATTTAAAGGTTTATGCTTTGTCAGAAGTACTATCATCCAAAATCTGTTGTGGCTGGGCCAATCTCTCCCACTATATATAGAAGGTGATGGCAGAAGTAAAGTCAGCCGCTGGTCCTACAGTCACGTAGCAGACAGACAACGATCTGTACGTGGAGAGGAAGCTGAGTCTGACGCACAGCCTGGATCTATAGACACAGAACAAGGCCCTGCACTTCCAATATTGATTTAATATGGCTGGGAGTCAAACTTCACAGTGAGACGCTGCGGTCTATGGAGAAAACACAGGCACAAAGACATCAATAGAGATGAAAACTAAGACTGTTTCCTGTCTGGCGAGTAAGCACATTTACTGTGTAGAGTTTGAGTTAAGTACTGGGTTTACTTAGTGAAATGTGCGTTTTAAGCTCTGGAGATGGCTAGTTTTGGTATTTCATTTCCCTTTCACAATTTTCCATATCCTCATGTTATCATGTTATCACACTCTCAAACACACATGCATGCACACACACACATCCACGCATGCATGCACCAGACATACACATTGTTAGTCATATGTCTAGAGTAAGCCCTAATCTTTTTTAGTCTGTACACTCTCTCCCCCCTGATACCTCTTGCTGGAGGACACTTCAATAGTTGAGGCTGTAGCAGAAAAATGAACAGTAGTGTACAGGCATTAGTGTGTGTGCATTAGTGGGGATGGCCTGAGAGCATCCACTGATCTGCCAAGCTGGGCTATATTTATCAACTCCTCATCCCTGGCCCGTCCCCCCATCTCCCCAAGCCTTAGCACTGCTTAAGAGGTTCCAGAAACTTGCAAACGTTAATCAAAACTAAGACATCTCCCCAATGCCCCGGTGACACCCAGGGCAAGCCAGGGACTTGTTATTTTTCTAAGACCCCACACAGGAATTTATCTGCCCAAACCAATGAATGTTTGTGGCCTGGAAGCCTCAACCATCACCTCCATTCTTTTTGGCTGCAAAACATTCACAGCCCCATGGGTGGCTGAAATAGCAGAACTCCAAACAAACAAGGTTTTTGGGCCAAAGTGTCTCTGTAACTGGCAGATTGTTTGTTGGGGCTGTGAAGTCTTGCAGTGCCATGTGTGTGCGTTGAAATGTGCATGTGTACATTATATGCTGAGACTGCAGAATTAGATGTTCATCCACGTTCTCCAAACATGACGTTTTTAAGTTAAGTGTTAAGTTTAGGCACTCATTCTGAATGGTTAAGGTAAGGGTTAAGGGATAGGGTTAAAACAAAACATTTAAAACCAGTATCCACAACTGGGATCTCACACGCAACCTTCTGATCCAGAGTCATGGGATTATGCCCATTCTCCAACCCCGTCCACAATGCCTTAGCAAAACCCAAGTTTACTTGATGGCCCTAGTGGCTGGTTTTGAAGGCCTTTCCTGACATCCTCAGTGCATGGATAGACTTCCAATGTCGACGTCAATCTTTAACGATCTAACTGGCACATAAGCTTTTATGGAATTCAACTAAAGGGAACACACACACACATGGCAGGGCTGACCTGTGGTTACTGAGATCCTATAGGAGGATTCCCACAGTACTTAATTTGTCTCCTAGAATATAGAACTGTTCTTCACTTTCTACACATTGAAGAGATGACAACTAAAGTTGCCAAGAGCATACATTTTTTTCTACTGCTCTTGAAATTATATACACTGAGTGTACAAAACATTAGGAATACCTTCCTAATATTGAGTTGCACCCCCTTTTGCCCTCAGAACAGCACAATTTGCCGGAGCATGGACTATATAAGGTGTTGAAAGCGTTCCACAGGGATGCTGTCCCATGTTGAATACAATGCTTCCCACAGTTGTGTCAAGTTGGCTGGATGTCCTTTGGGTGGTGGTCCATTCTTTATACCCAGCAGCGTTGAGGTTCTTGACACAAACCGGTGCGCTTGGCATCTACTACCATACTCCGTTCAGATGCACTTAAATATTTTGTCTTGCCCATTCAACCTCTGAATGGCACACATACACAATCCATGTCTCAATTGTCTCTCTTTAACCTGTCTCCTCCCCTTCATCTACACTGATTGAAGTGGATGTAACAAGTGACATCATTAATGGATCAAAGCTTTCACCTGGATTCACCTGGTAAGTCTGTCATAGAAAGAGCATGTTTTGTACACTCAGTGTATACACAGCAATATCCATCCATCCATATTTCTATTGATCAACCCGTGACACATCTGCTCCCACACTTCCCTCCCCTGGGCACTTGAGGGTGCCAGGTTGCTCTGCATCACATACTCCTGCCATCCTTCACGAACACCTGCCTTCCCTCACCACGCGCATCAGCGTTATTGGACTCACCTGGACTCACTTATCACCTGTTTATTTCCTCCCCTATATTTGTCAGTTCCCCAGCTCTGTTCCCCACGGCTGCATTGTATTGTTTTTGTCTTTAGTATTAGTTTGTTGACGCTGTTCCTGTCTCATTCCATGTCCATCTTTATTAAATGTTTACTCCCCGTACCTGCTTCGTTTCTCCAGCGTCAACTCATGTGACAGAATGCATCAGCCAACATACGAAGCATCGGGGAGTACTGGCGTTACGGTTGGTATGGAGACATCGGCTCTGGGTCGCCACCGATGGAACCGGGGTTGCCTAGCCAGCTCGTCGGGCTTCCATGCCCTAAGTGGCTCGAGAGGTTTCTTTGCCCCAGTTGGCTCGGATGGCACCCATCCCACGTCGGGCCTCAGCCGGATCGTCAGTTCTTGTTTGCCCAGCCGGTCCAGGAGTTTTTTTGTTTGTCTTTTGTTTTGTTGGTGACGTCGGGGTGGATTTTGCCGCCGATGGAACCGGGGGTGCCTAAGCCAGCCCATCGGGCTTCCACGCCCTGGCTTGCTCGAGAGGTTTCCTTACCTCGGTTGGTTCGGTGGCTTCCCATCCCACGTCACTCTCCTCCGGATCATCGGTCTCCCCCTCTGCAGCCGGATCGACAGGCTCCCATGTCTCAGCCGGCTTGCCCAGCGCCCATGTCTCGGCCAGTTCGCCCAGGTGGGACACCGTATGGCGCCCCAAGAGGGGGGGGGGGTACTGTCACGACTGCTCCCTGCCCCCGCCCAGGGCGCCAGGTTGCCCTGCATCACACACTCCTGCCATCCATCACGCACACCTGCCTTCCCTCGTCACGCGCATCAGCACTTATCACCTGTTTATTTCCTCCCCTATATTTGTCAGTTCCCCAGCTCTGTTCCCCACGGCTGCATTGTATTTGTTGACGCTGTTCCTGTCTCGTTCCATGTTCATCTTTATTAAATGTTTTACTCCCTGTACCTGCTTCGTCTCTCCAGCGTCATCCCATGTGACAACCCGTCCATTACCCCGTCATTCATTCACAGCCAACTATCTTTCATTGTGCTTCCTAGTCTGGGTACCTATTTGTTTGTCTTTCCATCCACCCATGCCTCATCAGGGCAAATAAACAAGTAATTGGGACACAACATACTGTCTAAAACTGTAGCACAGCCTAAATCAGGCATGTACAGTAGCCCACTAAGCAAAATAAAGAACAGCACAACAGAATGAAGAACATGCGTCAAACTGTGCCAAACAATCCCCCTCCCGTTAGAAATAAAAAGTAAGACGTGTGCTTCTGTGTAGCAGGATCCAATAGCTGGCTGCAAGATAGCACTCTTGGAGGGGGGGATCATTTAAGAAGGAAATAAGATGCCCTGTAGGGTGTTTTATTGAAAGATGGAGAAAAAAATTACATGTTATGAGCAGACTGTTTATCTGTGACAAAGACCCTGGATGATTATGCAGGGGTGGTCGGAATATGGTTTCTGCTGTGTGACGCTGGCCAGTGTTCCCACAAGGTCACCTCCCTGAAGAGTCACTCTGCCGGCCTGATTTACACTAGGATTCAATATGCAGATTTACTGATGATGCAGCAGTTGTTTTTCCAGGCGTCCATGCCGGATCTATGGGACAGGCCAGAATCCTGTTTCTCCTTTCTGATTGCCACCTATGTGGTCCACAGTCCTCTTGAGTAGTGTGGTGCCAAATGTGTCTGAAATATTGGAATTGTTTTTTGGGGTGACACAGATTTTTTGGGGGTGTGAATTTAACTCAGCTATGATTACTTGTTTGGGGAGGGTTGTGGCCTAATGAATGCATTTGTATTTTATATGTTGGTACCCAGTTTTAGCACTACCAATTTTACCAACTGACATATCATGAGTTTTGCGGGTAGGCCATGTGATACAGTGTAATTATTAAATTCCATGGAATCACATTACATTCCAAAAGCAAACTTATTCTGAGATGTGTCCAGCCATGAAGAGTTACTGGGGAGCTTCTCCCTTCATTTCCCTGTTTCCAGAAATAGAAAGTCATTAGGTGAGTGGCAGGTGATAGGCACATTAAGAAAGCTCTGCTTTGACAGCATTCCCTTGATGAAGACACTCCATCATCAAGTCCCAATCTATTCCTTCGTTCCCTCTCTCCCTCCTTCTCTCAGGCTAACATGATTTTTAATCCTACCTGCTGTCACTAGAGTTGTGTGACAGCAAATATTTATGAAATGGCTAGAGGACAGGGCTAGGCGATGTCTTGAAGCCTTTGATAAGCAGTAATGCTAATAACTGTGCCTTGATTCACTAACTGTAGCTATACCACAAACGTTGTCAGTAGTAATACTCCTCACCTCTACACTGCCGTAATAAAGTGTAGATGTGCAGCACAAAATGACTGCCATGTGGGCTCATTGTTGGTGAATGAGGTAAGTTAATTTGTCTTGAAATTACAAGCACCTTGTGATCTGGTGGGATACATGGATGTAAGTTAGTAGTTAATTACATATTTCTCTGAAACAAAGAGCGAGGGGCGAAGAAGGATTGATTGGTTGATTGTGCTTCATCTGAGCTGCAAGGGCAAGCAATTTCCTGAACTTCAGCAAGCTTGCAATAACGCCTCCTGAAGCCAGTCTTATTGCAGCCATAGTTTTTCTGTCAGTCGGTGCTGGAGGGAAAAATCTACAATTATACATTTTGAATAATGACTGCAACAGTGCATGAAGTTCACTTGAGTCCTTATGAATCACAGACACCATAAAAATGGCATATAATGTGAATAATTGAATAGGTGTTAATTAAAAATACATGGTGATATTGTTAAACAAAATGGGTATTAGACATAACGTTGCCACTCATCCCCGTTACATAACATATTGAAATGCCATTGCTCCTGAGGCTTCCAGCGTGACATGCTCTTAGCAATCCATTGTGCACATAATTGACAGGAAATATGCTATAACCGTTAGTGGGATCCATCTAAATGAGAAGAGATGGATAGGATGCAATGTACTATAGTATGTTTTCACTCTAACACAAACTAATTCTCCTGCTCTGGACAAAGATTGAGTATGCAATTAAAACAAAGCCTAAAATTGACAAACAGAGGATAACATTGTTCCTCTCATTATAATCCAAATATGCTTATGATTCTACACTCTTAGAAAAAAGGGTTCCAAAAGGGTTCTTCGGCTGTCCACATAAGAGAACCCTTTTTGGTTCCAAGTGGAACTCTTTTGGGTTTCATGTAGAACCCTCTGTAGAAAGGTTCTACTTTTACATGGAACACAAAAGAGTTCTACCTAGAAACAAAAATGGTTCTTCAAAGGGTTCTCCTATAGGGAAAGCCGAAGAACCCTTTAAGGTTCTAGATAGCACCCTTATTGTCAAAGAGTGTAGGTATATTGAATTTTGGAGATCGAAGAGAGCGTGTTCTAGAGCCATGGTTTAAAGATAGGACTATGAAACAGTATGGCCCCACTGGGATTCTGAGTTGTGTTCCGCTTAATAATCCAAATCCTCTAAATCCCCCTTGGCCTGTTTCAGCTCTTTGATTGCTCCTTGTATTTTTATTACGTCGTATGCCATTTTTATAATCTGGCAAACCAATAAATGGAGTGTGAGAGTGAGTGAGTGAGTGAGTGAGTGAGTGAGTGAGTGAGTGAGAATCAGTGGTGGTTTACCAAGGACAGTAATCTTATATTTTCCCTCCTTTTGACAATATGATTCTTGCACTATAGCACACATTGATCGAGGGAAAATGTCTGATGTATTTTCTGCATTCACAGTGCACACAGTTGTGTGTACAGTATGTGTGACATTGTGAGTGAGTGTGTGTATGCATGCGCGTGCATGCATGTGCATGTTTTGCCAACAATGGGGTTGCCCAGAGGTTATATAAAGACCAGTTATTCACTCTGCTAGGTTATACCATGCATCATGCAATACGACCTTTATAGGAAGTCATTTATTATGTGATAAGCAACGGGAGAAAAGCACCCTGTCAGCACCCATCAAGATGCCAGGGTTTGATAGGCCAGGCAAGCACAGTAATCAATCTACTTTGAAACTTTATGCAGGGCTGCAGAGAAATTCGAAAAGTTCTTGTTTTGGATTCTCAGTCAGTAACTTTACTGTAGCTTTCTGACATTTTGGAGTTTGCAGTGGTGGACAGTTGCAGTGGTATGGCTGCTGCAAGCATACCTAACTTTAGATACTCATAAATAATAAACAGATACAAATTATGTTGTCTATTGTGCTCAAAACATAACATATTTACCATTTGGCAGGAAGGGACATACACTTTAATGTTAAGCAATGTTATTGCGAAGCTTATTGGGAGCCTATCACTCTCAGTTTTACCCCACAACAGAGTGACGTCAAGGGTAAGATATACATCTGTCTAATTTCCTGCTTGTCAGCCTGCCATCTGGCCCCGAATCACAATGAAAGATGGGAAAATGTCCACTGGGAACAGACATCAATTCAACATCTATTCCACGTTGATTCAACGTCATTTTATTGAAAAGATGTGGAAACAATGTTGATTTAACCAGCATTTTCCAAGCAGTGAAGGGAGAAATAGGGCCTTTAAGGACACAAACACATTTTACTGGGTGAATTGAGGATCTGATTTACCCATCACTGTATCTGCGCTCTGTATCAATGTAGCTGTATATCATGTTTGTTCACCATTAAGTATTTGACTATGGACCCTTCCCGCATCTTCGATAACCCCTATTCACGAGATTGGACTTCATGCAAGCTGCCAACGCAACCCCCCTCATTCAAGCTAAGAGTTTTCTAACTGAGCCAGAGACTGAGTGATTTTCCATTGAGGTTAATGCCAAGAGTTTTTTCTCTTAATCTCCATTGCTGAGTAGCATCGCATCTGGCTTCTTGGAATCATGTGAAAGTACTATTGAGCACTGCCGGCCAGCTCGTTACGAGAAGAAAAGGGGATAAAAAGGAAGAAGTCACCCTTCTTTTCAAGAGCAATGTCTTTAAATAAGTCTAAAGTTAGACGTGTATTAAGACCTAAAAGCACCCTCACATTTGACAACCCTAATTATCCCATAGATTGAAGCTTGGGCAGGAAGAGAGGCGATGTCTGTGACTTTTATAAGGGAAGTGATATTCTCTAGCAGAGAGTGGGGCGCAGGCACCGATTGAAGAAAAAAGTCCATTAGCGTCTTGCCTCTTTTAAAAGGAAATAACATCTTTAAAGGTCCTTAAAAGAAAATAGGTCTTAGGAGCCGGTGGTGGTACACGTCGCAGACGGAAATAAGGAGGTACCTATAGAAGTGCTGATTAGAAAGACCTCATACGCTGTCTTCTGCGCTTTGGCCCAAATACGGTTCACTTAGCGGAGCAACGCAGAACATGTATGTGCTAGCGTGGCACACACATGGAGTTCAGATATTTATGAACTACTCACACAGTCCCATTTGAAATATGAATGGCTTATCCATAGCTAATCACAGCCAGCAGTATTTATCACAGCCTTAATTTTGCCGGGACCCAGGAAAAGTATCTGCTACCTTGGCAGAAACTAATGGGGATCCATATTAAATAGAAATACAGTATGTGCTATGTTTCTAATAACAGATATTGTTAGTTGATGAGTGTCCCCTTCTTAGTAAAGGAAATGCCGCACACCACTTATTTACGTGGAAATATAACCATGCCTGACACAAGGTCAAGAATAAAACATTCAATCCGACCCTCTAATGATACCAATGACTGCTTGATGAGTTACATGTTGCGTCAGGTAGCCTAGCGGTTAGAGCGTTTGGCCAGTAACTGAAAGGTCGCTGGTTCGAAGGTGAAAGATGACCAGGTGAAAACTCTGTTGATGTACCCTTGAGCAAGGCACTTAGCCCTAATTTGCACCATGGTACAATGGCTGACCCTGTAAAACAACAAGTTTCACTGCACCTATGTGCATGTGCATGTGACATGTGTAAGTGTTCGATTAAATCTGTAATGCTGAAGAACTGCAATACAGTGTGTTTTAAATGATATGACAATGAACCCGTGTTCACAAAATACTGCATGTCGGCTCAATTGGAAATGAACTTTACATTTCAATTGCGCTACAGCATAGATCTCCAGCGCTATGGATTGAATCGAGTCCTAAATCTCAACTCAGGATTTCAGCTTGTGAGTCTAGTCAAATTCTCATGAAAATAACTCTCTCTATGATCACCCCCTATCCTCCCTCACTCCAACACACACGCACTGCAGGTGTCTTTGTCCCCTACTGTTCCTCTCATCTTTGTCCTGATTCTCTTGCAGGTGACAGAGACTCGTACTGGCCCACTGGGATGCAGCAGCTATGATAATCTGGACTCGGTGAGCTCTGTCCTCCTGCAGAGCCCGGAGAGCAAGCTCCATCTTCAAGGTAAACATCCCCGCTCATGTCCCTGACCGTACTTCCACCATGGGAGTAGAGTTCTGCAGGGGTCAGCTTTTTTCTGCCGCACCCACCCCCCACTGGCCACATCAATTAATTGCCCCATCCGATATCCAACATCAGGACAGATTTTCCTCCACAACCTGAACCTCCTGTATAGAATTCTTCTGAGAGCCGATCCATGACCCGCTAAATAAAATCTATTCATTGAATTGTTTTTATGACTCCAAAGTAGTAGGATATTAGGCTATCACTGGACTAATTCATTTGTCTGCAATTCTATTCAACATTTGGTTAAAAGGAAACCATGCCATGAATTAAGAATGATAGGCCTATCTTATTATTTTCACAATACTATGCAGCACATTGACTCAAATCGCTTTGAAGAAGAACCTTCTAATTAGCCTTCTTCTTACCTAATGAAAGCTTATAGACGACATAACAAAACAACACCTTTACATTTGTCACGTGTGCTCCCTCTCCGGCCTCTAGGTCCCCAGGCTGCTCGTTACGGCGCACACCTGTCACATTGTTACGTGCACCACGTCATTAGACTCACCTGGACTCCGTCACTTCCCTGATGACCTTCCCTATATATGTCACTCCCTTTGGTTCCTTCCCCAGGCGTCATTGTTTCTGTTCCTGTGTCATGTCTGTGCGTTGTTTGTGTTTCTTATTTCTGTATTATGTTGTGTTTATTTATTAAAACACTCACTCCCTGAACTTGCTTCCCGACTCTCAGCGCACATCGTTGCAACAATCAATATTGTTTAGATAATACAATTGTTTAATTGAAAGTTAAATAAACAATTCCCGGAATCAAATAGGCTATAGGCTGCAAAAATAGCATTCATTTATTTAGTTAGCTATTGACGACTCAAACTTTTACCAGCCGCACAGGTTTAAACTTTATATGACTTGTGTATGATCTAATTGAACGAAATCCTGAGTTAATGTAATAATTAACTGAATTATCGTAACAAATACCTACTTGCACTTTTGCAAGCTGTGTATCCATCTACAAGCTTGTTGTCCTCCTTGTCCACAATGACCCTAAAATAGTTCCAAACTGGTGATTTCACATAACATTTATTTTTATTTTTTTCTGTTACATTTTGCTTTTTACCATTTTTACATCACATGGACAAATTAGGAATTTTTCAGCACCAGACAAATAATGGACAGTTCCCTGCGCTCTCTCACTGCATGGCTGATAGCCTTGGCCTAGGCTATGTCTGCCTCACCGCCACAAAATAATGGAATTCGCATCGCAATTCAACACAAAAAGCTCCTAGGTTTGTAGAAAATATTTTATCTTTATTTAAAACATTTTCAACCCCCAATATAATTGTTCTGAACCACGAGCCTGCCTGTGGGTTGAAATAATATTTTCATTCCACTCATCAGCCAATTTTTCTTTTGCGGATCCACTGCGGGGAATCATGAGTATCCAACCCAATGCTACAATGGCTGGAGGGTTAAGGGTCAATATTCCACTTTAGCCCCCAGTCCATTCACATAATGAAATTCTGTTCATACATAGAGAAAAAGCCTCATAGGGACTTTCACCTGATTTGCGCTGTCTTGCGGACTGAATATGAATGTATTTTGTGGAATGAACCAGAGATTTGCTCCATAATTCCACTCTGGGAGATTCTCTCCCATTCATTTTGTCATGGATCTTCTGTCCTTATGCTAATAAAATTGTCATACAGTTTACCTGACACTTTTATCCATGGTGTGTTTGGCCCATGAAGGAATCAAACCCAACAGCCTGAGCAATCAGAATATTTGAGTTTACTTCATTTTAGACCTCCCAATCAATAGGGAAGATTTTGTTATGTTTATTTTATTAACTTATTTACAGAAGTTTATTTATAGTCTGAGTATACTTAGATCACATACTGTATTCAATATTACATTTGTAACATTAATTGACACGCAAATATCATATTTGAGTGGCAACTATAAGCTTGCAAAGTAGACAACTATAAGCTTGCAAAGTAGACAAACGTTGTAATTAGTGAGTTGCTTTTGAAGGAATCCTTCATTGTCATCTCCAACACTTCTTCTATGAAGAATCACCTGCAACTGTATCTTAGATGTACCACAGCTCCCATTGGGACAGTGATGAAAGCCACCGTTAAAAGTGGTCAAGTTTCTGAGACAAGCTATCACTTTTTAATTTATGCAGTTTACCTTCATTATCAAAAAACAGATATTTTCGACTACACCACTAAATCTCTCACCAAAGGAATCATTAAGTGCTCTTTGGATTCAGACAATTTATTTAGTCATTTTTTTCATTGGATGAGTTAAAGATACAATATACAATATTCATATAATTTCGTATTCTGTTAATATCATATGTTCCATTCATTATTTCACACATCTTATTGTTGTACCTGTGAGCTGACATTCAGAAGAAGAAAATTAAACATTTAAAAAAAGGTACATAACTACAAAGTATTGATCATATTACAGTTAAAGTAATAATACATTCATCATGTACAGGAAAATAAAACAAAAAAGAAGTGGGCCTCCACCCCCAACCTCCTATCTCATTCCCCCAACCCTTAAAGGGTTGCTTGTCAGTCACCCCCCACCCCCTAGTCGTCATTAAGTAACATAGTAGATGCAAAGCAAAATTAATAATACATTATGTCCTAAAAGCATTTAACTGCAGGGCACTCCCACATCATATGAATGAACGTGCCATCCTGATTTAGGGGATACAGTGAACAGTTGTGAGTTGGGACCAATTTCATAGCAAAATATTTCCTTGGTGTTAAATACAGTCTGTGAACAAAATGTAAATGTATACATTTATGGGATTCTAAGAATATTTTTTTCCATATTCTGTTCCAGTTGAAGGGTTGTTCAGCTCACTTAAATCTGTAGACCATACTTTTTTAATGGATAGCTCAGAATATGAGCTTTCCAAAAGTTGTTTATATATTCCAGAGATTAGTCCTTTCAGGAGCCCATATAATTGATTTATAAATCCCATGATTGGAGGTTCGGTAGTTGGGTTTGCCAAGGGACACCATAGGCCAGCATAGCCAACCTGAATTGTAAATATAGAAAACATGTGTTACCTGGTAATGTGTATGTGTCTTTTTCAAATCATTACTGTTCAGGGGCAGCAGGTAGCCTAGTGGTTAGAGTGTTGGATTAGTAACCGAAAGGTTGCAAATCTAATCCCTGTGCTGTCAAGGTAAAAATCTGTCATTCTGCCCCTGAACAAGGCAGTTAACCCACTGCTCCCAGGCTGTCATTGAAAATAAGAATTTGTTCTTAACTGACTTACCTAGTTAAATTTTAAAAAAAGTTATATTTCCAAGGTTATGCATTCCACATTGGACCCCTGGGGGGGATAAAAAAGCGCATTCTCCAAAATGTAATGCATTGGAGTCTAGGCATGCCATTTTGTTTTGCAGTTACACTGTTTTTCAATTTTGTCCCAAAAATAAATTGTATGAGCAATAATAGGACCAGAGTTACTCTGTCTGTCATAAATGCTTTCAAACTGAATCTATAGGGTATAAAAGGGCTTCATTCCCATGCAACTGCTGTATGGCCTCTGTTGCTTTGGAGACTAACGTTTTGTCATCCAACTGATATGTGACAGCCAGATGAAAAGCCTTTATCTTGCAGGTTGATACGATTCGGTGAGAACGAGATGAGTTTTTCAAATGCTGCTATTTCATGAAGGGGTGTTTTGAAAGCAATTTTTTTCACATTAGCCTAAAGTAGGTGGTTTTAAAGTGTACTACAACTGAAATATATCCTCTAAAAGCAATTATAATCTCAGATTTAGAGTTAATTAGAAAGCTTTTGTCATCAGAGTGGTATTAATATATGCCAACTATCACAAACTCTTCAAAATTGATGACACTTCAATGTCATTCCTGAGCTGGTGACACCTCTTTACACTTTAGTGTCTCTTCAGAGAGTATTATGATTTCATAATCATTTAATCCAGCTAGTGGTATAAACGGCTGTGACAGATCAGTATTTCCATGTGAAAATGTTGCTCTTATATTCCTGTTAGTATGACACGTATGTGTGAACATTGAAGCTACTGTATGCCAAAAGCAGAAGCTTTGGATATCTATGCTACAGTAGATGGCTTGACATCACCTCCAACCTTTAAACTAATGCTGGTTGTTTGTGCCAATTGAACCTCAGGTCCTATAAACTGCACAATAGAGTCATTTGTCTTCTCTCTTTGCTGGTGTAGTGCCTCTCCACACATCCTCGATTGATCATCAAATATTGAACTGAAGCCGCGAGGTGTTATGCCCTCTGTGAATGTCAAGGCCCACATGCAGATAACGAAAGAATACACTGACAGCCCGCTCTTAGAAGTGCTTACTACTCTCAGCATATAAGGAGTGATCAGATGACATTTGCACTTTGCAGCAATCATTTCGTGATGTGTGTTGGTATGGTGGTGTGTATTTGTGTGGGAACTGACAGCGTTTTAGATACTTTGCAGATATGAAACAAACAGACAAGCATAATATCAGTTTTTTTTAATCCCAGTTTATGCTACAAAAGCAACTTCATAAGAGGGTTTAAAAATAGGTTATATTTGATTCAACATTCCATGACATACACTAAGGCATTGCTGGCAGAATAGATGGATGCAGTTCAATGCATGATTAATATAATTCACCAATACATTTCTTGGCAGACCAATAAATATTACTATCAGGTTGTAAATCACAGCTGGCCTGGTACATTGTTTGCTGCCTCCATTTGGGATGCACTGTTTCAGTTTCAGTGATTCAATGTTTTGGACAGAAACTGACAAATGTAACTAAGGCTGGGAATGTCAATAATGTCAATAAAACTAGCAAGGGCAATGATCACAAGTAAGTCAAAATGTGGTTAATATGCTTGCATGTCTATTTATGTGGCATGCTAAAAACACAGAGCCTAACTTTAGCTAGCTAGCTGCTAGGAGGATGTGATGTCATTATAGGAGTGGGTGAATCACTGACTTTTTCCCCTCGTATAATTTTTCAGTGACTACACAGCTATAGATGCACTTGTCATTTGGTTAGCTAGCAAGACATGTGAATCGCTTTGCTAGATAGCTAACTATGCTGAACGAATGTGGAACACCGCTGACCGGTGTCAGTAAACCGGTGTCAGTAAACGTAGGCAAAGAAAGTACCAGTTAGTCACAAAAACTCTATTTAACATGTAAACAGCCTAACAAGCTCTGCTAGGGTGAGAAAAATGGTCAGTGAGGTGTTTCCTCATTTGTGTCTGAAAGTAACGAGCTAGCAAGCTAGTCAAATTTAGCCGGTTAGCTTGGGTGCTTGGTTGGGACAACGCATGCATTGGCAGGCAAGCTGCAGAAGGATGAGCAGGGTATTCCCCATCATTTATCAGCCAACTTGCTGAAAAAGTTTGAAAGGGTTTGCTCAGGACTGGCAGCAGGCAGGTGTGAGTGCATCTGCTCGCACAGTGAGGCGAAGACTTTTGGAGAATGACCTGGTGTCAAGAAGGGCAGCAAAGAAGCCACTTCTCTCCAGGAAAAACATGGCCAGGAAACTCCTCAGACCTTAATCCCATTTAGAATTTGTGGTCAATCCTCAAGAGGCGGGTGGACAAACAAAAACCCACAAATTCGGACAAACTCCAAGCATTGATTATGCAAGAATGGGCTGCCATCAGTCAGGATGTGGTCCAGAAGTTAATTGACAACCTGCCAGGGCAGATGGCAGAGGTCTTGAAAAAGAAGGGTCAACACTGCAAATATTGACTCTTTGCATCAACTTCATGTAATTGTCAATAAAAGCCTTTGACACTTATGAAATGCTTGTAATTATACTTCAGTTTTCCATAGTAACATCTGACAAAAATGTCTAAAGACACTGAAGCAGCAGCAAACTTTGTGGAATTTAATATTTGTGTCATTCTCAAAACTTTTGGCCACGACTGTATATAGCCTCGCTTCTGTTATTTTACTGCTGCTCTTTAATTATTTGTTACTTTTATTTGTATTTTTTTTATACATGTTTTACTTAATTAACACTTATTTTTCTTGAAACTGCATTGTTGGTTAAAGGCTTGTAAGTAAACATTTCACTGTAAGGTTGCATTTGGCACAATTTTATTTTATTAGATTCATTAAGTTTTAGCTCATCTTGCTCTGGCTAGCATTATTTGTTGATCTTGTTGTTGTTTATGTGACCAACCGGCTCGATTGGGTCTTATGTAGCAAAATTTTAAATTGTGTTTTTTACATTGGATAAAAGCAGAGACTCAAAGCTAGAAAATAATATATCATACACTATACTAGAGGAACAATGGGAAAGTAATTCAGCTTTGATTCACCTGGTCAGCTGACTATTCACTTGTAACCTCACTTTTGAGAAAAGGGCCCTTGAATGTTTTGGTGTACCTAGTGGAGAGCTCTTCTTTTTCTATACCCATTCAGCATTGTTCACTCCCTCTTAAGCTTTAGCCTCACCCATCTCTTAAGGATTCACATGTGAGACCATGTACTAAACAACCAAATATTTCAAGACTAAATTCTGGTTTATACTACAAGCGTGTTTGTACATTTAATCTGTAGTGCCAGAGTGTGGTCAGATTGTTAGTTCGTAAATTCAGAGCGCTCCGCTCTTGGAGCGTTCAGAACGCACACTCGACACTGTGGCCGAGGAGTAGGGTTGATCCGAGCTTTCTAACCTAACAACAGCAGTCAAGCACTTAACTTCTTATGGTATAGGGGACGCTTCCGTCCCACTTGACCAAAAGCCAGGGAAAATGCAGCGTGGCAAATTAAAGCTACACTCGTTGTGAATCCAGCCAACATGTCAGATTTTAAAAAGGCTTTTCAGCGAAAGCATCTGAAGCTATTATCTGATGATAGCACAACAGTAAACAAAGAGAGTAGCATATTTCAACCCTGCAGGCATGCCTTACCTTTGACGAGCTTCTTTTGTTGGCACTCCAATATGTCCCATAAACATCACAATTGGTCCTTTTTTTGGATTAATTCCGTCCATATATATCCAAAATGTCAATTTATTTGGCGCGTTTGAACCAGAAAAAAAAAGTTTCCAAATTGCGCAACGTCACTACATAATATCTCAAAAGTTGCCTGTGAACTTTGCCAAAACATTTCAAACTACTTTTGTAATACAACTTTAGGTATTTTTAAACGTTAATAATCGATCAAACTGAAGACGGGTCTATCTGTTTTCAATAGAGGACGAGAGGAAACTAACGCTACTTTAAGTCTTGCGCAACTCTCAACAGTGTTACCCATTTCCTAGATGGCCGTACTTCTTCATTGCACAAAGGAATAACCTCAACCAAATTCCAAAGAAAGGTGACATCCAGTGGAAGCGATAGGAACTAGAAGACAAGTGCCTAACAAATATTGTTTCCCAATGAGAACTAACTGAACAGACAGAAACCCTGAACGGTTAGTCCTCTGGGTTTTGCCTTATACTCACAGACATGATTCAAACAGTTTTAGAAACTTCAGAGTGTTTTCTATCCAAATCTCCAAATCTACTAATAATATGCATAACTTATATTCTTGGCATGAGTAGCAGGAAGTTGAAATTGGGCACGCTATTTATCCAAAAGTGAAAATGCTGCCCCCTATACCTTAAGAAGTTAAGCATACTGGCTAATGTTGGCTAGCTTGCTAGCTGCTTCCAGACACAAATGAGAGAACAGCTCATTGCCTGTTTTACTCGCCCTAGCAGTGCTGGTTAGGCTGTTTTTATGTTATCCAGAGCATTGGTGACTGCAACTGTGCTGCTGGCAACAATTTAATTACGTTTTCTGCCAACGTTGACTGACACTGGCCATATTCAACGGGTGTTGAGCATTGATAAACGCATCAGTTGTTCTGCACTCAGACGAGAGTGCTCTGAAATCGGAGTAGATAACCAGAGCGAATTTACCATTTATGTCTATTGACAGTTTTTACAGTGACATCATGAACATTCTTTTGAAATGGTTACTTGGATCGTGAAATATTTTGTTTAGATATGTAGCTAGCTAGCTAAACAATGAACCATAATTCCAACTCATAACGTTACTACCCTGCATGAATCTGCAGGTAGCTAACCAACCAGGTCCAACGTTAGCTAGCTAACATTAGGCTATAACTAGCAATGCAAATGGCTCTGAGATACAAATAATATTACTACACAGATAATACACCTATCGTTAGCGAGCAAGCTAGCTCGCTAACAGTACACTTTAACTTGAAATGAAAATGACTTTCTGACAAAATGAGAAACATCTGAACATTTTGATAGCTAGACTATGGATGGACGCTTCTCCCTCTGCCACGGATGCCATGGTTGCCCTTAGTTTGAAGATGTAATGTAATCCGGACACAGGTGTTTTATACAACAGCCTTCTGTGTGTACTCTTTTCGACTCTGTCTGCATATTTGCAATCAAACGGCAGAATTTTCTCCATCTACTTAGCTATCATACTCTAATTCCACTGATTACAAAACTCGGTCCTCCAAAAAGTGGAGAGCATCGCTTATGCAGTTCTACTACATGATATCTTTCAAAATATCCGCTTTAGAAAGGAATACCTTCACATACTGACCAGCTCATGTGGTGCTACATGGCAGATCAATCCGAACTCATCTTTCGTCATATCCAGCCCACTCATTATCTCAGCCAATTATGGCTAGTGGGAAGGTTGCCTACTTTTTCCGTGGCTAAACCAATTAGTCTCATAATTTATCAATTGTATTAATATTTACCGATGGCATACAAGTTTGTTATTACACATGTTCCAGAAGGCATTTCTGCCACAACACGTCCTGGCTGGATACCCACTCTAGCTCGCTGAGTGTGGAGAGCTGGCACCGAACACACTGGGCTATGACGGCGCACTGTAGGAATAGTGCGTAGAGCCAGCGTAGGACACACTGGACCGTGGAGGCGCACCGGAGGTCTGGAGCGCAGAGCTGGCACAACTCATCCTAGCCCGGCAAGTGCGGGGAGCTGGAACAGGCCGCACTGGGTTGTGTTGGCAAACTGGGGATACCATGCATAGAGCTGGCGCAGGATAACCTGGGCCGAAGAGATGCACTGGAGGCCAGGAATGCTGAGCCGGAACAATCCCTCCTGGCTGAATGCCCACTCTAGCATGGCAACTGCGGGGAGATTGCAGAGAGCGCACCAGAGGCATGGTGCACAGAACCGGATAACACGGTGCTTGACCAGTCACTCGCTCACCACGGTAAACACGGGGAGTTGGCTCAGGTCTGAACCCTGACTCCGCCAATCTCCCCAGGGCTGCCTCTCGTGCTTGCTTCGTTGAGCCAACACCTCGTAACATTGCCGTTCCGCTTTAGCTGCCTCCATGTCCTCCTTCGGACGGCGACTCTCTCCAGCCTGCGCCCAGACCCCTTGACTTTTCCACATTTTGTTACGTTACAGTCTTATTCTAAAATGTGTTAAATATTTTTTTTCCTCATCAATTTTCACAGAATTGTTTTTTTTTTTTAAATCAATTTTAGCAAAGTATTCACACTTTTTGCTATGAGACTCGAAATTGAGCTCAGGTGCATCCGGTTTCACTTGATCATCCTTCGCAATGTTTCGACAACTTGATCGGAGTCTACCTGTGGTAAATTCAATTGATTGGTCTTGATTTGGAAAGGCACACACCTCTCTATATGAGGTCCCACATTTGACAGTGCATGTCAGAGCAAAAAACAAGCCATGAGGTCGAAGGAATTATCCGTAGAGCTCTGAGACAGGATTGTGCCGAGGCACAGATCTGGGGAAGGGTACCAAAAATGTCTGCAGCATTGAAGGTCCCCAAGACCACAGTGGACTCCATCATTCGTAAATGGAAGAAGTTTGGAACCACCACTCTAACAGAGCCCCCCGAGTTTCTCTGTGGAGATGGGAGAACCTTCTAGGACAACCATCTCTGCAGCACTCCGCCAATCAGGCCTTTATGGTAGAGTGGCCAGACGGAAGCCACTCCTCAGTAAAGCCCACATGATAGCCCACTTGGAGTTTGCCAAATGGCACCTAAAGGACTCAGACCATGGGAAACAAGATTATCTGGTCTGATGAAACCAAGATTGAACTCTGTGGTCTGAATGCCAAGCATCACGTCTGGAGGAAATCTGGCACCATCCCTACATTGAACCATGGAAGGGGCAGCATGATGCTGTGGGGATGTTTTTCAGAGGCAGAGACTGAGAGACTAGTTGGGATTGAGGGAACGATGAACGAAGCAAAGTACAGAGAGATCCTTGATGAAAACCTGCTTTAGAGCGCTCAGGACCTCAGGCAAAGGTTCACCTTCCAACAGGACAACGACCCTAAGCACACAGCCAAAACAACACAGGAGTGGCTTCAGGACAAATCTCTGATTGTCTTTGACTGGCTCATCCAGATCCTGGATTTGAAACCGATCAAACATCTCTGGAGAGATCTGAAAATAGCTGTGCAGTGACGCTCCCCATCCAACATGACAGATCTTGAAAAGATCTGCAGAGAAGAATGGAAGAAACTACACAAATACAGGTGTGCCAAGCTTGCAGCGTCATACCCAACAAGACTTGAGGCTGCAATCGCTGCGACAGGTGCTTCAATAAAGCACTGAGTAAAGGGTCTAAATACTTATGTAAAAAAAAAAAAAGAATCATTTTTTTTATACATTTGCAAACATTTCTAAAAATGTTTTTTTTTCTTTGTCATTGTGTGGAGATTTATGAGGGGAAAAAACAAACCATTAAACAAACCATTAAACCATTTCAGAATAAAGGTGTAAAGGTAAAAAAAAGGTGAAAAATAAAAGGTGAAAAATGCAATACTTTCCGAATGCACTGTATATCAGACAGTCTTTGTTCTGGGTACGTTTAATTAACACTTTCCATGTGTCTCATTCTCAAACTCCCTTTGACCTTTTAGACAATTATGGAAAGAACAAAAGTGGTGACATTTAAAATGTGAAAAGATCACATCTGGCATCAGTATGATATCACTATAGTGCTAACTAAAGGAGCTTTTAAAGGTTCAAACAGTATGTAAGATATCCTGCTTTTCTATGGTCATGTCAGTTAATGATATCTTGATATTGGAATATATAGCTCCATATTTTGAATAGAATGTGTAATAAACAGTTTATCCTGCCCAGGTCAATTCACCAGGATATATAGCCTATAGTGCATGGAGTTTTTCCTAATCAGGCCCAATGCTTAGACAAAACAGCTGGCCAAAGTCCCATACTCAGTACTGTACACTAGTTGGCTGTTTACACTGTTCGTATGAAGAGATTTCAGATGAAGACCCATCAACTGTCAGTCAGGCCTTGCTGGGTGAGACATAAGCACTGTTGCTATCCCAGGGCCCTTGCTCTGACTTGGGCTCTGCCGGCTGGGGCTCAGCATCCTCTCCAAGGTCAGAACCAGAGGGCATCCTGGGGTAGAAGAGATCATTACCTCCACAGTGGAGATGTGGGGAGAGGCCTGCTGCTGAATCTCAATATTGTGTCTTTGGGAAGGCCCTGCAAGAGCCAAGTCCCTGCACACGGTGGGGGGTTAACTGAGAGTTAGGGCCAGAGAATGGATCATTGTCCAGGCACAGCGTGTCCCAGAGATGGAGGTCAGGAGGGAGGAGATGAGCCGTGCTGAGTGGGCCTGTGTTTTCCGTTCTTACTTTTTTTTCTATCTATATCTCTTTTAAATTTTTATTTTTCCTCTATTTACTTTTTTCTCTTACACTTTTGTTCTCTATAACTCACTTTCTTTCACTCTCTTACTCAGTTTTTGTCTCTTTCACCATCTGTATCTTTCATTCTCTTTCACTATTTTTCTTTCTCTATCACTCTGCTCTCAGTGGCAGTTGTGTCTGTTGCTAGGGGATGCCAGCTCTTGGAACATAGTTAATGGTACTGGGGATTTGCCACTACTGTGAATCATAAGTGGATGGATTCCATTACTTTTGAGAGCTTTCAAGTGCTTCTTTGACATTTGCAGATTATGAATCATAATTAATGATATAATACTTTTAGTGAGTTTATTTTTATAAACCTTGAATAAGCTTCAATAAAAAAAATTGTTAGGTAAACAACCCGAGACTTGAGTCATGTTGACCTAAGATGCACAGCCTTAATAAATTAAATAAGTGAACTGTAATCCCAGTGTATCAAACTAACTTCATGTCTAGCTGTATCTTCAGTTTACCGAGTGCGAAGTCGTGACAACCATTGTTCGATACCATTCAGTTACACATGAGTCTTTGGCCTTTTTTCAAACCTCAACATTCAATGCATTTGAACAAATTAGGACTAGGCATGCAGCCTATCTTTATTAGTATTCATAGTCACATTGGTGAGGACAAGCTGCAGTAATGGCAAACCCACTACATTTCCTTCCTTTTAATTACACTTTTGAATCACTTTCGTATTTCTACTTCGCGCACTCTAGTCTCGGCACTATATATACCTGAATGTATACAAAATCAACACAGAAAGATCTAACCATTCTCCATTACCTCTGTTTAGATTGAATCACATTGGGAACTTATACCAAGTGCACCCTGGATAACTAGCAGTCTTTTTACTCACCCCTTTGGACCAGAACAACAGAGATACATTATATGGAAAGAGCTTCAGAGGAATAAGCCTGAAATTGTTTAAACCAACCATGATACTCAATGCAGCAAGTTTTGCAACCAATTTGAGAAGAACAGTGAGCTTAGTCATGGGCACATTTTCTCCTTTGACATTTGACTAGAACGCCTAAATAACAACATGTTCAAAGGAAGATGCTTTACTGGCCCTGCTTTTTGTGAGCCAGTGGCTGGCAACCACAGATAACATAGACAGGTGCTATAACTAGTGGTTAGAGCGTTGGACTAGTAACCGGAAGGTTGCGAGTTCAAACCCCCGAGCTGACAAGGTACAAATCTGTCGTTCTGCCCCTGAACAGGCAGTTAACCCACTGTTCCCAGGCCGTCATTGAAAATAAGAATTTGTTCTTAACTGACTTGCCTGGCTAAATAAAGGTAAAATAAAAAAAAAATAAATAAAATAACAATCAGCTCCCAATGCTTGGATATTTCCTCTGTTTCCACTTAGATTTAGATTAAAATGCTGCGACGGAATCTGACATCAAGGGAGCTACCTATCAAAGCAACCAGACTCTTTTCTCTCCCCACAAGCGGAATTTCTCAAAGTAATGGGGCAAACTGAGTGATGCCTTCTTTTTCCCCCGCCTTTCTGACAACCCTCAGAATTTGAGAGGACACAGGAACACATTTTTGCATTAGACCTCTTGCGTGACTTACTTCAAGCTTTGCTGGACCATGCAAAGGCCTAGTTCATTGAGTAGTATGGCCTATAATGTTTATAGCGCATATTCATGCGTACTTGAATACATGAATACATGGTTTAAGGACAACTCAATGGTATCATGCCTCATCATCATCATCCTTACCTCAATCCAACCTCAAACCTCAAAGCTATTTTCATCTTTGGAATTAACACTTCCTCTGCTTTCCCTTTGAATTTTGCCAAATCTAACTGATTAAATACAGTATACCTTTTATCCATTCTGGTCTGCCACTTCCGTAGCACTCTGCTTTATTCTTGTAAAGATGTTCTATAATTAGTGAGTAAACACACTATCCTTTCAATCCTCATTAATTTATTTTTATCTTCTCTTTAACACACCAACCTGACTAACCCTGGGATATTGGTTTGTTCTCAGACACAGTACTTTGTATCTGAATAAAGCAACTATAAATAATGCCACCCCATCAAGGACAGTGAGATTTAAGTGATGGTGGGAATTAACAAGTTGTAGTTAAACGGTCAAGTCTTTTGTCACTTAATCATGGATTCGGCCAGCATCTCCCATGAAGAATGGCGCAGGCAGGGCGGTCGAGGACTTCAGAGGGTTCCTACCTCCCACCTACTCCCTGAACCATCTCCCAGGCCACAATCACCCCCGATATGGCCGTCATAAATTAGCTGCAAAACAAAAGCAAAGTAATTATCTTTTTTTCCCTCTCGCGTTCTCCTTCTCTCCTCCTTCCAGGAGCCATGGAGCCCATCTTGGAAGATTTATGAATATGTTAGAATAGCCTGAGCCACCAGATTTCAAAGTGGTGAAGTGAAAACAAATGAAGCAGGCCTGTAGGTAATTCATCTGTAGTGATGGAATAGATGGTCATCGCTGCGCTGCTTGATTCCTGTCTTTTTTTTAAGCAGTTGTAAAGACAAACATACCAAAAGTGTAAACGTGTTTGATTACAGACTTGTCAGATTGATTAGGACGCTTAAGTACATTAGCAAGGAGATTGACGTTGCCATGGAAACATATTTTATTATGCAGATAGAAGAATACACACATTCTCTCCTGTAGCCTTTCTCTTTTATCTCTCTGCCCCTCTTTCTCTTTTTTTCTTCTCCTGTATCTCTTTTATCTATCTCTTTTCACACACACACACACACACACACGCGCACACACACACACACACACACACACACACACACACACGCACACGCACACACACGCACACCCACAAGATCATAAGACAAATCATGCAATTGATAAAATCCTAATGCAATTTGGAGAGCATGGCGTACAGTCTACTGATGTTAGCTAATACTGTGGCGTATTGAGCTGCCTCTTGGTATTGCAACTGCATCTTGAACTGAGGAATTATTATCTTTATAAAAGTATACTTGCTCGGCCCTAGATAACCAATAATACCGGATCATTTTGAAGATGGATAGCTGCACTCTTTATTTCACCTCTCTACACTGCCGTGCCCGGCTACCTGATGAAATCTCTCCACACTGACCTCAGGGTCAACTCTCAATTGGAGGTGGTCAATCCAGAGTGAGTTTCCACTTGGGCTGGCAGGACCATAAATCAGTTATTTCTTTCCTCTCCAGCAGCTTTAGGCCCCTCTGTGTCAGCATGCAGCAGCACCCATGGATCAGTTGGGCTGCCATTCTAGCTGCCTCCTTTCACCTCCCAGCCATGGACTCACACTTTCTTGTCTCCCATCGATTGGGATTTTGTTTTTCTGATTTAAGGGTGCTCATTTTTGACAGGTCAATATTACCTAGCTTCAACTTTTTACGGCCACTGTCGTCAATGGAGTTTTAAGTGCCTCTAAAAAGGTTTGATATTTATGTCTCTCTGCAGAACTAGCAACAACCTCAAAATAGCTATAGATTATGTATTGATTTGAGCTTTGAAACCCTGCTATGTATTAATGTTCGGATTTTAATAGATATGTTGGTTTCGGCAACATAATTACAATAAGTGCATCAATTACCCGAATGAAAGAAGCAGGGCGTTAAAATAAATATTATGATCAAAGTCTAGCTCATTCAGCCTCACTTTTTCTATGTGATGTTGAGATTTGAATTAGTGACATTTTCAGAGTAGTTGTATCTGTCTACAGCCGAGATGGAAATGTTGGAGCTTGCACGCATCAGTGTCACACCTCTCTGGCTTGGCGCCTCCAGGATGCTTGTCGAATATGTGATTTGTGGCTTTTAATCCGGAAAGTGTGTGTGATATTAGCTGAAGATCCCACCAGCCGAGCTCCTGCTTGCACTGCTGTGCACAGGAACACATGGCTGCATGCGTTAAATTCTACTGGTGCATGTGACTGAGCAGCTTGTCCACTCTCACACTGCAGCACACACACTGCAGCACACCAACAAACAAACACATTTCCAATTCCACTGTTTGAAAACATATCTTTGCACAGTTGATGAGTAGTCCTTGGAGACATTTCTATCACATAGTTGCAGATTGTGTAGGGACAGTCATTTGATACCACCAGTACAACAAGCACTATGTTTTTGACACCGTCTGCAGGCGCTACTATTACAAAAACTCATAAAGGTACTACTGTTAATAAATCAATAACATTATTGTCCCCACTGTAGTCATGGTGTTGTGTTGGTAGAGAAGAAGAATCCAAGTAATCATGGGTTTAGTATTGCCCAGACTCACCATGTGTCTCTGTGTCCAGTGTTCAGCACCATTGGCACAATTTCAGCACCATGGACAGCTAATGCTCCCCCGCCTGATTGAATCCTACAATTGTTGCAAAGTGCAATTTCTGCCTTGCCCTTTCTGAGCAGGTGGTAGTCGGCCTGAATGCCAGGCTTTTACAGTAATTACGACAGCCTCTCTCATTATTCTTTGAGAAAACAGATAAATTATTAGATTCCTCTGTATCAACCAATGATGAATGTAAAACGTGATTGCTCCTGCTATGCATTGGCCATTGAAAGGCTTTGGAGCCACCAGTCAGCCATTTTGGCACTCTTCAGTAGCAGCAGTCCTCCATAAGAATGATTGGATTTCTACTGTATTTCAATAACATTTTGAAGGACAAAATTATAATTTTGTATTTAAGTATGTTTTTGGTTGTAGCGGGGGCAGTAACATTAGTCATCTAAAAAACCCTGATCTAGTGTATATATAAATCATTGGTATCTACCTGTTGTTGCTTCTGTAAATATGGGACTGGGCCACCACAATCCAACTATATGAAACCCAAGCATTATTGTGGAGTGCATTCTAGGTAAACTACATTAGTTTGAATGCTTTTCTCCAGATAAGCTCTGGCAGTGCTCTATTGTTCTACTAGTCTAGGTGTTTGCCTAATGTATTCCGGTATTCATAAAAATGAAATAAAATCCAATAGTCTACTTGAGAGATTAGGTAGGTTATACATCATGCATTTGGATGATTTTCTCAAAATGAAACCAGTGATTTAATTTAAGTGTTTGGAAGATATCAAGGGCAAGATGCAAAACATTATTCCTATTTATTCATTCTTAAATGAGGTTGTCACTCTCCAGCTAAATAATCTGCTGCACCAGCAGTCCTGTTTTACAACACAAGAGAGCTCCTAGCTTGTACCGCACAGACAACACTGTGGATAATCTGCCCAGAACAGACATAGAAATGCTTTAGCCATTTAAATGCTAAGTAAGCAATAGCCAGAACCGTAAAACGCTGCTTTCTAAAAGATGAGGATGTCTACAGACAGAACGTGAAAAGCTGTATTAAAACATGTAAATGACTAGTTACATTAGCTACACTGTAGAATCCTAGGTTGATCTGAACTAAGCAGGCACACAAAGCAGAGGAGTAACAGTTACGGTCTTAGCACCACCTTGCGGCCCCTTTGATTACGAAGGACATGGGGCAAGCCTGCGATGAGGAAAAAGAGGTGGATTTTCAGTTTAGAGGTCTTCATGTTTTATGCGGTACGAACAAGAGCCAGTGTTATTTAATGCCCCATTCAAAGTAATGCACTTTATTGCACCAATGGATTAGGTAATGATTATTTTGCGAATTTGCGGTCACACAATGGTCAATTAATCTTCGATGAAACTTTAGCTTATGAGGCGGAGTATGGCATCACTAGGAGTGGTGTGCGTTGCCAAGGAGTCGTGAACGCTCGGCCGTCGCCCGCACTAGCTCATCCATCAGCATACCAAAATAGAACTCTGGGAGAAAGAGCTGGAACGAGACAGCAAAGTCATGGGCACAGGACACTTTTCTGCCTTCATGGGCCGCTTTTTAGCATTCATGAAAGCTGAGTCCTGCCACAGTGTATGCATGTTATACGTGAAGGAAATACTTTAGCCTATGATGTATGCAATCAGATTAACTGGTGTTCAAGGTTCTATTTATTAGAGGCAGAGTGAGGCAGAGGGGTTGCTGTGAATTATGTGCACTGACAGAGCATGAAGTTGGAGGTTATCAAATGGTGGCAAAGGAATTCTGATATTTGCCTCCATTTTATTGGCGACTCTTTAGGGATCCACCGTTAAACTCCCTGATGTGCTGCCTCTCCGGCATCTGATGATTTGTAGTGCTGTGGAAAAAATATACGGCACTCATTTACCTATAAACATATACTGGAATCAGACTACATGTTTCAGAGTGGCACACTTTTAGTCATAAACTAAGTTGTTTTACCTAAACAGGATTCCTCTATTTTATTTAACCTTTTTTAAACTTGGCAAGTCAGTTAAGAACAAATTCTTATTTACAATGACGGCCTACCCCGGCCAAACCCAGACGACGCTGGGCCAATTGTGCGCCGCCCTATGGGACTACCAATCACTGCCAGGTTGTGATACAGCCTGGAATCGAACCAGAGTTTGTGGTGACGCCTCTAGCACTGAGATGCAGTGTCTTAGACCGCTGTGCCACTCGGGATCCCTAAACACTTTTTTCCCGAAGACATAGACATATGGGTTTGGTATGAGCTAAACATGTCTCCACTGCAAGATATTTTGATATTCCCCAATGGGTGCAAACGTCAATTTAACGTCTATTCCACATTGGTTCAATGTCATTTAATTGAAATGATGTAGAAACAACATTGATTCAACTAAAGTCATTACACTGATTTTGCTCAATTTTCATTTGAAAGTAGAAGAAACCATCCGATGGGGTGGTTATGACTGAATACGAGGAGGAGAGAGAGATTAGTTACATAACTACAGAACAATAATTGTTGGAAAAACTATAAAGTCTACAACCCAAAACATCCTGTGGTGCTGATGGTATTTTAAATTAAATACAGACCACAAATTCAAATTGGCCATGCTCAAACTCTTCAACGTTATCTTCACTGAAGGTATTTTCCCCTGATATTTGGCACCAAGGATTGATCTAACCAATCTATTTAAACTGAGACAAATTGATCCAAATAATTACAGAGAAAATTCTCTGCAGTATCATAAATAGCAGACCACTACATTTCCTTGATGAGCAGAATTTGGCCAATACCCTTTCCTTATTCGAATTGAAACAAGAGCCATCAAATGTTAAAACCATCTAAAAACAAGCGACCCCGAAACATTTCGTCACATAGCCCTACAATGTTAAGAGATTAAAAAGAGTAGAGTCCCTTCAACCAGCTGGTTCTGAGGCTCAGTTCATTAATCCAAAGAAACCCCTCAGGACAGCCAAATCATGACAAAGAAACAAAAAAATACATCACCTATCGGAAAGACACCACAAAAAATCTATGTCGACTTCAATGCTATTTGCTAAACAGACAGTACACGGTGGCAGACTATCTGACCACTGTGACAGGTAGAAAACCGATGAACACTGACAAGGTACAGACTCAGTGAGCACAGCCTGGCCATAGAGACCGGTTGTCACAGGCAAACCTGGCTGCCCAGAGAGGACAGGTTCTGCTCACTCTGCCCCCGGGAAGAGGTAGAGACAGAGCTGCATTTCCTATTATATTGTGAAAATTACTGAGACCTAAGAGAATCTTTCTTTCCCAAAATGATCATTCAGTACAAATAATTTGAAACTATAAAATATTAACTCATATTTATTAGGTGAAAAGCCTAACTTTGCACAACCTGACGGGCAGTGTACATTGCAATGTAATGTCAATAATATTTGCCTTTTTGTTCTGGCTTTCTTACCATACCATGTGGCTTTTCAGTCATGTTGAGACTGGCCTACTACTATTGCTTTAATGTATTATTATTATCATTAATATTGTTGTAGTTGCTGTTAATGGTAATACCATTTCCACTACTACTATAACTATCATTATTGATGCCTTATTGCTTTTGGTTAAACCATTGTTGCTATATGTGTACTTTGACAATGGAATTGAATTGAGAGAGGGAGAGAAATGTTTACGGGACTGAGAGAGAGCAGTGTGCTAGAGAGGAGTCTGAGTGACAGAGAAAAAGTACACACTGAGCACAGATGTCAGTTCAACGTCTTGTTTTGATTTACAGAGAAGGTGTCATCCATACTGAGAAGGCATCATCGAATGTGCAATCAAGCTTGTTCCCCACTATTCGTACATTTTTGTAGAGCGTGTTCTACATACTTTCAAAACGTCACATATTATACAACTTTAGATTTTTTCATAAATACCAGTAGAGGCTCCTCAGAGGAGTAAGGGGAGGACCATACGAGTAGTGAAACATTAAAAAAAGTTATCCTTTTTTGATGGAACTATACTAAATATATTGACGTCGCCAAATAATTAATGAAAACACACTGTTTTGCAATGAAGGTCTACAGTAGCCTCAACAGCACTCTGTAGGCTAGCACCATGGTGTAGCCAGAGGACAGCTAGTTTCCGTCCTCCTCTGGGTACATTGACTTCAATACAAAACCTAGGAGGCTCATGGTCTTCACCCCCTTCCATAGACTTACTGTCACAGATTCCCCCAGTACTGCTGCCCTTCCGTGCACCAGTTCCAGAGGTCTATGTCACCGGCCTCTAGGCATCACTGAACTGTCTCATTACGCACACCTGATTCCAATTCCCCTCATTAGTAATTGTGTATATGTGACCGCTGTTAACAATTGTCTTGTCAGTTATTTTTATTTAACTAGGCAAGTCAGTTAAGAACAAATTCTTATTTACAATGACGGCCTACCAGGGAAAAGAATGCCATATTTTTACCTTTTTACTGGCCCATCGCTCTAACCAATAGGCTACCTGCCTCCCCATTGTTCCCATGTCCTTTGGTCTTGTGAGTACTTGTGCTTTGTTATTTCGGCTTTCGTGCTGCGTGTATTGTGCACTTGTTATTACGGGTCTCGCCCTGTGTATTTATTAGAGGTTTTACCTCTCTCTTTTGCTTAGGTTACATCCCTGTGTTGAAAGCATAAGCTACAGCTAGCTAGCACTACAGTGTAGGAAATGTGCTGAGTGGTTGACTCAAAGAGAGAGAAAGACAATAGTTGAATAGTTTTGAACAAGTTAATTCATTCAAAAATGAAGGTGAAGCAGCAAAGCGAGAGAGAAGGAGATATTTCATTGTATATTCTTTTCAGTTGCACTTATGCTTGCTAATGCAGATTATTTAGCCTACTCAACAACCTGACTCAAACAGAGATGAATTATATTTATGTGAGCTAGCAGGCTATGGCTATCCAACACTTCCAATTCAAGGTAAGCTTTCGGTTTTATAAGTGTGTTGCCACCAGGGCCTGCCAGTCTGATTGTACACATGGATTGGATTGTGGGTTTACTAATGCATTAGTTCTAGTAGCTATGTTGACTATGACGTTAGCTAATAGGGTGACAACAATGTAGGCTGTGTGTAGTGGTTATGTTATGAATGTTTTGCTTGGAGAGTTTCTTTGGCCTGGTCAATGAAGTCCACAAGCTAAGGCAAAATGTGAGAGGAGGAGAGCGTGAAGATTTGATGATATTGTCTGTATGGCTACTAGGAAAGTGAACTCTGTGTGCGGGTGATCAGCGGTGTGTGTAATCATTTTGCCAGTTCTGTTGCAAAATATTTCTTAAATGGAAGCAAAGGGAACTAAACGGGATGGACCTATCTGAATTTGTCCAATAAAAACTCTTGCTTTAGTTACACAATGTAACATTTTGCAACTGTTTTGTACTTATATACACCCTAGATCAGCTAGATGCTGTCAAGAGTGTGCAAGGCGGTACTGAATGTGTCACTGTCTGTCACCTTGATTACTTCAATTTGTCTCTCGACCTGTGCACCTACGTTATAAACTTTCATTTGTAGGCTAGGTTGTAGCAACCTCATGATGGGTATAGAGCAAATTTGAGTATCATGTAGTAGCCTAGACCGATCAATGTTACACTGACCTGGGTGAATGGGAATATGGATAACAGACAGTCATCCAATATTCTGTAATAAAAAAATGGCCATGCTCATAAAAAAATTACAAATTGTCCTCCCTAATCTTAAACAGCACCGACCGCCACTGATATATACAGTATATACCATATATACCGTATATACACTTCATATACACTGAGTATTCAAAACATTAAGGAAACCTGCTCTTTCCGTGACATAAACTAACCGGGTGAATCCAGGTGAAAGCTATGATCGCTTATTGATTTTAAATCCACTTCAATCAGTGTAGATGAAGGGGAGGAGAAAATGGTGGTGTTTCTAATGTTTGGTGTACTCAGTGTATACCCAGAAAGCCTACTATTTTGAACGCAAGTATCGGTATTCTGACAAATACCTATACTAGCGCACTACATACTTAAACTGCATACTCATTTTGGAGTTGGAGCTAGTATAATTTACTCAACTTTTCAGACTCAAGTGTTTGACAAAAGCTGATAAACAGATACATTGACACACTGTACCAAAATGAAAGAATGCCGGGAGTTAGATGACACATTCAAAGTACTATTTTCTAAATGTCACATACTATAAAACATTCTTTCTTCGAAAACTATTTAGTACGCTAGTATGGGTATTCGGACACGGCCAGTGTCTGTGTGAGTCCTGCAGTCTGGCCAGTAATGCTGTAATATCTACAGGAGAATAAGAGGCCCTGGTGCTTGCAGGATGTATAAGGGGGCTGAGGCACCCACTGTTATTGTGCACTCGGCCGCTGGCACTGCCTCTGTCAGCGAGTGGCGTCGATCCGTGAACTTGCCATCTGGATTCCCCCACAAATCACATTAAAGTTTCAGGCCCAGGAATACATCAAGCTAAATGAATATTGGCTCCGGGGGCCGCAGACAGGTCTGATGGAGAAAAAGCCCTTCGCAATCCAACTCTTTGTGGTTAGATATGATCCATTCATCCCTCCCTCCCTCTCTCCCTTTCTCATCTACCCCTGATGGGCACTGGGACTGATGAGGTGGACAGACAGAATAGTGAATGGAGTATTCTGTCACAGAGGGAATACAAAGCAAGGTTACACAGTGGAAGTAAATGTGGTGAGCATACTGAGGCATAGAGCAGAGGGGAAAGGGAAAGGTGGATACCTACTGTTGTCAGTTGCACAACTGAATGCATTCAGCTACAATGTGTCTTCCATATTTAACCCAACCCCTCTGAATCAGAGAGGTGCGGGGGGCTGCCTTAAATGACGTTCATGTCATCGGCGCCTGGGGAGCAGTTGTTGTTGAGGGTTAACTGTCTTGCTCAATGGCAGAACGGCACATTTTTCCACCTTGCCGGCTCGGGGATTCAAACCAAAGACCTTTGGGTTACTGGCCCAATGATCTTAACCGCTAGAAATCTGTGTATGCCTACAGTATGTACTACTACTGACAGACTTTGGGTCGAAACATTGCGCTCAGTAAAACTATGGGAGTGTTCAACAGTGTGCATGTACACTATCTATCTTTCTTTCATGCCTCTGCACTACTCTCATAGAGCTAGGTTGCACAGAGGTAGTAATTGAACAGTAGTAACCTAACTTAGAGATGCACATGGTTTCAGTTATTAGTCAGGTAACATGAAAGGAAAAGGATTAGTTAGTATTATAAGGAAACCCACCCACAGCTAGGTTTAATTCTTCACAATCTTTGGTTGCAAAAGATGAACTTTGATAAGTACACTTTGGGGTTTAGCTTCATGTATTAGGCTCACATCACTTTGGATCTTAAGACCTTCATTTACTTTGAAGCCACCCACCAGTTTTCAGTTTAGCTTTTCTTGTGGATTTAATGAACGGCATAATCATATTGATTCTCCTGCTGTTTATTTGCTGGCAAGATATCGTTAGATACAAAAATGTGTAAAAGTAGATGGCTGCACTGCACAAAATCTATTTGCATTTAATTTTGTGATTTTGAAGCCGGGTTTTCACGTTTGGGTAAAAAGCAAGTATGGGAACATAATTAGTACAATCACTCAACAGCACAATAACACATTACGTTATGGTCTCAGTTGCATATTTGCAGAGGCACTGTTTGCACTAACATCAAAGCTATTAAGATTAAATTGCCTTGCCAAGATGCGGTTTCATATGAGGAAGCAAAATCTATTTCATTTTTTCCAATCCAATGGCTTGTATTGCCAAGGATTTATTTCCAGCAATGAAGAGAAAGGGTTTTGACTTAGCTGTCAGAGCTTCTCTTCTATTAGATCCCTTGGGTGAGATATGGACGTGCTGGAAACTGAAAAGTATAAATACCTTGTCAGTTTTAAGTGTGAAGAAGGGCTTTCAGGCCAACCAACTTCCAGGTTACTAACGCTACGTCACTGCTAACATAAGAGGCAATTATCTATTAGCAGCATGTTGCCGAACCATATGCACACACACACACACACACACACACACACACACACACACACACACACACACACACACACACACACACACACACACACACACACACACACACACACACAGGGAATAAATTACTGCTGTGTTAAATAAAACAAGACACAACAAGACAGCAGCCATCAATCACTGTTCCATTTTGTCACATCATGAGTTGACCTCCTGAGAAAGACAACTCAAAGTCAAAAATGGGCAAACTTTTAAACCAACTCTATAAACCCTGTTCAAAACTCATCAATAGACAGAATCTGTCATGACAAAAGTGCAACCTGCAAACCCCATCAGGGGCTTTCCTTATTGTTATAATTTGAGGTATACTGTATTGGTTTGAAGGTATAGACATGCAAAAGAGTATTATAATGTACGTCTTCCATCTCCTATGAGGTGATGTAGTGCCACTCTTGTCTGCTTACCGTTATAATTACAAGCAGGTTCGTTTTTGTGTGATGTCATTTTTCATGCCACTGAAACAATCCTTATTTTCCAAATGTACACTACCAGTCAAAAGTTTTTCGAAATGTTTGACTATTTTCTACATTGTAGAATAATAGTGAATACATCAAAACTATAAAACAACACATTGAATCTAAATATATTTTATATTTGAGATTCTTCAAAGTAGCCACGCTTTGCCTTGATGACAGCTTTGCACACTCTTGACATTCTCTCAACCAGCTCATGAGGAATGCTTTTCCAACAGTCTTGATGGAGTTCTCACATTATGTTGAGCACTTGTTGGCTGCTTTTCCTTCACTCTGCAGTCCAACTCACCCCAAACCATCTCAATTGGGTTGAGGTCAAGTGATTGTGGAGGCCAGGTCATCTGATGCAGCACTCCATCACTCTCCTTGGTCAAATAGCCCTTACACAGCCTGGGGGTGTGTTTTGGGACATTGTCCTGTTAAAAAACAAATGATAGTCCCACTAAGTGCAAACCAGTGTCACCAGCAAAGCACCATCACACCTCCTCCTCCATGCTTCACGGTGGGAACCACACATGCGGAGATCATCCGTTCACCTACTCTGATTCTCACAAAGACACGGCGGTTGGAACCAAAAATGTCTAATTTGGACTCATCAGACCAAAATACATTTCCACCGGTCTAATGTCCATTGCTCGTGTTTTTTGGCCCAGACAAGTCTCTTATTATTATTGGTGTCCTTTAGTAGTTGTTTCTTTGCAGCAATTCAACCATGAAGGCCTGATTCAAGCAGTCTCCTCTAAACAGTTGATGTTGAGATGTGTCTGTTACTTGAACTCTGTGAAGCATTTATTTGGGCTGCAATTTCTGAAGCTGGTAACTCTAATGAACTTATCCTCTGAAGCAGAGATAACTCTGGGTGTTCCTTTCCCGTGGCTGTACTCATGAGAGCCAGTTGTATTATAGCGCTTGGTGGTTTTTGCGACTGCACTTGAAGAAACTTGAAAAGTTTAACTGACCTTCATGTTTTAAAGTAATGATGGACTGTCATTTATCTTTGCTTATTTGAGCTGTTCTTGCCATAATATGGACTTGGTATTTCACCAAATAGGGCTGTCTTCTGTATACCACCTCTACCTTGTCATAACATAATGGATTGTCCTATGGCTAGAAAGAAGCTTGTTCAGGCCACTTTTCTCCCTGTAATTGATTATGGTGACTTGTTGTATATGCATGCAGCCTCTTCCATCTTACAGAGACTGGACTCTGTTTATCATGCATCCTTGCGCTTTATTACAAATGCCAAGCCACTCACCCACCATTGCACATTGTACCAAATGGTAGTTTGGGCGTCACTTTATATGCGCAGAAAGATACATTTGTATGTGTTCATCTACAAAGCCCTTTTGGGTACACGCCCTCTTTACCTCTGTAGTCGGGTCTCCTTCACCACCAGCAGTTACCATACCCGGTCTGCTTGTGCACCAGACGCATGGAATAATCTACAGTCCAGCTACAGTATATATGTTAGTGCCACTGAATTAATTTAAAATATTGATGGGAGTCTCTGTTACAGAGGAGTGTAAATGCTTTTTTAAGGCTGGATCATGTGGTTGTATTGTTGTATGTTTTAATTCTGTAATGTTTTGATTGTTGCTGCTTTCTTGGCCAGGTATGCCTTGAAAAAGAGTCTCATTGGGCTTTTCCTGGTTAAATAAAGGTTAAATACATTTTAAAAAATGCATTAAGAAGGAAAGAAATTCCACAAATGAACTTTTATTAAGGCACACCTGTTAATTTAAATGCATTCCAGGTGACTACCTTTTGAAGCTGGTTGAGAGAATGCCAAGAGTGTGCAAAGCTGTCATCAAGACAAAGGGTGGCTACTTTGAAGAATCTCACATATTTTGGTTAACACTTTTTTGGCTTCTACATGATTCCATATGTGTTATTTCATAGTTTTGATGTCTTCACTATTATTCTACAATGTAGGAAATTGTAAAAATAAATAAATAAACAAATAAAAACAATTGAATGAGTAGGTGTGTCCAAACTTTTGACCGGTAGTGTATAGAATTGTATTTGAACTGAATGTTTGACCAGCAGACACGTGTCAGTGAAGATGTAGTTTGAAGATACCAACCTCCCCTTTCAAAACAATGTCATAGAAATGATTTCCCTTTGTGTTCCAGGTCTCCAGGTCATCTTTCCAGAGTACCTCCAGGAGAAGTTTGTTCAGTCGGCTCTGAGCTACATCATGTGTAATGGGGAGGGGGAGTACATCTGCCGGAACAGCCAGTGTATCTGCATGTGTGCTGACGAGTACCCACAATGCAACTGTCCTATCACCGACATCCAGATCATGGAGAACACCCTGCTTGGGCAGGCGGAGTCCTGGGCCACCTCTTACAAGGACTTTGAGAACTCAGGTAAGCAGATTCTAGTTTACTGTAAGTCTTGTTAGATTACTGTACAGTCTACTATAGTTTTATTCAGCCATGTGTCTTCATCCACAAACACTATGGTTGTGGTAAGTGATGTTACTGTTGAGTATTGTATTCAGTAATTTGTTATTTAACAGCAATTTATTGTTATTTTAGCCCCTTCCATCAACTATATTTCTAAAGTAAGGAATAAATAATAAGATATTTGCCTTAGATTCAGGTTAAAATAACGAATATAGCAAGAAAAAGGATACGGAATTATAAGGATATCCCATGACAATTATGACTACAGGACCATTTGCATATGGACCTCAGCTAGGCACTAATGACCGGTCTGAAGCCAGGGCTACTTCCACTGATCTGTCCTCAAACAGAACACCAGATGCAGGTCTTTACAGCATCCAATATCCACAGCAAACAGTGATATAATGGTATATCCACTGACAGTCAGCTCTAAATTCAGCTGTTTTTTATTCAGGTGTTGTCATTTTACGTGAGTCACCTTCCATAGAATACACCACATAAAGCGTGCATGGTCTTGGAGCCAATCTGCAATAAAGTGTGGTATGAATAATTCAGCAGCCATTTTAACGCCTTCTGTTTTAGAAGAAGGCACTAGCAGTTAATTGTAACAGTCAATTCTCTCTACCCCCCTCAGCCAGGTTTCACTAAGCATGCCACAGGCTAAATGTGTATGAGGAGCCATTGTCACTCAGTCACATAGGGAAGCCACCCACCATGCAATCAGTACAGGCCCATGCGTGAACCCAAGGGTGAAACAATCACTTCTGTAGATTTTCGATGCAGCATTAATGTGAGATGAACCCACTGTATTAAACATTTTGCAAAATAGAACATGCAACCTTGTAAGATGTGTTTGTGTGTGTGTGTGTGTGTGTGTGTGTGTGTTAAGGGTAATGGTATTGATTTGTGACTATTTGGCGTGTGGGTGTGACTATTTGGTGTGTGTGTTAGTGTGTGTACACGTGTGTGTACATTTGTGTATGTGTACATGCTCTTGTATACACGTGTGTATGTGTGTGAGCCTTTGTGTGTTGAACACGTGTCTCGAGCAGCAAGCAATTCGTCAAAATGGATGGCGTCATTATAAAACAGTTACAATTAAAACGCAATCTGCATCGTTTCAGTTGGTGAAACCCCATCAACAAGCCACCATATTCCACATGCCTAGCGAATGACCCATATAGCGGGCGGTTATGTCTGGCCACACAAATATTCACACACATACTCAGTCACATCCCCTGCCTCATCCCCTACTGATCAAGTCAGAATAGTAATGTACAGAGGATGGTTCGGGATACTCCCAAAGGGAGTCGCTCAGTATCCACCTGACGGGGCTCATACTTATATATTATTAACAAGTAATAAAAGGAGACAAATAAACCCTGACAGCCATACATATATATTTATATATTATAGAGGACACAAACTGAGTTTGAGTCGCTCAAGGTCATTGGCTGCTGAAGAGATTTCGAAGATGAAGTGCATACAGTATCGGATAGCCATTTTTTAAATGATAAAACGGTGTATTCCCATTTAAAGGTAGACTCAGCGATTTGACACAAATGCAGAAAGTACATTTAGTGTTGATGCGCGACCCACTGGGCACAGACATCAGTTCAATGTTTAGTTTTGACTTGGTTGAGTTGTCAATTAATGTGAATTCAAAGTGAAATCAAAAAAAAATTCACCATGTCATTGGATTTAGGATAAAAGTTGGGTGAAAAAGAGACGAAATTCAACGTTGATTCAACGTCATCACATATACTTGTTGGCTTGGAATGATGTGAAACAATGTTGATTCAACCAGTCTACCTTTAACGGGAGTATTTTGTTTGATCAGATGTGCTATCATCATAAATTCCAGTGGTGTTTTGTTTGCTTGATTCAAGGCGTGTAATGCATCATGATGCACTCAAGCTTTGTTGTTCAGGAAAACAACACCTGAGAACAGAAAGCACAGGAAGGAGGCTGATCCAAGGTTGCTCTGACAACAGACAGTCCTTGTCTGTGTCCCGCAAGATCTCTTAATCACCCTCCTTTCCTCTCCCTCCTCCAGATGAGTTTAAGTCATTCCTGAAGAGGCTGCCCTCCACCCACTTCCTGCCGGTCAGCAGTGTCCACCTTCTGTGGGGCAGTGACTGGGACCTGCAGGCCCGCTACCGCCTGCTCCAGAGCTCCCTGGAGACCCAGAGGCTCAAGATCCAGCGCACCGCCCGCAAGCTCTTTGGCCTCAGCATCCGCTGCCACCACAACCCCAACCACCAGATGCCTAGGGAGAGGTGGGTCTAAGAAGCAGTAAAATGCATTATGTAACCCTGCTGCATTGTGTTGTAATGTGTTGTTTTGATGATGCAGAATGTTGGTGCCAACGCTGTGGACCATGGTATCACGGAAGGTAACTTAGAAATGTGAATAAACTGCAACCAAGGTGACAAAATTAATCTGTGAGAGAACTCTGTTAGGTAGGGGATTTTCTGTATTTCGTCTCAGTAATGCCTGTTGAAGTACTGTATTTCGAAAACATTATGATACAGTACATAATGCATTTTTACTTTGAATTTTCTGGCTCTTATAGTTCTGTCCATGAAATCATGGAAACGCCCAATGAACCCTAGTCTTACCTAGTATTTCACAATGCAGGATGAAAAATAATCTAAACGCTGGAGCTCTCTGGCCGGGTCAGTGCACAATGTGCCATCACCTACTGTGACTGTAGATAGCACGCTTTGCTGCACAAATGGCACGGTGTTAATGCTAATCCAGTCTGAAATGAGTCATTCCACCCCATAATATACCAGACAACATGGAGAAAAATAACACACTAAATACCAGATGAAAAAAATGATGTTACATCTGCGTGGAATGTCAATATACAAATATAAACAGGGAAAGTCCTCAAAATATTCAGTTATGTGGTTAAGGAACGCACAGCTGTCAACTGTCACTAAGGTAGAAGGAACACACCCACGCTAGGATGCAAGCTTTGGCAAAGGGTTTGTTCAGAAGTGTTATCAAAGCGGTGCAGTGCACAATCCATGCTCGGCAGAGCACACATCAAGGACGCCTGACGGCACTGTGAAGAGAAACTGTGTTTGTTTATTTGTTTCTATATATGTGTGTGTGTTTATGTGTGAGTGATTGATTGTGTGTGTGTGTGTGTGTGTGTGCGTGTGCGTGTGCGTGTGCGTGTGTGCTCATGCATCCATGTCAGTGAGAGATGCACTGTGCCAATAGGCATCCTCCTTTCAGACCAGTAACCACATCAGTGTTACTCTTTGATACCACCAATGCAGCGTAAACTAAACATACTGACATACTAGTGTTTGTAATGTTTCCTCTGGAGACATACAGTAAACAGGGCTGATATGACGAATGTGGAGTCCCTTGCTGTGGGGCTCAGTTCAAGGCACAGGTTTAACAATTAGTGTTTATATGTAAGCATACATTATCAGGTGGGTTTTCTATGTACTCCCACAGCTGTTAGGATGGGTTAAAGTGATATCTCCTTCCGAATTTCATGTATATCTGCGTGCAATATAGTGAAATGTTACTCTATTTAAAAAGCACACATATCCACACGACCACCATTACATATAGTACAGTAGTACTAGAAGCAGTAGACCTTGTTGTCCTGCTGCTCAGAGTTGAGCTGAGGCCCTAGCCTCTCTGGTGGCATGGCCTTTGCCCTGAAGGGCCGAGTTGGAGAGAGAGAAGACTGCCTGTGACAGCCCAGAAATCCTTACTACTGATCTACTTCCCACCGACGGGACACACGCCTATAATTATAGAAAGCAAGCCTCCTTCGGTCCCAATTGGATTCTGGCAGTGGAGAGCCTTGACAACTGCAGGAACAATACGAACAAAGTCTCTCTAGGGCCGGAGGGGGTTCCTCCACAGTTTGACCCTACTGTGGAAGGCTACTTAGCTTAAGACCTGCAGGAGGAAACCCAGGGTAGACTTTGATGGTGGTGGCTTGATCTCAGGCTGCTCCCCGTAGTCTAATTACACATTTGCTTTTATAGCGATAATCACTGTTACACAATCCACAGGCAATCTACAGGCATGGCTGGACCGTACCCTTTTAAACATTTATGGTGTTTTCACAGGTGTAATGAGTGGAATATTCCAAGTAGTTAGAGTAGAGTAGAGCCACAGCGTTGGTTTCTTTTAAGCATGCTGTGCTACTGGATGTACTGCATAACTAGGACCAGCAGATTTTTATGGCTGTGTGTTTTTACTGGGAAAAACTCTGGGTTCTATGTTTTTCCTGGTCATGTGGAAAAGAAAGAGTCATGCCTTAATGCATTACCAGATGACTATACAACCAGTGGGGTAAAGTACTTAAGTAAAAATACTTTAAAGTACTACTTAAGTCATTTTTTGGCGTATCTGTACTTTACCTTACTATTAAAATGTTTTTTTACATCTTTTACTTCACTACATTCCTAAAGAAAATAATGCACTTTTTACTCCGTACATTTATCCTGACACCCAAAGGTACTCATTACATGTTGAATGCTTAGCAGGACAGGAAAATGGTCCAATTCATATACTTATCAAGAGAACATCGATGGTCACCCCTACTGCCTCTGATCTGGAGGACTCACTAAACACAAATGCTTTGTTTGTAAATGATGTGTGAGTGTTGGAGTGTGCCCCTGGCTATCCGTCAATTTAAACTTTTACTTTTGATACTTACATATATTTAAAACCAAATACTTTTAGACTTTTGCTCAAGTGGTATTTTACCAGGTGAATTTCACTTTTACTTGAGTCATTTTCTATTAATCTATCTCTATGACAATTGAGTACTTTTCCCACCACTGTATACAACCATGAGCTGTGTGCATAAGTCATATTTTCATTGGATTTAGCTTGAGGTAAATAAAGGAAAGTATGGTGCGTATTATTAATATTATTCAAGCCTGGTTGCCATTTCATGAATGCATGCGTGCGGCATACCTCTAAGATACATGTGGTATTCAGACAAAAAAACGACTGTAATTAAATGAGTAATCAATGTGTGGTGGCCGTCTCTACATATGAAAGGCCTCTGTCCCTCACTGTTGGCTAGCTCTAATTGCCCTCATCTGTCATCAGCCTGTAGCTGATAAACTGGGAGTTGAACAAACTTGCATTAGAAAATCACCCGATGTGTTGCAAGGTAGGCTTAGCTCCACCTGCCTCACATTGTCTTACACCCACTCACCTATCACAGATGTGAGCTCTCTAGGCAGGGAAACATATGGAATGTGCCTGTGCAGAGCTATAGCAGACGTGCCAGGGGATTATAGCTAGAAGCTCTTCTCAAACAGAGAGTGATTAATGGTGACACATATAAAATAGCATAACTCCCAGCAAAGTAATCGGCATCCATGTTTATGTATCAAAGTAATTATTCATGGGCAGACTTTAGCATGTTAACAGATTTGACTGTACTCTATATATTATTTAGCAGTAATTGCTATAGACGTTGACAGGGTTATGGTTGTCAAGATATGTCTGGTACATAACTCCCTTTCATAAGAACGTCTATCAATAATGATATCACAGGCTATTTTTGTCATCCAACATAGTGTTTCTATTAGTGCATTATCACATTCAATCATCGGTATCAACAAATATCTCTCTCTGTATTTCTCTCATTCTATCTCTCTCTGTTTCTTTTTCCCTCGTTCCCCCAAACAGAAGGGGTCTTGTGATAATGTATGTCATCTGCGCTGAGCACCAGAACTGTCTGATGCCCTATTACAAACACAGAGATTGTGCTGTGATTCGTGAAAACAAACAGCATTCATTCCCACTCGTTTCGATCTCATTCCCTGTGGCAAACTCAACCCAGACACTTGTTTTGGAGGGAAAAAAATAAGGAAAAATAAAACTACCAGCATGATGCTCTCAAACTGCATATTGAGGGAAGCAGTTATATGATGGAACATATTTTATTCGGTGTTTCAGATCACATAAAACTATAGTTATTGCAGATAAATTCAAGGGGGAATATATATGGAATAATATGGATTATGCCTGCCTCTCGTACGTAAATAAAAAGATAATAAAACTAATAGGAATGGTTTAATCTTTGTGGCGTAAACCTCTGCAAAACTTTTCAAATGTATTTTGTGTTGTCATTTGCAGCAAACATTTCTCACAAGTCCAATAAGTACCTGAGTGCACAAAAAACGGAGGACTATTTTAAAGATCTCATACCTTGTGTGTTGTGTCAATGACAGAGGACTCTTTTGTGTTCTTTGAACTTTTGGAGACAAACCGACTGCATTAAAAACCTGTTTATACATTTTGTCATTAAACTTTCGTTGTTTAGTCATGGTGCTTTACACCTGTTTTGACATATATTGCATTATTTTATTGCTGGTTATTACACCTACATAAGTGTCAAAACCCAATATTTTGCCCTGCCAAGAAGTTTCCTTTCGTTTGAAAGTTTGTTTTCTAAATCCTTTGTTGATGTTATAATGAAGTCTTTTACAGTCATGTTTTTTTTCATCCTATTTTTAATAACTTGTAGAAAACACACTATGACACTGTCATGAAGCATTATGACCATCATCATCATACAAGCCAGATAGGCCTATCACGCACATGCCCTTATATCAGTCACCAGTCAAAAAGATGGTTTCTTGTCCTGCTCCTGAAATCTGCTCCTGCATTCATCCCAGTCCTCAGCAACAGAACATTAGGGTAGGTGCATGTCTGACATCAATGTGTGCTCAATAACAATAATCATTTAACATGGTCAATTTCCAAAAACATTATATAACATAAACATACTGTTGACACATAGGCTAGGGTGTAATGGAATGTTATGCCTTGTGTGGTAGGTTTTATGGGTTTTGACACTCTTATGTAGGTGTCATAACCAGCCATAAAATAACACAATATATGTCAGAACAGGTCTAAATACATGTGTCATGACAGTGTTATGACCATATTATAACAGGTTGCGACAAGTTATGTCAGCTGTTATGACGCTGGGTGTCAAGTAAATTGTTACCCTTTCATCAATCTCCTCCGTTTTTCTTGTCCTGTGAAATATTATATTCAAGGTTCTTCTCAAGATTCAAGATGCTCTTACATGAGCACTGGGACCTATTTTTCTATCCCAACAGAATAGTCATTGGCTTTGTCTTTATGTCCTGTAGAGATAATAGTGGGGTGAATATGTGGCCGTGAACAAAAGCGTTACTTTCTCAAAGTGCATCTTAGAGTCAGTGTTCTGGGACATGCATTCAGCCGTGTCTTTGTTATTTCACAATGTTACTCTTATCTTTTGATACTCCTCTCTTCAGTTAAGGAGATAAAGGAACTTTTATCAGGGTAGGACTGATCCAAGGACATATCCAAGATTGCCTTGAAAGTACATCGCTTTATGTCAGTTTAACCAGTCTTCCAAAAATTATGGAGTCAGGTTTATGTAAGAATTGCTAAGTAAAGACGAAATGTGAAATGGATTAAAATATATTTCTCACAACTCAATTTGTTCAAAAACAGTATTAACTCAAAAGTAAAACTTGATCAAATCACTTTTGGGAAGCTGTCTAATTATAATTTTTTAAATAATCCTCAAAGTACCAGTTACATATCCTTCAACCTAAACTCAGCAAAAAAAGAAACGTCCCTTTTTCAGGACCCTGTCTTTCAAAGATAATTAGTAAAAATCCAAATAACTTCACAAATCTTCATTGTAAAGGGTTTAAACACTGTTTCCCATGATTGTTCAATGAACCATAAACAATCAATGAACATGCACCTGTGGAACGGTCGTTAAGACACTAACAGCTTACAGACGGTAGGCAATTAAGGTCACAGTTAAAACTTAGGACACTAAAGGGGCTTTTCTACTGACTCTGAAAAACACCTAAAGAAAGATGCCCAGGGTCCCTGCTCATCTGCGTGAACGTGCCCTAGGCATGCTGCAAGGAGGCATGAGGACTGCAGATTTGGCCAGGGCAATAAATTGCAATGTCCGTACTGTGAGACGCCTAAGACAGCGCTACAGGGAAACAGGATGGACAGCTGATCGTCCTCGCAGTGGTAGACCACGTGTAACAACATCTGCACAGGATCGGTACATCCAAACATCATACCCGGAATGCACAATTCCTCCATCAGTACGCAGACTGTCCGCAATAGGCTTAGAGAGGCTGGACTGAGGGCTTGTAGGCCTGTCGTGAGGCAGGTCCTCACCAGACACCACCGACAACCGTTGCTGGACCAGACAGGACTGGCAAAAAGTGCTCTTCACCGACGAGTCGCGGTTTTGTCTCATCGGGGTGATGGTCGGATTCGCGTTTATCCACGAGGGAATGAGTGTTACACCGAGGCCTGTACTCTGGATCGATTTGGAGGTGGAGGGTCCGTCATGGTCTTGGGCGGCGTGTCACAGCATCATCGGACTGAGCTTGTTGTCATTGCAGGCAATCTCAACGCTGTGCGTTTCTGTGAAGACATCCTTCTCCCTCATGTGGTATCCTTTCTGCAGGCTCATCCTGACATGGCCCTCCAGCATAACAATGCCACCAGCCATACTGCTCGTTCTGTGCATGATTTCCTGCAAGACAGGAATGTTACTGTTCTGCCATGGCCAGCAAAGAGCCCGGATCTCAATCCCATTGAGCACGCCTGGGACCTGTTTGATTGGAGGGTGAGGGCTAGGGCCATTCCCCCGCAGAAATGTCCAGGAACTTGCAGGTGCCTTGGTGGAAGAGTGGGGTAACATCTCACAGCAATAACTGGCAAATCTGGTCCAGTCCATGAGGAGGAGATGCACTGCAGTACTTAATGCAGCTGGTGGCCACACCAGATACTGACTGTTACTTTTGATTTTGACTGCCCCTTTGTTCAGGGGCACATTATTAAATTTCTGTTAATCACATCTGTGGAACTTGTTCGGTTAATGTCTCAGTTGTTGAATCTTGTTATGTTCATACAAATATTTACACATGTTAAGTTTGACAGTGAGAGGATGTTTTTTTGCTGTTTATTTCATATCCCATAGGAGCAAAAGTAATTTGGGTCTGTAGAGTGTCTCCTCTGTCCCCTTCCCTGGCCCTACCCATGGCTCATTTTGGGATGGCTTGGGGCTCTCTGGCCTGTCAAGCACTAGGTCACCCATCACCGTTACCATGCTAGTTCATTTGCATGTCAGGCTAACCTTCAGCTCATCCTCTCCAGTCTCTCCTAGAAAAACACCCTCATCTCACAGTAGAAAGTTTCAGTACTACCAAGATGACAGAAAGGGATGCCTGAGGGGGAATAAGTGACACAATTTGCATAGGAAATGATGCTGCCATCCCGCGAGGGAAATAAAGGAATTATGCCTTTGAGGAATACATTATCCCCTCCACAGACTAGACCGTAACAAACAGTAGCAGGCTGTGGCAGTGGCAGTGGAGGTTAATCCTCAGTTTAACACTGAATTTGTGCTTGCTAAACGGTCCTTATTAATGGTGCATTTTATCCCTGTGTCTCCGCTCCCCAATTTGTTCTATTCCCCCCTCGATCACTCTGGCTCTGACACTTTCTTTCTTTCTTTCTTTCTTTCTTTCTTTCTTTCTTTCTTTCTTTCTGTCTTTCTTTCTGTCTTTCTTTCTTTCTTTCTTTCCATTCTCCAGGTCTGTGATGCAGTGGCTGAACAGGGTCCAGTCCTTCCTCTACTGCAATGAGAACAGTTTCTGGGGGACCTTCCTGGAGAGCCAGAGGATGTGCGTGTGCCACACGGGTATCACCCTATGCCAGCGACCCATCCCATGTATCATTGGGGGCAACAACAGCTGTGCCATGTGCAGCCTGGCCAACATCTCCCAGTGCGGCTCCTGCAACAAGGGGTACAAGCTGTACCGAGGCCGCTGTGAGCCCCAGAACGTGGACTCAGAACGCAGCGAGCAGTTCATCAGCTTCGAGACCGACCTGGACTTCCAAGACCTGGAGCTCAAGTACTTGCTCCAGAAGATGGACTCGCGCCTCTACATCCACACCACCTTCATAAGCAACGAGATCCGCCTGGAGACCTTCTTTGACCCACGGTGGCGCAAGCGCATGTCCCTGACACTGAAGAGCAACAAGAACCGGATGGACTACCTCCACATGATCATTGGGCTCTCCATGAAGATCTGCCAGATGCGCAACAGCAGCATTGACCCCATGTTCTTTGTTTACGTGAACCCGTTCAGCGGCAGCCACTCAGAGGGCTGGAGCATGCCCTTCGGCGAGCACGGCTACCCGCGCTGGGAGAAGACGAGGCTGGGGAACTCCCAGTGCTTCAATTGGACCCTGCTGCTGGGCAACCGGTGGAAGACCTTCTTTGAGACGGTGCACATCTACCTACGAAGCCGCGCCAAGGTGCCCACTGGGTTACGAAATGACACGGGCCAGGGTCCCGTGGACCTGTCCGACCCCAACAAGCGCCAGATCTACATCAAGATCTCCGACATCCAGGTGTTTGGTTACAGCCTGCGCTTCAACGCTGACCTGCTCCGCAGCGCCGTGCAGCAGGTGAACCAGTCGTACACCCAGGGGACCCAGTTTTACTCCTCCTCCTCCGTCATGCTCTTGTTGCTGGACATTAGGGAGCGGATTAACCGCCTGGCCCCTCCAGTGGCACCCGGGAAACCCCAGCTGGACCTGTTTTCCTGTATGCTGAAACACAGGCTCAAGCTGAACAACAGCGAGATGATCCGGGTCAACCACGCCTTGGACATGTACAACACAGAGATACTGAAACAATCAGATCACCTAACTACCAAACTTTGCTGAGATACAGTAAACAATCAAACAAAAAAAGAGCAAACAGACACTACAAATATAACTGTTTGGGGATATTCCTTTTTTATTTTTTTCCTTTTTGGACCTTTTTGTTCTGCCTTTTGATGTATTATTAAAACTTTGTAATTGTAATTGTTAAAATGAAACTCAAAAAGGCAGTGATGAAGCCTTTTAGTTGGATAAAGAAGAAGATTAATGAAAACCACTTTAAAGACTGTACCATATTTTGTCCCAGCATGTCTGTCATTTCCTGAAAGAGCATAAAGAGAAAAAATAAGAAAAACAATGAAATCCATCTCCTGGTGACAAAGAGGCCTTTATTTTAGTCTGAGGGAACAAAGGTTATATCTGAAACTGCCATTATTTACTGAGTAAAACATTTTTAAAGATATAATGAAGTTGCATAAGGGCAGACCAGATATCATCCTTTTATTTCAGTTAATATGCTTTATCAAGAAGCAAAATATTACAAACATGTAAAATGACAGTTTAATACAGTATGAAGGCATTCATACATTTTATGGGTAAATAGCCCAGCAAGCAAATACTCTAAGCATTAGCTATATAGTCTCTTTATAACATTAAATACTCATGACAAGTCTGCATCCCTATCTTTGTGAAGTAAGGTTTAAGGCACTTTGTTGCTGTACTTAAAGCATAGGCACACGACCGGGGCAGCGCATTTCATGTCAAATAACAGAAACCAGCTGTTTATATATGTGTATACCTTTATTTAGCTTGATGCTTATTGCTGTTCGTTAATTGAATGTGTCATTTGAGAGTGAGTGAAACCAGTCTAAGCTGAAACTTATCTTTGGGCGCTACCTCCCGTGCTTGAAATTCTACAGGCATTTCTCATGAGGTTTCTTCTGGTGCCTGAGTGCAATATCGTGGTCTGAAGATGAACAATCAATGCTATTTCCTACAGCTTTGCAAAACGTACACCTTGTGACTGCTGATGTGTCAAGCTTTTCGGCACCAAGAGCAAATTTGAGAATCGATCATTCGCGTACATCTGCAACAGACACCATGAAAGCCATACATTTCCCTGAGGTACACATAAGACATGGAAAGTCCCGTGATCCATTTTTCTAAAACATGAAAAATGTCCCATTCATGTATTTTATGTTGTCGTTGTTGTTTCCCCCAAATTCATTTCAATTGGAGGATAACACAGTGGACAGAGAGAGTGTATTCTCTGGGATTATGGGATGACATTGTAAAGCCATTGGCTTTCTATTTCTACTAACTAGAGTGAACCCACATGGGAAACAGTTATATAAAAGATTCAAATACTTCTGTTCATTTTAATCTGTAAATCTACTTTCTATTTTATGTACTTTTTTTTATGCCAAGTTGGATCTTAACTTTGAATGACCATGCAAATCAGATTGAACCCTCTGACAAAAGGTTGTTTAATCTTTCTAGTCATACTTTATTGAAAGCACTGACATGACGTTCGTTTATAGCTATATATAGCTACATAAATAAAACATAGTATCAAACATCATACTATCTCAGAACTGTCAAGGAACACTACCTACGTTATTATTGTTATTATTATTAGTAGTAGTAGTATTATTAAGTGCCTGTTACCTATCCCTTTAACATATTTAGAGGAGGGAAATTGCTCTTAGTTTAGTTACTGTATACAGTAAAAACACATTACCACACAAGATAAAGACATTCAAAAGAATTCAGCAAATCAGACCACATCAATGCAGATATGTCCCTCATTTCTCAGCCTGAGATACATGTTTTCTAGCTAAAGCCCTGCTGGTTTGTGCATGTGGTTAAATGACCCATCATCAAGAGATTGAAGTCTCAATTTCCTGACACTATCTCCCCTATGTACATTATACCTGTAAATAGCAACTTAGTGTTGGTATAGTTATAACATCAAAGACTACTTAAATCATAGTAATTCCAAGAGAACAAAAGAGGCCATTATTAATGAGAATACCCACAATACCGTTGGTGTGCTATTGAACCAATTTCAAATACACTCCATTCTTAAGTGAATTACTTCATTATGAATATCAGAGAGGGGTGGCAATTTCTGACGCTTTTAATCAAAGTACACTACCATTCAAAAGTTTGGGGTCACTTAGAAATGTCCTTGTTTTTGAAAGAAAACCTTTTTTTTGTCCATTAAAATAACATCAAATGGATCAGAAATACAGTGTAGACATTGTTAATGTTGTAAATGACAATTGTCGTTGGAAACGACTGATTTTCAATGGAATATCTTCTAGGCAGAGTTGCAAAGAAAAAGCCATATCTCAGACTGGCCAATGAAAAGAAAAGATTAAGATGGAGGAACTCTGCCTAGAAGGCCAGCATCTCGGAGTCGCCTCTTCACTGTTGATGTTGAGACTGGTGTTTTGCAGGTACTAGTTAATGAAGCTGCCAGTTGAGGACTTATGAGGCATCTGTTTCTCAAACTAGACACTCTAAAGTACTTGTCCTCTTTCTATACTGGTTACAGCCAGTTTGCGCTGTTCTGTAAAGGGAGTAGTACACAGCGTTGTACGAGAACTTCAGTTTCTTGGCAGTTTCTCGCATGGAATAGCCTTAATTTCTCGGAACAAGAATAGACTGATGAGTTTCAGAAGAAAGTTATTTGTTTCTGGCCATTTTGAGCCAGTAATCGAACCGGCAAATCCTGATGCTCCAGATACTCAACTAATCTGAAGAAGGCCAGTTTTATTGCTTCTTTAAACAGAACAACAGTTTTCAGCTGTGCTAACATAATTGCAAAAGGGTTTTATAATGATCAATTAGTCTTTTAAAATTATAAACTTGTATTAGCTAACACAACGTGCCATTGGAACACAGGAGTGATGGTTGCTGATAATAGGCCTCTGTACGCCTATGTAGATATTCCATTAAAAATCAGCTCTTTCCAGCTACAATAGTCATTTACAACATTAACAATGTATATGGTGTATTTCTTATCAATTTGATGTTATTTTAATGGACATAAATGTGTTTTTCTTTTTTTTAAAGGGCTTTTTTAAATGACCCCAAACTTTTGAACAGTAGTGTGTACCATATGAAATATGAGTTCGTTTTGACCACGGCATTAATGAAACAAGCACACATTTGCTTTATCAGCATAACATCCCTGCAATGTCGCAAATACCCATGGCTACATTTGATTGAATATACAACTCCTAATACCTTGCCTATGTAATTTTTGCTGTTATGTTGAAATCATTATATCAGCTTATTTCAAATGAATGTTTCATATAATAATCAATTTCTCATTAAAAGGCTATATTTATGTGGAATAGCATTTATTTATTTATGTATATATATATATATATATATATATATATATAAAAAACTCTCTATTAAGATTCTCACAGACAACACCTACACAGAACCTCATTCAACCCTTGTGGGCAGTGCTGAAAACAAGGACTAGTTGTTATGATGTAACTGTAAATTATCATTTGATTGAAGGTTTTTATTTTTGGTGGGGCTGGTGAATAATTGCTCAAATATGTTCTAGTGAGATATGCTGTACAGTACGGTTGAGTGGTATACCGTATATGTATCCCGGGGGGTCAACACTATTGTTTTTTTAATAACCACCTGCAGTCAACTTGTGCTCTAGGCAAAAGATAAAGCAGATTGCGTTCATCATTTCACCTGTTAGATTATTTATCATTCTGAAGCTTACCGGAACTAGTTTCCCAAAACAGCTGTTTGAGCCAGTCACGTGTGTTTGTTTACAAAGAAGCACAATGAGCAATGCGGGAGCTTCGTGAGGAGAATTACTCCTGCAGTGCAACTTAATTTTGGTGATCAAGTTACAATTGTATGAAACTACTAATGTTTGCCAGCTATATTCCATATAACTATTAAGTTTACCTATGAAATTCTCTCCAGCTGAGTTTTTTAAAACTTGTTAACGTTAGCAAAGTTAGCTTACAAGCTTTTTTTTCTTTTTAACATTTATTTAACTGGGCAAGTCAGTTAAGAACAAATTCTTATTTACAATGCTTCTTGGTAACGTCAGAGACAATCCACTCCTGGATTAAGATCCCCGTTGTCTAATATCTGTTTTGTACGTGCTGCAAACTGTGTTTTTAAATACTTAACTTCATGAGCTGGGTTGTCTGTCCACATGTGCTCATTAGCATTTACCTAGCATCCACAATGGGAATTCCATAGTACTTGTGAGCATTTTGTTAGCATTCTAGTAACTGAAGTTTTCCCCTTTAAAAAAAAACAAAAAAAACATTTGGTCCCCTTGTGTGCACTGCAGGTAATGTCAAACCTGGAATGGTACAGGTATGGTATGAAAGTATGGAAATATAGATACTGCCCAACCAGAGTGCGAAGTAAGGGGCCCGGCACGTCTCAGATCCCCTGAATGAGGCATGAGTCCCCCTAAATGCAACAAAGTCAAACTTTGGGGGGGTCTCTAAATAATTCTAATTGAACTATTCTCCTATTTGTTTAAAATGCTGCTACAGTGGTAAATATTAAAATAAAAACATATTCCAAATTAAAAAAACACCACCATGTGGCTGCACTTGTCATCCCCAGACAGTCCTGTGTCTCAGCCCCTTTTCAGGTATCCCAACCTTTCTACAAAAAAAGGTCATTTGTCAGCAAGACGGATTAATTAATTCAGGCTACAAGAGTGTAGACCCAATCACGGGCGGATGTGATACAGACTGGTTGACAGCTATTAGGTCTGTGAAAAAAGTAGAGACCCCAAATGTCATGGTATATTTCGCACTCTGTTCCCAATCTTACTGTACAGTGAAATAATGCTTACCACCGTGCTGTGGAGTGCCTCACCTAATGGTTGGTTTACCTTCAGCTCTTCAGTCACTCACCTCACTGTAGGTAGCAGTCAGTATTTGTAACTTGGGTTGCACATACAGTACAGTAGATCATTTATTAAAATCAGCTTATGAGTACAGACCACACATACCTCACTCTTGTATCAATTGCAGGGGACTGTGGGAAACTAAAAAACATGCCTTGCAGTTCATATATCTTTGCAGCCCCCCCATGGCCAAAATGGGTGCTTACACCAGCTCCAGAGCAGAACAGAATGGTCACATCCTCCGTCTTTTATATGTCTGTCAATATGCTTTCCCTGATGACTAACATGGCACGCTCACGCCACAGGCTGACAGCTGTAGCAGAACACTGGTTCATTGGATGAATGTGATGCCCTGGTGACAACTTGTCCCACTTTCGCAAAGTACCAGAGGAGTTGACGCTGCATGGGCACTCTCTGTGAACAATGTGTCTGTCACAAGCTTTATTTCTGTCATGCCAAGATTATCATCATTTCCTCCAAATCTGTACTAAAATGGCCCTGGCATATAAGAGTAAGACTTAAGAATGCATAAGAGCTCAAATGAGAAAAATAACATCTTTTCAATGCATAATGTTGTATTTGAATGGCCATAAGTCATTTTGTGAAGTTCTTAAGGGCCCATTTCCTTACAAAACGGAGATTGTTTTGCCTGTGAGGCTTCTGCATTAGAGTTTCACTGAGACCAGCTCTAATGCATCTTCACAGTTTAAGATAATAATAGAGGGAAATCATTTTGGAAGAGCGGTGAAGCATTTACACAATTACACTCAATTGCAATAAAAGCTTGGTGAACAAAAGATTCAAATATAAATTCACAATGGTGGAATTGTACCTGAAGTGACATCCCCTGATTGCAGTCAATCCAAACTGTCTCTAGTCAATCAGTTGCATGTGTCTGTAGATGTGAGTGATTCTAGATAAAAACCCTTGTATTGTTTGTCAGTGGGCACTTTTCATACCAATCCTGCTTACCTCTGCTCCCCGTTTACGTAAGGCGAGAAACCCTGCCGGTTTCATCAACCATTTTACGAACACATTGTGTTTATTGTTACTGTTCAAAGAAAACATTTCTTCATCATTAATTCTCTCTCAACCAATTTGACAAGCTTGCAAGGCCAGGACAAGACGAGAGAGGCATACAGGTATGAGTTGTACAGCTATGGACATTGGCGGGTACAGTCTGCTTAAATGAGAAACAGCTGACAGAACAGCTTTTGCATTGCATTCTCATTACTACACAAATGGCCAACTTCATGGTCACATCTCCACTTCACCGTACCCCTCCTACACAATTGCTGTATCTTCTCTGCGTGGTTAATAAGCTGTGCGCAGCCTCATAACGGATGTAATCGCAGGACTGTGCTACACACCAAGTGCTGATTAATGCAGTAGCTCATATTCGTTAATGAGGCAAGCGGGTCTTTGTGTATCAGCGCTCTCACCACACAGCCCACGCCAAACCCACCCTGCCAAGGTACAGGGGAGGGGGTGCAGTAATTATCAAAATTACAGCATTCTAATAAATCACACTGGTTTGGGTTTAATGTATCGTGAGTGAATGGCTAAGATGGCGGAAGCGATGGATAGGGAGGATTCCATCCTCAGTAATAAGTCATGCTCGGTTAAAATAATGAAGTGCTGGCTTCACTCTTATTCTGTCTGGCTTATTATAGAAATTAAACCCTTACCAAATACTCTAGGATATTATTATCCTTACAAATATATATTCTAAATACCTGTCAACAGAATCTGAATATAGATGTAGATATTTTGTCAATTTCCATGCCAACATAGGGCGATAAGTGCACAAGTTCATCATAACATGATGTGGAACTATTTTAGGGCTTTATAATATAACCATTCTATCACCCTTATTCTTATCTCAGCATGAATTCATACCCCCCTACCTGTAACGGACCTCATTCCCAGAACTGAGTTAATGTGAAAACACATTCCCATTCCCATGGCTTACACCCTCCATTTCACACCAGTCCCTCTGTTTTGCACCCAGCTCACAATTGCTTTCTCCAACCCAGCGCTACAAATGTTTTCCTTTTTAGAGGCAGAGAATGAAGCAAACTCTATAACTTCTCAAATCCCAGGGCTGATGAGACAAAGCTAATGCAAACACAGGCAGAAACAAAGAAACAAGAGGAACGAGATAAAGACGGTAAAAAGCCATAGTTAAACGGATCAGGTGGAATACAATACGTTCCATGGCGTATGAATGGAAATTACCATTTGTGGCGAACAGGTGAAGCTACTGTTAGCTTTGTGTTTCATCCAGGCAGACAAACAGCTGAGAGGAATAAACACACTTGTTAGTGTACACTCTCACCTTGCAAGGATTTAAAACCAAGCTGGCAGGTAGCTCTCCAGACAGTTAAGACGCAGCCGTGAACGCCTTGAGGCTGTTGCTATTCCAGAATCTCGCAGACATCTGCGAAGTACAAAAAACACAGAGGTTTGAGCTTATATATGCTCTGAGCTTTCAGCAGAAAGCTGTTTGCAAGAATATGCAGATATAATAAAGTGACAATAAACTAAGTGCATTTTCTTTGCAGCATGTTTTTCTTTCAGCAAAAAAATACAGAATAATAGAAACATGTGGGCTAACTGTTTCCATGGATGTATAAACATCTAGAGGAGAGCATGCCTTTGGATTTCAAAAAAACTTTTCATATCCTTTAATTGTCAAAACACATCCATTGTGTTCTGTTGAATGGTTCTATGTTGCCCCTTGCTGAGTGCAGATAGATACTCTTCTTTGAATCACATCATCAAGGGCTCTCCTGACAAACATGTCTTCTTTCCATGCTCAGATGAACCTGTTATAAATTAATATTTATCTACATATCAAATATGAGAAGTGTACTCAATTTTCCGCAACAAACATTGTTTTATTTCAAAAAAGGCAGACTGGAAGTAAAACTAAAGCAATTGCACACGTCTGGTCTTTGTTGATATTTACGCTTATATCGTCTATACATACAACAAACAAACAAACCAACAAAAACTGTGTATCAAATGTGTTGTAGCTGTAATTTCCTTCCATTGTCCCTTTATTGCATCTCAAGCGTTTAAACGCCTAGCTAGTTCAGCAGACTTGTTAGCTGGGAAAGTTCATCAAAGATGAACTTCTGATTGCTAGCTATCTGACTCTGAGGCTGTCCTAATATGGATACCATACACTCCTGTTTGCAATTTAGAATGTGTTCATTTTCTCTCATTCAACCACATACCTACTCAAACACTTGGGCAAGTAGTGAACCTTTTAATCATATGTTTAGGATATTAATCACCCTATCCTCTACCCTTCATAGCTCCTGAAGAAAAACCGAATCATATGCAACGTGCCTCTGGGTTGTCTGTTCTTGATTAAAACAACTTATCATGAGCTGAGGCAAGTTAATAAAAATAAGACACAAGACACAGCAATCATTAAGGGACATACCTCTTCATAAATAACCGTGTCTTTGCTAGGAAATTGTGTGAGAATATCCAAGAAGCTAGGGAAAACAATAGAGACTGGAATTTATGCCACCATTAGGCATCCTCAATCATGACAAATAGAGTTGTCACTGTAACCGGAGAGAACGATTAGGTTTTCTCTACAGCAATTAACATAAGGAAAACAAATTCATATTGTACGTCTATGTCAACATAAAATGTTCTCCAGTTAGACCAATTTCTTAAAAACAGTATTGTGGTGTTGCTTTTGGAGTGATCAACCAGCCCGACTAGAACATGCTCAGGATCACAGCACCAACACTGCTGGCCACTGATAGGTCTGTGGAGACTACCTCCCATTATGTGTCTTCATTAACAAACCCTATGTCCAATTCTCTTTTGCAACATGCATTTCATGTAGAATATATATTGCAAATTATATAATTTTTTATTATGCCAATACAGGGGTATTAAGTGAAGTTTCAGTGCTTGATATACAGTGATGACATTATGTAGGAAATTAAAGGCATGTATCTTTATTTCATTGTTAATTATTTTAGCAGGCTAGATTCATTGAGATTAAAAATATATTTTACAAGAGAAACCTGGCCAAAAGTTTCAGACACATTTACAACATAAAACAGGTGTTCCTTGGCAGAGGATCATCAAGCGGTGTACTAATTTGACTTTGCACTGACAGTCTTTCAGAAACAACAGTATTGTTTTATTCCTACCATGTTCCCCCAATGCATTTCAAACATTGCTCTGCTGTCAAAGTCATGCGATTGCACTGATGTAATATATACAGTGCCTTGCGAAAGTATTCGGCCCCCTTGAACTTTGCAACATTTTGCCACATTTCAGGCTTCAAACATAAATATATAAAACTGTATTTTTTTGTGAAGAATCAACAACAAGTGGGACACAATCATGAAGTGGAACGACATTTATTGGATATTTCAAACTTTTTTAACAAATCAAAAACTGAAAAATTGGGCGTGCAAAATTATTCAGCCCCTTTACTTTCAGTGCAGCAAACTCTCTCCAGAAGTTCAGTGAAGATCTCGGAATGATCCAATGTTGACCTAAATGACTAATGATGATAAATACAATCCACCTGTGTGTAATCAAGTCTCCGTATAAATGCACCTGCACTGTGATAGTCTCAGAGGTCCGTTAAAAGCGCAGAGAGCATCATGAAGAACAAGGAACACACCAGGCAGGTCCGAGATACTGTTGTGAAGAAGTTTAAAGCCGGATTTGGATACAAAAATATTTCCCAAGCTTTAAACATCCCAAGGAGCACTGTGCAAGCGATAGTATTGAAATGGAAGGAGTATCAGACCACTGCAAATCTACCAAGACCTGGCCGTCCCTCTAAACTTTCAGCTCATACAAGGAGAAGACTGATCAGAGATGCAGCCAAGAGGCCCATGATCACTCTGGATGAACTGCAGAGATCTACAGCTGAGGTGGGAGACTCTGTCCATAGGACAACAATCAGTCGTATATTGCACAAATCTGGCCTTTATGGAAGAGTGGCAAGAAGAAAGCCATTTCTTAAAGATATCCATAAAAAGTGTTGTTTAAAGTTTGCCACAAGCCACCTGGGAGACACACCAAACATGTGGAAGAAGGTGCTCTGGTCAGATGAAACCAAAATTGAACTTTTTGGCAACAATGCAAAACGTTATGTTTGGCGTAAAAGCAACACAGCTCATCACCCTGAACACTCCATCCCCACTGTCAAACATGTTGGTGGCAGCATCATGGTTTGGGCCTGCTTTTCTTCAGCATGGACAGGGAAGATGGTTAAAATTGATGGGAAGATGGATAGAGCCAAATACAGGACCATTCTGGAAGAAAACCTGATGGAGTCTGCAAAAGACCTGAGACTGGGACGGAGATTTGTCTTCCAACAAGACAATGATCCAAAACATAAAGCAAAATCTACAATGGAATGGTTCAAAAATAAACATATCCAGGTGTTAGAATGGCCAAGTCAAAGTCCAGACCTGAATCCAATCGAGAATCTGTGGAAAGAACTGAAAACTGCTGTTCACCAATGCTCTCCATCCAACCTCACTGAGCTCGAGCTGTTTTGCAAGGAGGAATGGGAAAAAATTTCAGTCTCTCGATGTGCAAAACTGATAGAGACATACCCCAAGCGACTTAGAGCTGTAATCGCAGCAAAAGGTGGCGCTACAAAGTATTAACTTAAGGGGGCTGAATAATTTTGCACGCCCAATTTTTCCGTTTTTGATTTGTTAAAAAAGTTTTAAATATCCAATAAATGTCGTTCCACTTCATGATTGTGTCCCACTTGTTGTTGATTCTTTACAAAAAAATACAGTTTTATATCTTTATGTTTGAAGCCTGAAATGTGGCAAAAGGTCGCAAAGTTCAAGGGGGCCGAATACTTTCGCAAGGCACTGTAGTATATTAACAGAAAAAGTTTTACAAAAGGGTTCATCGGCTGTCCACATGGGAGAACCCTTTTTGGTTCCAAGTAGAACCATTTTGGGTTCCATATAGAACCCTCAGTGGAAATGTTTCTACCTGGAACCACAAAGGGTTCTTAAAAGGGTTCTGCTATGGGGATAAACCTTTTAGGTTATTTTTGTGTAGGGTACATGACACATAATGAGCTTTATGTGTTAGACTCCATTTGAGATAAACATGCTTTTTCTCCATCTCATTGTTTCGCCTTCTCTAGCTAACATGCTCAATCACATCACCAAAATCTACAAAAATGTCTTGCACTTGTACTCTTACGCAAATCTGCCACGTTTTTTGTTGATGCTGAAATGTGGTTCTCAAAATGATTGAGGAGGAAAATGGAAATAACTAAAAAAGTAAAGTGGAGTAAGTGCGCTCTGTTGAGACATAAATTGTCCCGCTAATGGAACAATTTTTTTTAAACTTTTTTTTTTTTTTTTTAAATGTCAGATGTGGTTGGGTCATTTTTCCCAAAACCTAATGCCATGATGAGCAAAATGGACCAGATTCCTATAAAGCCCTATATTTGCTCACCTAAACTGCTTCCATTAAGCAAGGTTCATGCACTAGTTTGTTTTTGTTCATTCGGAAAGAAGAGGGAAACATAACTTTCTGGTTGTCTTAGTAAAGCAAGAAGAAACTACGAACCGTTCTTTGCAAGTAAACCATGTTAATATAATGCACCCTGTGGAAGAATTACTCAAATCAAATCAAATGTTATTGGTCACATACACGTGATTAGCAGATGCTATTGCGGGTGTAGCGAAATGCTTGTGCTTCTAGCTCCGACAGTGTAGTAATATATAACAAGTAATATCTAACAAATTACACAACATATACCCAATAAACACAAATATAAGTCAGAATGAATTAAGACTATATACATATGGATGAGCGATGTCAGAGTGGAACGGGCTAAGACACAGTATATACATATGAGATGAGTAATGCAAGATATGTAAGCATTATTAGGTGAATGAGATACCGTAGAATAGTATAGATTACAGTATATACATATGACATGAGTAATGCCAGATATGTAAACATTATTAATATAGTGACCAGTGTTCCATTCCTTAAAGTTGCCCGTGATTCCTAGTCTATGCCTATAGGCAGTCTGATGGCCTTGAGATAAAAGCTGTTTTTCAGTCTCTCGGTCCCAGCTTTGATGCACCTGTACTGATCACGCCTTCTGGATGTAAGCGGGATGAACAAGCAGTGGCTCGGGTGGTTGATGTCCTTGATGATATTTTTGGCCTTCCTGTGACATCGGGTGCTGTAGGTGTCCTGGAGGGCGGGTAGTTTGCCTCCGGTAATGCATTGGGCAGACCGCACCACCCTCTGGAGAGCCTTGCGGTTGCGGGATGTTGCAGTTTCCGTACCAGGTGGTGATACAGCCAACAGGATGCTATCAATTGTGCATCTGTAAAATGTTGTGAGGGTTTTAGGTGACAAGCCAAATATCTTTAGCCTCCTGAGGTTGAAGAGGCTCTATTGTGCCTTCTTCACCACACTGTCTGTGTGGTGGGTCCATTTCAGTTTGTCAGTGATTTGTACACCAAGGAACTTGAAGATTTCCACCTTGTCCACTGCAGTCCCATTGATGTAGATGGGATGGACCCTCTGCTGTTTCCTTAAGTCCACAATCATCTCCTTTGTTTTGTTGCCATTGAGTGAGAGGTTGTTTTCCAGGCACCACACTCCCAAAGCCCTCACCTCCTCTCTGTAGGCTGTTTCGTCATCGTTGGTAATCAAGCCTACTACTGTTGTGTCATCTGCAAACCTGATGAATGAGTTGGAGGCATGCTTGGCCAAGGAGTACAGGAGGGGGCTGAGCACGCACCCTTGTGGGGCCCCAGTGTTGAGGATCAGCGGAGTGGAGGTGATGTTTCCTACTTTCACAACCTGAGAGTGGCCCGTAAGGAAGTCCAGGACCCAGTTGCACAGCGCAAGGTTCAGACCCAGGGCCTCGAGCTTACTGATGAGCTAGGATGAGCTGATGAGCTTGGATGGTACTATGGTGTTGAATGCTGAAAAGCATTCTTACACACAGTGCCTTGCAAAAGTATTCACCCCCCCTTGAATTTTTTCCTATTTGGTTGCATTTTATTTGGATTTCACGTAATGGACATACACAACATAGTCCAAATTGGTGAAGTGAAATGAAAGAAATAACTTGTTTCAAAAAAACAAATCAGATAATTTGTGCGCACATATGTATTCACCCCCTTTGCTATGAAGCCCATAATTAAGATCTGGTGAAACCAATTACCTTCAGAAGTCACATAATTAGTTAGATTGCCTCCAGGTGGACTTTATTTAAGTGTCACATGATCTGTCACATGATCTCAGTATATATTCACCTGTTCTGAAAGGCCCCGGAGTTGGCAACAACACTAAGCAAGGTGCTCTCCAAACAGGTCAGGGACAAAGTTGTGGAGAAGTACAGATCAGGGTTGGGTTATAAAGAAATATCAGAAACTTTGAACATCCCAAGTAGCACCATTACATCCATTATTAAAAAATGGAAAGAATATGGCACCACAACAAACCTGCCAAGAAAGGAAAACTCACGGACCAGGCAAGGAGGGCATTAATCAGAGGCAACAAAGATAACCCTGAAGGAGCTTCAAAGCTCCACAGTGGAGATTGGAGTATTTGTCCATAGGACCACTTTAAGCCGTACACTCCACAGAGCTGAGCTTTATGGAAGAGTAGCCAGAAAAAAATCCATTGCTTAAAGAAAAGAAGAAAACACATATGGTGATCACCAAAAGGCATGTGTGAGACTCCACAGACATATGGAAGAACGTACTCCGGTCAGATGAGACTGAAATTGAGCTTTTTGGCCATCAAGGAAAGCACTATGTCTGGCGCAAACCCAACACCTCTCATCACCCCGAAAACACAATCATGTTTTTCATTGGCAGGGACTGGGAAACTGGTCAGAATTGAAGGAATGGTAGAAGGTGCTAAATACAGGAAAATTATTGAGGGAAACCTGTTTCAGTCTTCAGCGATTTGAGACTTAGACGGAGGTTCACCTTCCAGCAGGACAATGACCCCTAACATACTGCTAAAGCAACATTCAAATGGTTTTAGGGGAACATTTAAATGTATTGGAATGGCTTAGTCAAAGCCCAGTGGCTAGATGTGCTAAGCTTATAGAGACATACCCCAAGAGACTTACAACTGTAATTGCTGCAAAAGGTGGCTCTACAAAGTATTGACTTTGGGAGGGTGAATAGTTATGCGTGCTCAAGTTTTTCGTTTTTTTGTTGTTTCACAGTAAAAAATATGTTGCATCTTCAAAGTGCTAGGCATGTTGTGTAAATGAAATGATACAAACCCCCCCAAAAATAAATATTTGAATTCCAGGTTGTAAAGGCATCAAAATAGGAAAAATGCCAATGGGGGTGAATACTTTCGCAAGCTACTGTTGGTATTCCTCATGTCCAGATGGGGTAGGGCAGTATGCAGAGTGATGGCTATTGAATCGTCTGTGGATCTATTGGGGCGGTAAGCAAATTGAAGTGGGTCTAGGGTGGCTGGTAAGGTAGAGGTGATATGATCCTTGACTAGTCTCTCAAAGCACATCATGATGACAGAGGTGAGTGCTACGGGGTGATAGTCATTAGGTTCAGTTACCTTTGCCTTCTTGGGTACAGGAACAATGGTGGCCATCTCGAAGCATGTGGGGACAGCAGACTGGGATAGGGACAGATGAATATGCCCGTAAACACACCAGACAGCTGCTTTCCGCATGCTATGAGGGCGCAGATAGGGATGCCGTCTGGACCGGCAGCCTTGTGAGGGTTAACATATTTAAATGTTTTTCTCTCGGCCATGGAGAAGGAGAGCCCGCAGTCCTTGGTAGCGGGCCGCGTCGGTGGCACTGTGTCATCCTCAAAACGTGCAAAGAATGTGTTTAGCCTGTCCGGAAGCAAGCTGTCGGTCTCGGTAACGTGGCTGGTTTTACTTTTGTAGTCCGTGATTGTCTGTAGTCCCTGCCACATACGTCTCATGTCTGAGCCGTTGAATTGCGACTCCACTTTCTCTTTATTGACGATTAGCTTGTTTGATTGCCTTGCGGTGTGAATAACTACACTGTTTATATTCTACCATATTACCAGTCGCCTTGCCAACTCAAACAAGTGATCCACATAGAGATGTTTGGGAAATGAGGTTTGGTCAAATAATAGGGTAACTGTGACACCATAACAATGTCATGTTCATCTTGTCTCAAATGCAGCGGTGGAAAAAGCACTCAATTGTCATACTTTAGTAAAAGTAAAGACACCTTAATAGAAAATGACTCAAGTAAAAGTGAAAGTCGCCAGTAAAATACTACTTGAGTAAAAGTCTTAAAGTATTTGGTTTTAAATATGCAGTACTTAAGTATCAAAAGTAAATGGGATTGCTAAAATGTACTTAATAAACCATTTCATACACCTTATATTAAGCAAACCAGACGACACCATTTTAAAATATTTTTTTGTTGACGGATTGCCAGCGGCACACTCCAACACTCAGACATAATTTACAAATGATGCATTTGTGTTTAGTGAGTCCGCCAGATCAGAGGCAGTAGGGATGATCAGGGGTCTGTAAATTGGAACATTTTCCTTTCAAAATGTACTTTTGCATGTCAGGAAAATGTCACATTTTCTTTAGGAATGCAGTGAAGTAAAAGTAAAAGTTGTCAAAATTATAAATAGTAAAGTAAAGTATAGATTCCCCAAAAAACTACTTAAGTAGTACTTTAAAGTATTTTTTACTTAAGTACTTTACACCACTGCTCAAATGTATAGACAGAATTATGTTTTTTACCTGAAAAAGGACACTAATTCCTGCCCTATGCATTGTTTTGTTCTTGTTTAGCCTATATATAAACCAGACATCATACTTACTTGCATGGAACACTCAATGGGAGGAATTTGTGGTTCATTGGTCACTGTTTTGATGCAAATTTCACAGGATCAAGGAACGTCTGATTAAATGCCATTTTAACTCCTGACTGCTTTGGGGAAATATCTTCAATTAGCTTAATGCCACTAATTCTGTTCCATAGCATCAGAAGTTACAAGTGCAAGCGTTGTCATGTAAATTCTGTGTCCTGAATACATGCAGAGCCAATTTGGCAAAGGGTCTGTTCCATGAGTGTAATGTTGGCTCAGAGATTGTTTATCTGACCGTAATTACTATAGTTCTAATCTATGCATTTGTGATATGCTTTAGAAATGTTAAGTATACAGTGACATGAATTGAAGATAGGTTTGTGCACATTTCATTATAATATTATAACAAAGGGCGTCATCTGGGGATAGTTTTGAACTGTCCCCTTTTAACTCAAGGTGCCATAGCTAAACTTGGATGAGCGAGAAACATCCTTGCGATATCCTTCGTTGTGTACTTCATGCACACTCTTTGTCCTATCCCAAATCACCAATGACATCTAAAAAGCTGGAAGGCGCTGCTTTGACAGCAGGTAATTGGAGCGCATCGCACTGAGCTAGTCTAATAGGATTATTCTGAAACCACTAAAGAGATCACTCTGGAAAGGTACCTACCACCCTCCCAAATCACTCTTTCTCATAGTGGCTCTTCCCACTGCATCATGGGCCTATTCCTGAGAGACTATAGAGCTTGCCAGCTTGTAGTCCTAAAACCCGGAAATTAACACTGAACATAAGGTCTGAGGTTAACAAAGGCTTAGGAGATGTTATACGTTTTGTTCTATGAGATAATAGCAGTCAGTTAACATGACCTTTGTGAATTATAAAGCCTTTATGTGATTTGTGTTTTTTATTATATAAATTCTTCAAAATTTAAAAGGTGACGTCAGCTGATGAAGACTCTCATAGAACAAGACGTATAAGATCTCCTAAGCCTGTGTTTACCACAGGCCTTATTTTCAGCGTTTATCCAAAAAGGCTTTGTCCATTTTCATCATAGGCTTTGTCCAACGAACCATGGTGGAGTTAGTGCCTACAAAAAGACACCACTACTATTTCTCTCTATTGGCTCAGTTGAATCTAACCTACATTGTGGTATCCACAATAGCTCTTTTAAGACATAGTATGAGGGAAATTAAGTGTGATAATCAAGTGGCAAAAGAGGTGTTTTGGTGGGAGAAAACACACTTGTATGATAGGGACTAAACAGAAAGAACACATTTGAGAAATTACTTACTGAACAAAATCATAACTGTGACTGTGACTGCATTGACAATCAATGCATGTTTATGTGTGAGTCTGACTGAGAAATTGAAGGTGCTTGCAGTCACCAGGTAACACTGTCACAGGTTTAGATGAGATATTTTCACAGGAGTCAGAACACAGCTAACTGTAATCACAAATAGAGGGAAGGAGCAGCTGCAAGGAATTCTCAATTTTCTTCTGTGTCAGAGGTTCATGGTTACTGATTATGTATTGACCCATACAGCTGTCTACCGTCCAGTCTGCTCTCATCAGCTGACTGAGCAACTGACTAGGCAGCATTGATGCAACAGATGAGGATGAGTGTTTCATTATTAAGTAACATTAATTTACATAAGGGCTATTTACAGGTGACATTACATTGTCCAGAGGCTTTATAGAACACGAGAACAAGTGGCGTGACACCAATTCCTCTACTTTGATCAAATAGTTTTCTAACAGGAGCCTGAGACACCCAAGTTGTTGAAAGCCATGCAGGAAGTCACCATGTGAACTAGATGTACAGAACACCTCATTCAAAGAACGTGAGGGGAACTTTATCCTCGCTCTCCAACTATAACCGACTCCCCATTTCCCAAATGTAGCTTTAACACATCCCATGGGGTGAATTAACAGGCTTTCCATCGGCCAAATGTATTCATCAACACTTGTGAATTCACCATCAGCAAGTCCCCTTTAAAAATGTCTCTTCACCTCGGCAAGGAAGCTACATAAATCACAGCGGCCAGGAATAATTATGCTGCTGCTCGTTCGACTTCACTATGTGCAGCTGTCTTCATTCATGTATTTATATATTTATTTGGAGGAGGAGGGTTACCAAATGTCCACTGTGAAATGCAATTCTTCTGCTGTAGAGATGAGGCCAATGTGATCAAGTAATACTTGAGAGAGTACAGAGAGAGCGAGAGAGGGAGAGTAAGATAGAGAGAGGAGGAGAGGCAGGTTAGAGAACCCAGCCTTCCTTGTCAGTTTTATAACCGTTCAAAAAGCCTAGCTGAAGAAAAATATTCTGATGAATGGAAGAGATGCGCCAAATACACACAACTCTCAACATTGAGAGCTCTAAACCAAACCTTGTGTCAAAGACATGGCTGGATTGAAAGCCTTATTGATAGAGAGGAACAAAACTGTCAGTTCTTACCAGATCTGTGTATTGTTCGGAGCTGTAGATTGAGGGAATCATTCCATTGAGGATGATGGTTTGCGACAAGACAAACAAATCGTGAGAATATAAAGGGGATTACATGGAACAAATCCTGTTTTCCAGAGGGCTACACACTCTCTGTAAAACCCATTCCAAGACGGGGGAATCCTCAGTTGACATTGTTATTCTGATGAGATGAAACACATGCTATAAAAATATCATATATTTTCTCATGAAAATAAGAATGGACACAATTTTTTTTTTTAAACTATTCTGTTAATGTTTTCAAATAAAAAATCAAATAAAAGTTTACACAGTTTAGCAGATGTTATAGCGTGTGCAGCGAAATGCTTATGATGTTGTTTACTTTGTATATTGACTTATAAATATACAGGGCTTGACTGAACAAGTCCCAACTTCATTACTTAGCATAGAATAAGAATGTGAATCACTTGCATATCAATAAAGATGTCAAATTAGATCATTAAATGTTAGCTCTATTAATTAAAATAACTTCCCTATTCTTAGTTGATGATGGTTATGCCTTTTCAGAGTTGTGTGCATAACTTTCTTCACAGCTAATGTCATGATTTTCACAGAGTTCAATTTGAAAGGGATACTTCGGGATTTTGGCAAAAAGGCCATCTACTTCCCCAGAGTCGGATGAACTCGTGGATACCATTTTCATGTCTCTGCATGCAGTTTGAAGGAAGTTGCTAACTGGCATTGTAGTAGATACCTATAGACTTCCAGTCCTTGCGCTAAAGATAGGTAGCATTGGCTCACACAACTACCTCTAACATCCTTCATACTGGACACTGAAACATAAAAATGGTATCTACAAGTTCATCTGACTCTGGGGAATTAGATTAAGGACATCATTGCAAAAATCCCGAAGCATCCCTTTATAAATGACACATTTAAAATGTAAAATGTTCTCCAAAAAGTACAGTATGTATGCACAGTTAACACTGACAAAGTATTTTTATTGTCAGTACAGCTAGAAAACAAGATTAAAGTGAACGACCATGTATTATGATCCACAGACTGCTTTTCCCCACCATAAGCCAACAGTTTCTAGCGACTGCCCATTAATAAAGACTTGCTGACACAATTCCTGTGCTAGGATTGACCGAACGGAACAAAGTGTTTACATATTGATGACCACAAACTAACCTTTTGTGCTTGCAGAGATACATGGATTAAAGTGAGCAAACAGCTTGCCATTCTAAGAGACCCCAAAAATAGTATGCCATTGAGGCGTAACATTCATATCTGATGTTCTGTGAACACTAACAAACTATCTCTCCCTGTTGTCTGATCCAGGCTGGCACTGCAGAGATTGATGGCTGTGACTTGAGGCCTGCATTTCAGTAACTCTGCCTATTCCCTTTTGACAGAATTCTATAAACTGCTTCCTCTGGTAAATATGGTGGCTCCCACTCCATCTGTCTCTGTCAGGGAGATGCAGAAACACACACACACACACACACTACATAGAACCTACCACTACCAGCACAGCTACCAAAATACAGTGAGCGTTCCACACCTTCTCCATCTAAGAGCATTATTCATACCCCCCCACACACACATTCTCCAGGGGAGCCAGCCAGTCAAGGGTCATCTGTGGGTTAGGGCTCTGAGTGGACACAGGGGGAGCTGCCCCCAACCCAACAAGACCCTCTCCATCTGTCTGCACAACGCAGCGTGGGTAAGGTCTGTCAGGAGAACAGGGACTGCAGGATACCAGGTGCTCTCCAAGGGAGGGTCACTGTGATATTTTAACTGAGACAGACCCAGGACTGTTTTTAGGGACGTGCTTCTCCTGGGTGTTCATGGGTATTTCTCGAGAGTCGAACGTCCAATTAACCCCCATGGCTCAGGAACATTTTCAGAAATTATTAAACGGTTCCCAAAAGGCTCATGCAATTAATTAAATGATGGGACACAAGGCCCACCTTATTGTTGCAGTGCAGAGTTCACGTGACACTAATCAATGGGTTTACCTTTGGCCTTGTTTAATATGTGACTGAAGGCGATATGCCGGCAAAACTAATTGTTTAATTGTAGGGCAGCTAATTAGACCATGATACCAAAACAGCTGGTTTTCTGTTATATTTTTCACATTGGATGGACCAGTGTTTTCATTTCCATTTCTGGCAGCTGCCATTCTTTCTTTCTGCTGGGAGGTTTGGATATTGGACCAGTCAGCACTGCAGCGAGAAAAATATATAATTTTCTTGTCGGAAACCGGCTGCCAGTTGAATAAACACTGCATTTAGACTATTTGGTCCCAATGAAATCAATAAAAATTATATGATTTATCATTTTCATTATATAGTCTCTGTCATGACAGTTTATCATGAACAATGTTATATGACCATACAATGTACTGACCTAGCAAAGTAAAGCGCAACCAACATGAATTATTGTGCGTCACTGGCGAGTTGCAATTTGCCATTGAAGAATAATACATGTTTAGACTAAGTTGTCATGGCGACTGTAGTTTATGAGTGCCGAAGACTAGCGTCATACTGTCTTCCTGAATCATAATGGACTTGGGTCTTTATTCAGAAACTGTATAAGATGACCATTGCTGGCCTTTGTTGAGACTTCTATGATAAAAAACAGATGCGTTTCAGATTAGATACATATTTAGCATAAACAAGAAAGAAATTGTTCAATTAATTGTCTGTCCATGCGCCTGGAGCATAACCATGAATCCTGCTAAGAAATGATTGCTAGCCACAGATCTTTTCAAATCCCAGACCATTTAATTTTAGTCACACCTCTAACTGTGGATCAGGCAATCAATGTGTAGCATTTCTCACAACGACTTGTATCACAAGAGCTCAATTCCTAGCTAGTAAGGAATGTGGGGATTCTAAATAGCAATGGGTGATTTTCCTACTTCTCCTGAAGGAGAGAAAATCATAATTCCCTATACCCCCTTCAATTATCTCTCTCTCTCGATCAATCTTAACAGCTGTGTTCACTTCCATAAGTAAGAGTCAATCACCCAAGAGGCTTTCATCAAAGCCTGCCAGGAAGACAAAGAGGCCGACAGCCATAGCTGCACTAACTGCCAATGTGTTTAAAGGGCCCTGATAGTAACGCCACGTTTGATCACCTCGCAGTGTGTAGGCCTCGCCGTGTGTAGGCCTCATATCCTAACATCTCTAAGACATCTTATTTTGAGTTAAATCAGATTTATATATGATATGCTAATGAAAAATATGAATAATTAGAACACACGCTGATCCACTCACAATCATTAACTGTGAATATGCTAAATTGACTCATTCACAATCAATTTCTCTTTCGTCTCTTTGTATTTTCATAATTCCTGTTCAAACTGCAAGTGGCTGAATCTATCTCACCAGAGAAATCAGAACTCTAGCTCTGGCCAGGCAGAGATTTTTCTGGCCGGCAATGGAGAGAGACATCAAGGAGTATGTGCGCTGCTGCCAGAGATGCGTTCTAGCAAAGACACCAGAGCCAGCGGCTAGAGCCCCGTTAGAGAGCATCAAAACTTGCTCTCCCATGGAGTTGGTGTGTTTGGATTTTTGGACAGCGGAAGACAGTAAGAAGAACTCAGTTGATGTTCTGGTGGTGACTGACCACTTCACTAAACTTGCCCATGCATGGCCATGCAGAAACCAGACAGCCAAGCAAGTAGCTCGTAAACTGTGGGATCATGTCTTCTGTGTCTACGGCTTTGCATCAAGGATCCATACTGATCAAGGCGCAAATTTTGAGAGTGAGCTAATAGCAGAACTGCTTAAGCTCTCCGGTGTCCAAAAGTCCAGAACCACAGCATATCACCCAATGGGGAATGGAGAAACTGAACGCTTCAACAGGACTTTAGGTAGCATGCTCAGGAGTCTGCCCTTGAAAACCAAAGAACATTGGCCTGAACAAATCCAGTCATTAACATTTGCCTACAATGCCACTGTTCACGAGACTACGGGCTATGCTCCATTCTTTCTCATGTTTGGTAGAGTCCCTCGGCTACCAGTGGATGTTATGTTCCGCAATGTTTTGGATGACTCCAGTGTTGTGGATTGCAACAAGTATGTCGAGACTCTGATCACTGGGCTGAAGGAAGCTATGAGTGTTGCCCAAAGGCACACTGACAAGCAACAGAGACGACAAGGTCGGGAGTATGACAAGCGGGTTAAAGGCATCGGTTTGTCCATGGGGGATCGTGTCCTCATCGCCAACAAGGGTGAAAGGGGCCGCCGCAAGTTGGCTGACAAGTGGAACCCCGAGATTTTCACAGTGACTTCAGTCAATCCACAAACTCACACGTACATAATCCAAGATCGTTATGGCAGAGAGAAAGTGGTTCACAGGAATCTACTGCTGCAGGTGAATTTCCTGCCATTTGAAATTGATGATTCAGTACACTTCAATGACAGTGATGCTGCAGGGCCTTCAATCAATGTAGATGCAGGAGAGGCCACCCACTCCGGCGATGGACTGGACAGGGAAGACATGGAGGACTCTGGGGAGGAAAACGCCACGTTTGATCACCTCGCAGTGTGTAGGCCTCGCCGTGTGTAGGCCTCATATAAACCCTCAACCCACATAACATAGTACAGAGATGATTTAGTACAGACTAAGAATGTAGATATATCTATATTTTGAGTTAAATCAGATTCAGAATATATGATACTGCTAATGAAAAATATGAATAATTAGAACACACGCTGATCCACTCACAATCATTAACTGTGAATATGCTAAATTGACTCATTCACAATCAATTTCTCTTTCGTCTCTTTGTATTTTCATAATTCCTGTTCAAACTGCAAGTGGCTGAATCTATCTCACCAGAGAAATCATCAGAGCGAGGGCAACAGCGTCCCTGTGTCTCAGTATGTGTAGCCATGAATCTAATGCTGTCTGTCCAAAAAGAGATGGACATGTTGTTGCCGTAGCATTTCATTGATTGATGCCAGCGAGCGCTTGGCCTCCCTTTATAAAATAATTATACAAGAATTAGCCGATCAGCATTGAGGTAAGCTCAACTGTGGGTGGTCCTAGCGTAGCAAACCCACCCCTCAGAGGAGGCCAGTTCAGATATGGCTAGCTAGCTAGCTAAAATCGGCCCTTCCATAAGCCAAGAATGGACTTGGACTTGACTATAATGCTGATTCTTATCTAACCAAATTCATACATTGTGACACTGGCCCGAGTTGATTTAAGTTCAATATGTAGCCTAGATGTAGTGTGGGCTCACGTTAACGAGCTAGCTAATTTAGCTGGTTTATTGTTGCCCATGCAAGGGAGTTAGTCTAGCAAGAATTTTAGCCAGATAGCCTAGTCTAGGACAACTAAAACAAAAAGTGTGTACTAGTGTGTGAGAGAGGCATATACTGTGTTGCCAACATGTTTGAGAGTATGATGGCATTGGCTATCCTGTAGTCTACATGAATCAATTAATGAAATTAAATGTTTGTGTCAAATTGCCCCTTGGCAACCCATCCCTTATGGGATTAATTGACACATAAACAAACATTACAATAATTCACTGTGATAATTCAGTGATAATTCTTCTTCCGGTTTTCTCCGTAGTGCGTTTGAATGAATGGTGTTTGAACTAATGGTTTGTAGAGCAAACAACACAATTATCACAACATCGGTTGTATGGGTTTTTTCCTGGCTTGGCTTTCTCAAGTGATTTCACCCACTCATCGCCACTAATTACGAAAAAAAATCCATCATTGATGCATTTAATCACCATTTTATTTCAGCGGGCTATCTCTATGAAATAGCTTCTAAGCCTTTTCACAATGATATTGGGCTGGATGCTGATAGGGGAAACTTGCTGAATGATCAGAGAAATAATAGTCAACGTTTTTATTTTAGGCTATTTACAGAAAAGTACGTCCTGGATGCTTTGCTAGCAATAGACAACAAGAAATCCACAGAGGCCGACCAATTGGATCCTAGTCTGCATGTAAATATTGGTGGGGCATATTCTCAAAATGTTTTAGATACATGTCTGCAAAGCCACAACACTAAACAATACATTAATTGGACTTTAATGGTGCCCACAAACTGTTAGGGTCTACATAAAGCTGTCCCAACAGCAAAGTCCCAACACCTTACTACTGTTGCACCTGGCTATCAGCGAAGCCTTGTGTGGCAGCAAAACCATTAATTCAGCCTCATTTACGGCCTTTAAAAATTTGCTTAAACAAGTGTGGTTTCTACTGACAATTGAGATGTACAAACTATAGCATAAGGGGACGTCGAGCAGATAAGAAGCAATCCGTAATTTTGATTTAAGACATTAATGAGTGAGCTAGGACGGACGTAGTGAAAATAATTTTCAGCGACAGAATTCAGAACATGGGCTATTCTCACAATATTCTCCCTGTACACCAAGTCAGAAATGTACAATAAATAAAAGGGGCATATAAGCAGACAATGAAAGGCTATAGGTTACATGTTTTTCCATTTTCCCCCCATGAGGGGAAAAGGGACAAAATTATTAGGGTGAGGCACACAGGCTACTAACAGCTTCCAACACAACATACACTTATTACCTTCTTAGCTACAGTATACATATCTCCCTGGCATATTACATAATTTATGCAGCAGCATACAATACAATACATTTTTTAACTCACCTTGTTATGCCCTGCTCCCTTTAACAGGAAGGTAGCACGGCAGTTCTTTGTGGGCAGATTTTGTCATCAAACTTTGTCATCAAAGTCTGGCATTCTCTGAATTTATGGTGCTTTCATGAGAACTGGGAACTCTGGAAAAAAACAAGGTTCAATCATGACCTTAGTGATCTTCAGGTCGGTGCTCTAGAAAGAGGAGTTGGATGACTGTTCAAAACATATTTTCCCAGTCGGAGCTCGATTTATTCCGAGTTACCAGTTGTATTGAACTCACTGAAATCTGAGATTTCCCAGTTCCTGAGATTCCAGTTGTTTTGAAAGCGTCAGAAGTCATCCTGGTTTGACAGCATGGCCAATATTGAATGTTTATCCTTTTAAGCTTGGAAAAGAGACCCTTAAACCCAGACTTGGACCACAAATCCCTTTGACTGAATAGCAGATTAGTGATTGCTTTGCAATGATTGCAGTTAGCCACTTATTCCTTCCAAACAACTCATTGTTGAATTTGCAATTTCCAACTTCAAATCAAATCAAATCAAATTTATTTATATAGCCCTTCGTACATCAGCTGATATCTCAAAGTGCTGTACAGAAACCCAGCCTAAAACCCCAAATAGCAAGCAACGCAGGTGTAGAAGCACCTTCTACTTTGTTGTGTAATGTTTATGTCCAATGGCCGATTAGCACCGAAAGGTTTAATCTAGAACTTCTCTTCATAATTTCTCTTCATATGACAAGGATTGAAAAGGATTTGGCAGTAGATTGTCGATTTGATTCATGATGATGACAGCTAGCTCGCTAGCTAAGATTTTGAAAGTAAGATGTTGACATGATCAGTCCATTCAAAGCTACTGTAGATATAACGTGATTTGACTTTTATCTGTGGCCAATGACCTTGAGCCTTCTTGGATGGGCACATCTAATGTAACTCCATGGCAGCACCCAAGGGGCTTGAATTTTCGGGTCGCCACTGGTCAAAACTACAATCGGATTTGATAGCTATGCAGGAATCCCTTGCTGATTTAAAATTAAATACATGTTGTCTTTAAACGCTCATAAGAATGTTTATATGAACTAAATGTTCACTCTATAGATGGTTCTCCAATCAAACTTGTTCCCGCATATAAATACTTAGGCATTTGGATTGATATGGATTTTACATTTAAAAAACATATAGATGAGCTAGTTAAGAAGCTAACATTTGAAGTTTTTTTTAACAGAAACAGATTGTGCCCTTCTCATAACAGTAGGAAGCAGATTATTCTGTCTGTTATCTGTTTTACTCTTAAACCTTTGGATGCTGTCTACCTTAATGCCCTTCGTTTTGTTACAGGTGACCGTTGTGATACTTAACACTGCATCCTGTATCACAAAGTTGGCTGGACTTCGCCTAAGACCTGTAGATGTCTTACATTACACCCTTTTTGTTTACAAGGACCTATCTCATAAACTTCCATCTTATCTAAATTTGCTGTTGAAGTATAGACACCTGAGTTGCCTAACACGTTCAAATGGTTGGTTAACTCGAGGTTCCAACGGTGTCCACTGAGATGGGTAAATCTGCTTTTAGTTGTAATGTATTGCCAGAACAAAGTTCTAAATACATGTCATCTTTATGTTCTGGTGCTGTTTGGGCAATTTCAAGTATTGATTGGGGACTTATTTGGTGTCGCTACTTCAGCCACCTTCGTAGCTGACAGGTGTATAAAATCAAGCACACAGTCATGCAATCTCATAGACAAACATTGGCAGCAGAATGGCCTTTCTGAAAAGCTCAGGGATTTTCAATGTGGCACCATCATAGGATGTCACCTTTCCAACAAGTCAGTTTGTCCTATTTCTGCCCTGCTAGAACTTCCACGGTCAACTGTACAGTGCCTTTGGAAAGTATTCAGACCCCTTGACTTTCCCCACATTTTGCTAGGTTACAGGCTTATTCTAAAATGGATTAAAAAATACAAATCCTCAGCAATCTGCACACAATACCCCATAATGACAAAGCGAAAACAGTTTTTTATAATATTTTGCAAAAGTATATAAAAAAAACATAAATATCACAATATCAGTATTCAGATCCTTTATTATGAGACTCAAAATTGTGCTCAGGTGCTTCTTGTTTCCATTGATTATCCTTGAGATGTTTGCACAACTGGATTGGAGTCCACCTGTGGTAGATTAAATTGATTGGACATGATTTGGAAAGGCACATACCTGTCTATATAACGTCCCAAAGTTGACAGTTCATGTCATAGCAAAATCCAAGCCACTAGAGAGGATTATGTTGCGTCACAGACTCTCAGACTATGAGAAACACGATTCTCTGGTCTGATGAAACCAAGATTGAACTCTTTGGCCTGAAGGCCAAGCGTCTCGTCTGGAGGAAACTTGTCACCATCCCTACTGTGAAGCATGGTGGTAGCAGCATCATGCTGTCGGGGTAGTTTACAAAGGCAGGGACTGGCAGACTAGTCAGGATCGAGGCAAAGATGAACGGGGCAAAGTACAGAGAGATCCTTGATGAAAACCTGCTCCAGAGGGCTCAGGACCTCAGACTGGGGCGAATGTTCACCGTCTAACAGGTAAACAACCATAAGCACACAGCCAAGACAACACAGGAGTGGCATCGGGACAAGTCTTAGATTGTCCTTTAGTGGCCCAGCCAGAGCCCAGACTTGAACCCGATCAAATCTATGGAGAAACCTGAAAATAGCTGTGCAGCAATGCTCCCCATCCAACCTGACAGAGCTTGAGAGGATCTGCAGAGAAGAATGGGAGAAACTCCCCAAATACAGGTGTGCCAAGCTTGTAGCGTCATACTAACAAGACTCGAGGCTGCAATTCAAATCAAACTTTATTTGTCAAACGCTCCGAATACAACAAGTGTAGACCCTATCGTGAAATGCTTACTTACGAGCCCTTAACCAACAGTGCAGTTCAAGAAGAGTTAAGAAAATATTAAAACTAAAACTAAAATAAAAATGAACACAATAAAAATAACATTAACGAGGCTATATACAAGGGGCACCGGTACCGAGTCAGTGTGCGGGAGTACAGGTTAGTTGAGGTAATTTGTACATGTAGGTGGGGTGATGTGACTATGCACAGATAATAAACAGCGAGTAGCAGCAGTGTACAAAAGGGGGGGGTGCCAATGGAAATTGTCCGGTGGCGATTTTATTAATTGTTCAGCAGTCTTATGGCTTGAGGGTAGAAGCTGTTGAGTAGCCTTTTGGTCCTAGAGTTGGCGCTCCGGTACAGCTTGTCATGCGGTAGCAGAGGAAACAGTCTATAACTTTGGGTGACTGGAGTCTCTGACAACTTTATGGCCTTTCCACTGACACCGCCTATTGTATAGGTCCTGGATGGTAGGAAGCTTGGCCCCAGTTATGTACTGGGCTGTTCGCACTACCCTCTGTAGCGCCTTACGGTCAGATGCCGAGCTGTTGCCATACCAGGCGGTGATGCAACCAGTCAGGATGCTCTCGATGGTGGAGCTGAAGAACCTTTTGAGGATCTGAGGACCCATGCCAAATCTCCTGAGGGGGAAAAGGTTTTGTCGTGCCCTCTTCACGACTGTCGTGGTATATTTGGACCATGACAGTTCTTTGGTGATGTGGACACCAAGGAACTTGAAACTCTCGACCCGCTCCACTACAGCCCCATCGATGTTAATGGGGGCCTGTTCGGCCTGCCTTTTCCTATAGTCCATGATCAGCTCCTTTGTTTTGCTCACATTGAGGGAGAGGTTGTTGTCCTGGCACCACACTGCCAGTTCTCTGACCTCCTCCCTATAGGCCGTCTCATTGTTGTCGGTGATCAGGCCTACCACTGTTGTGTTATCAGCAAACTTCATGATGGTGTTTAGCCACGCAGTCGTGGGTTAACAGGGAATACAGGAGGGGACTAAGTACACATCCCTGAGGGACCCCAGTTTTAAGGATCAGCGTAGCAGACCTGTTGTTGCCTACTCTTACCACCTGGGGGGGCGACCCGTCAGGAAGTCCAGGCACCAGATGCAGAGGGAGGTGTTTAGTACCAGGTTCCTTAGCTTAGTAATGAGCTTCGTGGGCACTATGGTGTTGAATGTTGTGCTGAAGTCAATGAACAGCATTCTCACATAGGTGTTCCTTTTGTCCAGGTGAGAAAGGGCAGTGTGGAGTGCGATTGAGCTTGCGTCATATGTGGATCTGTTTGGGTGGTATGTGAATTGGAGTGGGTCTAGGGTGTCCAGGAGGATGCTGTTGATGTGAGTCATGACCAGCCTTTCAAAGCAGTTCATAGCTACCGACGTGAGTGCCACGGGCGATAATCATTTAGGCAGGTTACCTTCGCATCCTTGGGCACAGGGACTATAGTGGTCTGCTTGAAATATGTAGGTATTACAGACTCGGTCAGGGAGAGGTTGAAAATGTCAGTGAAGAGACGACAGTTGGTCAGCGCATGCTTTGAGTACACGTCTTGGTTATCCGTCTGGCCCAGCGGCTTTGTGAATGTTGACCTGTTTAAAGGTTTTGTTCACATCGGCTACCAAGATCATTATCACACAGTCATCCACAACAGCTGGTGCTCTTGTTGTGCGTGCTCCAGTGTTGCTTGCCTCGAAGAGAGCATAAAAGTCATTTAGCTTGTATGGTAGGCTCGCATCACTGGGCAGCTCGCGTCTGGGTTTCCCTTTGTAATCCATAATAGTTTTCCGGCCCTGCCACATCCGACGAGCATCAGAGCCTTTGTTGTAGGATTCAATCTTAATCCTGTATTGATTATTTGCTTGTTTGATGGTTCATCTGAGGGCACAGCAGGATTTCTTATAATAGTCCAAATTAGTGTCCCGCTCCTTGTAAGCGGCAGCTCTAGCCTTTAGCTCGATGCGGATGTTGCCTGTAATCCATGGCTTCTGGTTGGGATATGTACATACAGTCACTGTGGGGACTACGTCGTTGATGCACTTACTGATGAAGCCGATGACTGAGGTGGTGTACTCCTCAATGCCATTGAATGAATCCCGGAAAATATTAAAGTCTGTGCTAGCAAAACAATCCTGTAGTGTAGCGTTATCTGACCACTTCACTATTGAGTGAGTCACTGGTACTTCCTGCTTTAGTTTTTGCGTGTAAGCAGGAATCAGGAGGATATAATTATGGTCAGATTTGCCAAATATATTGTCCGTATCGTCGTTCAACCTCATCTCGGTGAAACATAAAATGTTACTGTTTTTGATGTCCCGTTGGTAGGATAATTTTAATCGTGGTCCATTTTATTTTCCAATGATTGCACGTTAGCAAGAAGAACGGATGGAAATGGGAGTTTACTCGCTCGCCAACAGATTCTCAGAAGGCTGCCTGATCTGCGGCCCTTTTCCTGCGTCTTTTCTTCACGCAAAAGGCGTGGATCTGGGCCTGTTCCAGTGAAAGCAGGATATCCTTCTCGTCGGATTCGTTAAAGGAAAAAGTTTCTTCCAGGCCGCGGTAAGTAATCATTGTTCTCATCTCCAGAAGTTATTAAGAGACGGTAGCAGAAACATTGTGTACACAATAACAAAAAAAAAAAGTTGCACAAAACGCCAAAAAACTAACAAAATAGCACAATTGGTTGGGAGAATGTAAAACGTCAGCCATGTTCTTTGGCACCATATTTTCTGCAAAGGTGCATCTATATAGTATTGAGTAAAGGGTCTGAATCAAAAACAGTTTTTGCTTTGTCATTATCTGGTATTGTGTGCAGGTTGATGAGGGGGAAAACTATTTAAAACATTTTAGAATAAGGCTGTAACCTAACAAATTGAGGGAAAAGTCAAGGGGTCTGAATACTTTCCGAAGGCACTGTAAGTGCTGTTATTGTGAAGTAGAAAAGTCTAGGAGCAACAACAGCTCAGCCGCGAAGTGATAGGCCACACAAGCTCAAAGAACGGGACCACGTAGCACAGTGAAATCGCCTGTCCTCGAAGCAACATCAGCACAGTAACTGTTTGTCGGGAGATTCATGAAATGGGTTTCCATGGCCGAGCAGCCGCACACAAGCCTAGCATCACAATGTACAATGCCAAGCATCGGCTGGAGTGGTGTAAAAGCATCATTGTTTGTACCCTGTTTGTGCTGCTGCCATGTTGTGTTGCTACCATGTTGTTGTCATGTTGTGTTGTCGTCTTAGGTCTTTCTTTATGTAGTGTTACATTGTCTCTCTTGTCGTGATGTGTTTTTTGTTCTATATTTTTATTTAATTTATTTGTATTTTTAATCACAGCCCCCAACCCCGCAGGAGGCTTTTTGGTAGGCCGTCATTGTAAATAAGAGTTTGTTCTTAACTGACTTGCCTAGTAAAATAAAGGTTAAATAATATATATATTTTTTAAATAATAGCTTGCCGCCATTGGACTCTGTAGCAGTGGAAACGCATTCTCTGTAGTGATGATAACGCTTCACCGTAACACTTCCTGCCAACTGTAATGTTTGGTAGGGAGGAATAATGGTCTGGGGCTGTTTTTCATGGTTCGGGCTAGGCCACTTAGTTAAAGTGAAGGGAAATCTTAATGCTACAGCATACAATGACAATCTAGACAATTCTGTGCTTCCAACTGTGGCAACAGTTTGGGGAAGGACTTTTTCTGTTTCCCGTGCGCAAAGCGAAGTCCATACAGAAAAGGTTTGTCGAGATTGGGGTGGAAGAACTTGACTGGCCTGAACAGAGCCCTCACCTCAACCCCGTCGAAAACCTTTTGGATGAACTGTAACGCCGACTGCGAGCCAGGCCTAATCGCCCAACATCAGTGCCCGACCTCTCTAATGCTCATGGCTGAATGTCCCCACAGCAATGTTCCAACATAGTAGAAAGCCTTCCCAGAAGAGTAGATGCTGTTATAGCAGCAAATGGGGGACCAATTCCATACATATATATACAGTACAAGTAAAACGTTTGGACACACCTACTCATTCCATTCTACGTTGTAGAATAATATTGAAGACATCAAAACTATGAAATAACACACATGGAATCATATAGTAACCAAAAAAAATTTAAACAAATAAAAATACATTTTATATTTGAGATTCTTCAAGGTAGCCACCATTGCTTTGATGACAGCTTTGTGGTTGTCCCACCTAGCTATCTTAAGATGAATGCACTAACTGTAAGTTAATCTGGATAACAGCATCTGCTAAATGACTAAAATGTAATAATAATGAATTACCGTAGGTAATTTTGGATGTGTTCTGTGAGTAATATATATATTCAAGGTATGAGAACTGAGATTGCTCAGCTTGAAGGAAAAATACACAGTGTACAAAACATTAAGAACACTTTCCTAATATTGAGTTGCGCACCCCTCCCCCCCACAAGGTGTCGAAAGCGTTCCACAGGGATGCTGGCCCATGTTGACTCCAATGCTTCCCACAGTTGTGTCAAGTTGGCAGGATGTCCTTTGGGTGGTGGACCATTCTTGATACACACGGGAAACTGTTGAGCATAAACAACCCAGCAGCACTGCAGTTATAGACATAGCCCATTCAAAGGTACAACATATTTTGTCTCAATTGTGTCAAGGCTTAACGTTCCTTCTTTAACCTGTCTCTCCTTCATCTAAACTGATTGAAGTGGATTTAACAAGTGACTTCAATAAGGGATCATAGCTTTCACCTGAATTCACCTGGTCAGTCTATGTCATTGCAAGAGCAGGTGTTCTTAATGTCTTGTACACTCAGTGAATATACGGAAGTCTGAATCCCGTTTGTGTTGAACTCCAGATAACACCTGAAATCAGGTAGGGTTGAGTACTGAGTCCCCGCACATCACCTGGCCTATCTCTTCCAGGTCAGGGAACCTTTCCACTCTGCTCTGGCATTCTCACTCGATGATGATGGCTGCTGGTGTTCTTATCCTGAGGGGGTTACAGAGGCATGGCAGGGGCCGGGCTGAAGGCCCATTACCTCATGCCGTAAAGCGCAGGTTGGTGGCATTGCATGTTCAGTGCGGGGCCGAGGACACCTGCTGTCAAAGCACCTTCAACAAGGACAGCTCTGCAGAGCCGCTGAGATATACTCCAGGTCCAAACCGCCCCACTCCTCCCCCTTTATCTTCCTATTTCTCCCCCATACAGCCCCCCAGCCCAATTTTACTGGCCGCTCTAAAGGACAAAGGTGGGAGTGTGATGGGAGGTGTGCTGTGTCCCTCCCCTCCATCTGGTGCAGAGTGCCTCTGTCAGGACATCAGACTGTACAAAGTAATGAAGGATGTCATCAAGGTTACTGCATGTTGGAGTGCAGCCTGCTCTATTCCCGCTCTGTGTCGGAGCTGAATGCCAGACATGTGCAAATGGAGAATCATGGGCAGTAGCGAAGTAGGGTTCAGTTGTGTATTGTGAACGTATCCATTGCTTCTGATCTACTGCGTTCCGCCACTGTAATTCCTCATTTGCACTCCTCCCTACCCTAAATTACATTAATCTGATGATGCACTTGTTGTTATGTATCTCCCTGATCAGTGGAGTTGCTCTACTCTCAAGGTTGGAGATAAGACAGTAACTTTCCAAGGGTTGTTTTCATGAAGGATGTGTACAACATCCTAAATTAATTTAGGGACCCTGGAGTACTTATTATTGATTCAGCACACAATATAGGATTACACTTAATGCCTGTTGTATGGTGCAGCTCTGTTTGGTAAACACAGTCTTACCTGTGAACTTATTCACTGTTCTTCAGTGAGCCCCTTATGTAACCTTTGCATACAGAATGGAGCTTCCCAATAGGCCTATGGGAAGCAGAGGACTGTCCCAAAAAATGTGAGGTCAAACTGCTTTAGCACTCAATTAAATCAGAATGTTTGGTGTAATATATTGTATGAATATCTGTATACAGTAGGTATTGCCATATTTCAAAAACTAAAGATGTGAATTTGATGGCATGCTTAAATCCAATGATCCCTCTCATTCAAGCAAGGAATTAGAAGCTGGTGGGTCCTCACTCGCAGTAGGAGGTCACAGTCAAGGGCAAACATCATAATTAGCTACTATATGATGGATAATAATGTAACAGCAAAATTGTTTCTTCAAAGCAGTGTCAAAGCACCCCTCACTCTACTCACTGCCCTTTTGGAAAAGTTAAATTAACTTATTAGTAATTGAAGGAGACCGGAGTCAGATTTGAGGGATATATTAACTGTCATGATTGCTATTAGAGATAAGAAATTCATCACCATCTTCTATAGAAAATCTTGCATTAAAAAATATGTAAATAAAAAAAAAAAGATTTCCTGCAGAAGACGTGGGGAAACTAAAAATAATAAATATATTTTGAGTTGATTTACTGTTTCACATGACAGACCCTGCCACAGTTGAGGCCTTACTCTTAACTGCACATTTGTGAAGAGTCTGGCCAGGGAGCGAGACGTGATCACGACATTGGTGCGCTCTGGATCTCGGTCGCATTAATTTCCAGTCTGTCGCTGGTGATGTATGGGTCTTTTGGGTGAACATGACGGGGAGGGCAGCCCGACCTTGCGGGAAGCCATTCAGGGTCGAGCTCTCCACGTTTGACTAAGCCTGGACCCAGAAGGCCCAGCACCAATTAAGGCCACTATATCAGCCTGACAATCTGCAAGGTGGCAAATTTGTTGCCTTGTTGTGCCTCCAAAAAGCCCTGTGCTCAGTACTATGGTGTTTAAATATTAAGGCAAGTTCAGTATGTTCATAAAACAGAAGCCGTGAATGTGTTGAAAGATGTGTACAGTAGAGTGCCCTCTACAAAGCATTGGAATCTCTAATATGTAACATTTGACTTCATGATTTATGCACTGTGAGAAATCGAGTCAAAACTTGGTGCATTGTCCATAGAGGCTTGTTTACTGTTCATCTAAGCAATTTTGAATAATTAGTATGCAATGTATGACTGTTATACTGTACATAAAATGGTTCAAATGAAGTACGCAAAAAATATGTCTTTCAAACAACCTTTTTAGTCTGCACCTGGGGCAAAACAATAAAGCATATATAACAAGCCTTTACAGTCCTTTAAAGAGCCAAACGATGGGGTGAAATAATTCCACTGATTTAAACCAGCCACCTGGTGGTGAATGGGGGTTTTGTGGCCTGTCGTTTTTTATGCTCCTTGGCAAGTTCTCTCCTTCAAAAGAATTGGCAAGCAGAGAGGTCTCAAAAGAGCAAAGAAGAAAACAAAACCGGCCTAACCTCCCACTATGTATCCTGAGGGGGAATCTTACTGCAACCAGGCAGTCCAAGTCCTCTGAATTTGGGGAGCAAATCAACTGCAGGGGTCTGAATACACTCCCAGGCCACACAGTGCTGGCGTGGTGTTGGTGGATCCAGAAAGAGGGAGGGATAGTGCTGCCTTCCTTTGCTGTTCTACATTGTCAGACAGCAAAGGGAATTCTCCTCTGCCTGCCTTTTAAAGGACCATTACTGTCATGGAGAGTGCTCGGACAGCAGCTATGAATGGGGCTTTGGAGGGAAATAACTGGGTAGTCCTGACACTAGCATATATTATAGAAGGCTATGCTGTATTGCTGCAGTGGTGTCATGTCAAGTAGTAAAACACCATTTACTTTATTATTTCCAAATATAGTCTGAAGAACCAACTTATTTTGGTTATAAAAGCACTTCACAGTTGTAGTGGTCTTCAATGTTTGCCTAGTGTTATGTACAGCTGACAGTTCATATCATTAACAGTGTTAAGTCAGTTGCCATAAGCTGACACTAGCTGTCATGGCATCAGTGATAACATTGCAACAGTGTTATGTAGCATTATAACAGAGGGTTCAAGTAAAGTGTTAGCAACATTCATTCTAGAAAGCCTTGCAAGGTAAGCTTATTGGCTGTTGCTATAATTTGCTTATTCTTGTGTCCAGAGCAACAGGGATAAACATTCTTAAAGAAAACAAATTCAAATCATGAGGAACCCAAGGACACAAGGAAAATAATAGCAATAAAAGATATCTGGAAGATAGTTCCTATCTGCAGGCATCACACAGCCAAGCATGCATCATGCCTTTGTCCTTTGAGGCACTTTTCCCCCTGCTTTCCAATAATCGCCACATCGTATGAAAAATGTGATTAAACAGTTCCTCTGCTAAAAAACTAAACCCGGTTTTCCAAAGTGATCATATCTGCTGCCAAATATTCCTCCACTGCCACGCTATCTGCACATAGAATACAACCTGTCCTGCACAATATAAATTGTTGAGAAGAACATATTCTGTCTGACTTCACAAAATGGATCAGAAGCACAGTTCATCGTCCTGACCACATTAGGAATGACTTTTATTTACCGTTTTAGTTTTAGATTGGAAAGATGGACATCGGCAACTGAAAATGAAAGAAATAGCTCTCCAGTGGTACTTTTCTATTAAAACGTTTGTTTTGTTTTTCAAGAAAATTAAAGACAGGTCGGGATTCTTTCCGATCTCCATTAGATCCGCCTTATAGCGGGATTGGCATTTTAATTTAAGGTACTCTCCGATTAAGCCGACATATGCAGCATTTACTGTGAATTGCACCTAGTAGCAAATGTGTCTTTTAAAGTTAATATCCTATTGAGTCCGACATATGCAGCATTGAACGTTAATGCCGTCTCAGCGAACGCAAGAACATATTTGGAAATGCATGTCTTAAAATGACCACTGTAGCTGGAGAACTATGAAAGGTTTTGATAAATAATAAATGGATAAAATATGATATCTTACTTTGCACCAGATAACTTTTAACTGAAAGTAACAACCATCTACAGTTGAATCACATACCCTATCAGACTGCTGCCCAATGCACAGCGAGGTACATACAGTATATCAAGCCCAGCCTCTACGGTGAGCGAAATAGCTGATCTGTTTACTGTGGGGGTATACATTTGTAACCTGCACTGGCCAGTGCAGTCCAACTAGACCATCTGTTTGAACAAAGCTCATGGGATACCCTTAGAAAAAAAAGGTGCTATCTAGAACCAAAAAGGGTTATTTGTCTGTCCTCATAGGATAACCATTTGAAGAACCCCTTTTGGGTTCCATGTAGAACCCTTTCCAGAGAGGGTGGAATCTACATGGAACCTAATAGAGTTCTACCTGGAACCAAAAAGGGTTCTCCTATGGGGACAGCTGCAGAACTCTTTCGGAACCCTTTTTTCTTGGAGTGTAGCAAGGACAATATCCCAGTTTAATGAGACACTGCTCTAAGCATTCTCCTGCTACCCGTGAAGAAGAGTTCAGTCATATGCAGCATGGGGAAAATGCGGCAGAAGTGCCAGAGGTGATAATGAAGTTCGCATTGCTTAATGCATTGTGGCAAATATTTATACAGAACGAAAATATAAATGCAACATGCTACAATTTCAAAGATTTTACTGAGTTACAGTTCATATAAGGAAATCAGTCAATTTAAATAAATTCACTAGGCCCTAATCTATGGATTTAACATGACAGGGCAGGGGGCGCAGCCATGAGTCGGCCTGGGAGGGCATAGGCCCACCCACTTGGTAGACTGGCCCAACTACTGGGGAGCAAGGCCCAGTCAATCACAATGAGTTTTTCCCAACACAGGTTTTATTACAGACAGAAGTACTCTTCTGTTTCATCAGCTGTCCAGGTGGCTGGTCTCAGACGATCCCGCAGGTGAAGAAGCCGGATGTGGGGGTCCTGGGCTGGCGTGGTTACACGAGGTCTGCGGCTGTGAGGCCAGTTGGACATACTGCCAAATTCTCTAAAACGATGTTGGAGGCGACTTATGGTAGAGAAATTAACATAAAATTATCCTGCAACAGCTCTTGTGGACATTTCTGCAGTCAGCATGCCAATTGCACACTACCTCAAAACTTGAGACATCTGTGGCATTGTGTTGTGTGTCAAAACTGCACATTTTAGAGTGTCCATTTAGTGTCCCCAGCACAAGGTGCACCTGTGTAATGCCCATGCTGTTTAATCAACTTTTTGATATGCCACACCATTTTAGGTGGATGGATCATCAGCTTCAGATCAGATCACCACCAAAAATTCAGAAATTTTCATCCCAAACTACAACATTTTCAGACAAGATAGAACTGCCAAAGGGGGCGGTGTTGCAATCTACTGCAAAGATAGCCTGCAGAGTTCTGTCCTACTATCCAGGTCTGTACCCAAACAATTTGAACTTCTACTTTTAAAAATCCACCTCTCTAAAAACAAGTCTCTCACCGTTGCCGCCTGCTATAGACCACCCTCTGCCCCAGCTGTGCTCTGGACACCATATGTGAACTGATTGCCCCCCATCTATCTTCAGAGCTCGTGCTGCTAGGCGACCTAAACTGGAACATGTTTAACACCCCAGCCATCCTACAATCTAAGCTTGATGCCCTCAATCTCACACAAATGATCAATGAACCAAGCAGGTACCTCCCCAAAGCCTCAAACACGGGCACCCTCATAGATATCATCCTAACCAACTTGCCCTCTAAATACACCTCTGCTGTCCTCAACCAAGATCTCAGCGATCACTGCCTCATTGCCTGCATCCGTAATGGGTCAGCGGTCAAACAACCTCCACTCATCACTGACAAACGCTCCCTGAAACACTTCAGCGAGCAAGCCTTTCTAATCGACCTGGCCGGGGTATCTGGAAGGATATTGATCTCATCCCGTCAGTAGAGGATGCCTGGGTATTTTTTTTAAATGCCTTCCTAACCATCTTAAATAAGCATGCCCCATTCAAGAAATTTAGAACCAGGAACAGATATAGCCCTTGGTTCTCCCCAGACCTGACTGCCCTTAACCAACACAAAAACGTTCTATGGCATTCTGCATTAGCATCGAACAGCCCCAGTGATATGCAGCTGTTCAGGGAAGCTAGAAACCATTATACACAGTCGGTTAGAAAAGCCAAGGCTAGCTTTTTCAAGCAGAAATTTGCTTCCTGCAACACTGACTCAAAAAAGTTCTGGGACACTGTAAAGTCCATGGAGAATAAGAACACCTCCTCCCAGCTGCCCACTGCACTGAAGATAGGAAACACTGTCACCACTGATAAATCCACCATAATTGAGAATTTTAATAAGCATTGATCTACGGCTGGCCATGCTTTCCACCTGGCTACTCCTACCCCGGTCAACAGCACGGCACCCCCCACAGCAACTCGCTCAAGCCTTCCCCATTTCTCCTTCTCCCAAATCCAGTCAGCTGATGTTCTGAAAGAGCTGCAAAATCTGGACCCCTGCAAATCAGCCGGGTTAGACAACCTAGACCCTTTCTTTCTAAAATGATCTGCCGAAATTGTTGCCACCCCTATTACTAGCCTGTTCAACCTCTCTTTCGTGTTGTCTGAGATTCCCAAAGATTTGAAAGCAGCTGCGGTCATCCCCCTCTTCAAAGGGGGGGACACTCTTGACCCAAACTGCTATAGACCTATATCTATCCTACCTTGCCTTTCTAAGGTCTTTGAAAGCCAAGTCAACAAACAGATTACCGACCATTTCGAATCTCACCATACCTTCTCTGCTATGCAATCTGGTTTCAGAGCTGGTCATGGGTGCACCTCAGCCACGCTCAAGGTCCTAAACGATATCTTAACTGCCGTCGATAAGAAACATTAGTGTGCAGCCGTATTCATTGATCTGGCCAAGGCTTTTGACTCTGTCAATCACCACATCCTCATCGGCAGACTCGACAGCCTTGGTTTCTCAAATGATTGCCTCGCCTGGTTCACCAACTACTTCTCTGATAGAGTTCAGTGTGTCAAATCGGAGGGTCTGCTGTCCGGACCTCTGGCAGTCTCTATGGGGGTGCCACAGGGTTCAATTCTTGGACCGACTCTCTTCTCTGTATACATCAATGATGTCGCTCTTGCTGCTGGTGAGTCTCTGATCCACCTCTACGCAGACGACACCATTCTGTATACTTCTGGCCGTTCTTTGGACACTGTGTTAACAACCCTCCAGGCAAGCTTCAATGCCATAAAACTCTCCTTCTGTGGCCTCCAATTGCTCTTAAATACAAGTAAAACTAAATGCATGCTCTTCAACCGATCGCTGCCTTCACCTGCCCGCCTGTCCAACATCACTACTCTGGACGGCTCTGACTTAGAATACGTGGACAACTACAAATACCTAGGTGTCTGGTTAGACTGTAAACTCTCCTTCCGGACCCACATCAAACATCTCCAATCCAAAGTTAAATCTATTTCGCAACAAAGCATCCTTCACTCATGCTGCCAAACATACCCTTGTAAAACTGACCATCGCGATGTCATTTGCAAAACAGCCTCCAATACCCTACTTAACAAATTGGATGCAGTCTATCAGAGTGCAATCGGTTTTGTCACCAAAGCCCCATATACTACCCACCATTGCGACCTGTACGCTCTTGTTGGCTGGCCCTCGCTTCATACTCGTCGCCAAACCCACTGGCTCCATGTCATCTACAAGACCCTGCTAGGTAAAGTCCCCCCTTATCTCAGCTCGCTGGTCACCATAGCATCACCCACCTGTAGCACGCTCTCCAGCAGCTATATCTCTCTGGTCACCCCCAAAACCAATTCTTTCTTTGGCCGCCTCTTCTTCCAGTTCTCTGCTGCCAATGACTGGAACAAACTACAAAAATCTCTGAAACTGGAAACACTTATCTCCCTCACTAGCTTTAAGCACCAACTGTCAGAGCAGCTCACAGATTACTGCACCTGTACATAGCCCACTTATAATTTAGCCCAAACAACTACCTCTTTCCCTACTCTATTTATTTTATTTATTTAATTTTGCTCCTTTGCGCCCCAATATTTTTATTTCTACTTTGCACATTCTTCTACTGCAAATCTACCATTCCAGTGTTTTACTTGCTATATTGTATTTACTTTGCCACCATGGATTTTTTTTTTTTTTTTTTTGGCTTTACCTCCCTTATCTCACCTCATTTGCTCACATCGTATATAAACTTGTTTATACTGTATTATTGACTGTATGTTTGTTTTACTCCATGTGTAACTCTGTGTCGTTGTATGTGTCGAACTGCTTTGCTTTATCTTGGCCAGGTCGCAATTGTAAATGAGAACTTGTTCTCAACTTAAAACTACAGGGTATGAGCAAATCAGTATTATCGGGTATAAAATGATTTATTCAAACACTATTTATGTAAATAACTGCTGAGGTTAAGAAATGCAGGCACTCAGGCATCAAATTCCCCCCCCCCCCCCCCATCAGCTTTTCTTCCAAATATGTTGCTTCAAAACTTTTAGAAAGGAATACTCAATAAACAATTTTATCAACACTGCCAGTCCCACCACCTTCCTCAAAGCATAAATAAATTTGAACTCCCGTTAAAAACCTCTACAGGATCAGTGGGTCCCCCTCGGGACAGTTGGCTAATACGATTAGCATGAGGTTGTAAGTAACAAGAACATTTTCCCAGGACATACTGTATCTGATATTGGCAGAATGCTTAGATTCTTGTTAATCTAACTGCACTGTCCAATTTACAGCAGCTATTACAGTGAAATAATACCATGATATTGTTTGAGGAGAGTGCACAATTATGAACCTGAAAAGTTATTAATAAACTAATTAAGTCTTGATACACCATTTTGAACAGAAATGCAATGGTTCATTGGATCAGTCTAACATTTTGCACATACACTGCTGAAATCCAGTGGCCGAAATTGCACCTGGCTGGAATAATATATTATGGCTTTCACTTGCATTTAAAAGATGATAGTACAAAACAAATACAAAAAATGCATGTTTTTTATTTGTATTTTCTTTTACCAGATCTAATGTGTTATATTCTCCAACATTCATTTCACATTTCCACAAACTTCAAAGTGTTTCCTTTCAAAGCTACAGGCAGTTAGATGCGTGTATGTCATTTTTGGCAAAAATGTAAAATAAATGGTCCGATCCTTCTTAACAGAATTGGATCCAAAACAAATACACTTCAATATGTGTGTGAAATCAGAGAACATCAATAACATTGATAATGGATATTCTACATGAAGCAAGTTAATTGTTTTGAGGCACCCAATACTGGCCCTCCGTGCGGGCAGAGCTTGTAAGTACATGAGTATTAAATGATCATTATAGATGCAACTCATGACCCACAGGCCTGAGGCTTTGGCTGGATCCTGTGTTTCTGTAAAATAAACCAATTAATGTCCTGGTGACGATCGGGACAAATTACAGGACAAAGTCCTCAGTAAATGTTCCACCCAAATAAACAATTTGTATCATGGAGGGCATACAAAACACACGTGTGCAAAATGATAGTGTAATGGAGATGAAAAAATGCTCTGTTGCCAAACCAGGTAACTACTGTAATAAGAATTACATGTACAGTACCAGTCAAAAGTTTGTACACACCTACTCATTCCAGGGTATTTCTTAATTTTTTACTATGTTCTACATTGTAGAATAATAGTAAAGACATCAAAACTATTAAAAAACACATATGGAATCATGTAGTAACCAAAAAAGTGTTAAACAAATCAAAATATATTTTATATTTGAGATTCTTCAAAGTAGCCACCCTTTGCCTTGATGACAGCTTTGCACGCTCTTGGAATTCTCTCAACCAGCTTCATGAGGTAGTCACCTCGAATGCATTTAAATTAACAGGTGTGCATTTCTAAATGTACATTTATGGAATTTCTTCCCTTCTTAATGCGTTTGAGCCAATCAGTTGTGTTGTGACAAGGTAGGGGTGGTATACAAAAGATATCCCTATTTGGTAAAAGAACAAGTCCATATTATGGCAAGAACAGCTCAAATCAGCAAAGAGAAACGACAGCCCATCACTAATTTAAAACATGAAGGTCAGTTAATCTGGAACATTTCAAGAACTTTTAAAGTTTCTTCAAGTGCAGTCGCAAAAACCATCACGCGCTATGATACAACTGTCTCTCATGATACAGCCACGGGAAAGGAAGACCCAGAGTTTAGTTTTTTGTTCCAACCGCCATGTCTTTGTGAGACACAATTGGTGAACGGATGATCTCCGCATGTGTGGTTTCCATCGTGAAGCATGGAGGAAGAGGTGTGATGGTATGGGGGTGTTTTGCTGGTGACACTGTCAGTGATTTATTTTGAATTCAAGGCATATTTAACCAGCATGGCTGCCACAGCATTCTGCAGTGATACACCATCCCATTTGGTTTGCGCTTAGTGGGACTATAATTTGTTTTCAACAGGACAACGACCAAACACACCTCCAGGCTGTGTAAGGGCTATTTGACCCAAAAGCAGAGTGGAGTGCTGCATAAGATGACCTGGCCTCCACAATCACCCGACCTCAGCCAATTGAGATGGTTTGGGATGAGTTGGACCGCAGAGTGAAGGAAAAGCAGCCAACAAGTGCTCAGCATATGTGGGAACTCCTTCAATGTGAAGCTGGTTAAAAGAGAATGCCAACAGTGTGAAAAACTGTCATCAAGGCAAAGGGTGGCTACTTATACAAATCTATAATCTTTAATATATTTTGATTTGTTTTGCACTTTTTTGGTTATTATATCATCCCATATGAGTTATTTCATAGTTTTGATTAGGGGTGAAATGGTACATGTATTCGTATTGAACTGTTACAGGGTCCACGTGCACAGTTTGGTCCGCTTTGTGTAGCGAACAATAAGTTAATCTTATATTATAGCTGGGATAAATAGAAATATCCAAATAGTTATAAAGTTGTATAAAAAAAAAAAGTTGTTTAGTCTCGTAGTTGTATGCAGCTCCGCTCATTAGTTATTTCACTCCAGCGAGAACAGAGCTGAAAGTCCGTTGTAGCAGCAATTAGCTAAATGCAAAGAAGCAACATGGCAAGCATTGGCGATCCAGAACTAGAAGACGCCCCAGTATCATTCAGGTCTGCCGTCTGGGAACATTTAGATTTCAATGTAAACTATAACGGGGGTTGCCAACGAGTGGTGGATAAAACTTCAACAACATGTAGGCTCTGTTCATTGCCGATAGACTATTGGAGTGGCAATAGGAATAACATGACTACTTATTTGCACCGACATCAGTGCCAATCGGTGGGACTAAGCAAAAAAATATAACGGCAACCATTTGACAACCACTTCTCCCCACAGCCTTCAGGCAACAAAATGTGGCTGACTCCGGTAGGGCTAAAGATATCAACGCAGCGATAGCAAAATTCAGAGTGGCAGATATGAAACCCTTCTATGAGGTAGAAAATGCGGGGTTCAGAAACATGTTTAAAGTGGTTGAGCCGAGCTTCACTATTCCTTCCCGTACACATTTTGAACAGACATTAATACCTGCCTTATAACAAAATAACAAAAGAACAACTTGAGAGCGAGTTGTCAGAAATGCGGTCTGTTGCTCTAACAACAGACAGTTGGACGTCTAGAGCTACAGAGTGCTACCTTACTGTAACGGCTCATTTCATTACGGCAGAGTGGGAGATAAAAAGCCATGATCTTCAAACATGTCCCCTGAAGATTAGTCACACCCGTGTAAACTTGGGGGGAGAGCTAAAGGAAGTAGTTGCAGTGTGGAAGTTGGAGAGGGATAATGTTAGAAATACTGTAGCTGGATTGGAGCCACAGATGGGATGCTTTTCTCACATTATTAATCTAGCACCACAAAAAGCAATGTCAGTGAATCCAATCTCTTGCCTCCTAGCAATGATCAGGAAGATGGTATCCTTCTTTCCTAAAAGCACAAATGCTGCACATGTTTTCAAGACAAAACATGAGATGCTGGAGCTGCCAAATCACAAACTAATCCAAGATGTCCCTACTAGATGGAATTCAAGCCATGACATGGTTGAGAGATACCTTGAGCAGAAAGTTGCGGAGTATCCTACACTGACTGATCAGGCTGTGAGGAAGAACGTCAAAGATATTGTGACTTTGTCTGAAAATGACATAAGACAAGCAGAGGAAGTTATCATGTGCATACCTCTTAAAACAGTCACAACACTGATATGCACAGAGCTTTCCATCAGTTTTCATGGTCCTGCCTATGAAAACAATGATCCTGAAACCAATGGTGGCATCTGATGAAGATGAACCTGCAGTAAGGGATGTCAAGACTGCTATCAGAGTTAACCTGGAGCCTAGATATGCTGACCCTGGTGTCCAAGACTTCTTACACAAGAGCACTGCTTTGGACCCTGGGTTCAAGTCCCTGCTGCACCTGGATGCTGCTCGTCTGAAAGTCTACAATGAACTCACAGCAGAAATTGTGACCAATATACAAAAGGTATTGTATTTATTTTGTTAATGTGAAACGTATTATTTTATTAATTAGTGATTTAACAATTAATTATAAGTAATAATTGTAATTGTCATAGTAGTGTCTGATATATATTTCTAAAAACAAATCATATTTTTAAAGCCACTTCAGAGATAGTAATTTGAATCTAATTTAATTTTGCAGAGTCAAACCACAGATACCACAGGAGCCAACCCTTCTCCAGAGATGGCAGACGGCAGGGGTTCTCCTCCAGAAAAGAAGTCTCCCATGGCTGAGCTTTTGGGGAGTTGTTCACAACTCAGGAGCAGGGAACCAAGTCAAAGGTCAAGGTCATAGATGAGGAGGTGACCTCATACAGGGAAGTGGACTGTATTCCCCTGGATGCTGATCCACTTACATGGTGGAAGACCAAAGAGTTAATATACCCTCATGTTGCCATGCTAGCAAGGCGCTACCCGGCTGTGCCTGGGACCTCTGACCCTATTGAGAGGGTATTCTCCACAGCGGCTGACATTGTCACAGCAAGACGATCTCGGCTCACTGCATATAATGTGGATAGACTAATCTTCTTAAAGAATTATTATTATTATTATTTTTTTTTTCAAGCAACCAGTCTCAAGTGGTCCTATTTTGTTTAATTAAGGCACTGCTACAGTATGTGACTTAATTTGATATATGCTGCTGAACTATACACTCTTGTTGAAGTTCTGTTTTAAATTACTATTTTATTTAATGTTATAAGGCAGGCACTGCTGTTTTTTGTTGTCCCTTTGTTTCTATATGCTTATGGGAATTCAAGCTACCCATGTTAACTATTATAATAAATGGAAAATCTAAATACAAATTACATATTTCTCAAGCATTTATTTTGTCAATGTTTCGAAACCCTATCAAACCGTGACACCACCGTATCGTACCGATCTGTGAGTTTTGTGAACCGTTTCACCCCTAGTTTTAATGTCTTCACTATTACACACTATTTAGAAAATAGAAAAAAATAAAGAAAAACCCTTGAATGTGTAGGTGTGTCCAAACTTTTGACTGGCACTGTATATGTACAAACTATGTCTTCATCCACTTTTTGGTACTTAAAAACGTCTTATGCTATAGGGGACAGTTGCGTCCCACTTGGGCAAATAAAAAAAAAATGATAGAAAAATCAAACTTTCATTAAATCACACATGTAAGACACTAAATTAAAGCAAAACTCGTTGTGAATCCAGCCAACATGTTCGATTTTTAAAAGGCTTTTCAGCGAAAGCATAAGAAGCTTATTATCTGATGATAGCCCAATAGTAAACAAAGCGGGTGGCATATTTCAACCCTGCAGGCGCTACACAAAACGCAGAAATAAAATATAAAACATGCATTACCTTTGACGAGCTTCTTTTGTTGACACTCCAATATGTCCTATTAACATCACAATTGGTCCTTTTGTTCGATTAATTCCTTCCATATATATCTAAATGTCCATTTATTGACCCGTTTGATCCAGAAAAAAACAGCTTACGCAACGTCACTACAAAATATTTCAAAAGTTGCCTATAAACTTTGCCAAAATATTTCAAACTACTTTTGTAATACAACTTTAGGTATTTTTAAACGTTAATATTCAATCAAATTGAAGACGGGTCTATCTGTGTTCAATACAGGAAGATAACAAACCATGCTACTTTTCACGTCTTGCACAACTCTCAACAGTGTTACCCAGTTCCTAGATGGCCTACTTCTTCATTGCACAAATGAATAACCAGGTTCCTAAAATATATAATTTTCCAATGAGAACTCACTGAACAGACAGAGACCAAAATAATTATAATTCTGAACGGTTAGTCCTCAGGGTTTTGCCTGCTACATAAGTTCTGTTATACTCACAGACATGATTCAAACAGTTTTAGAAACTTCAGTGTTTTCTATCCAAATCTACTAATAATATGCATATCTTATATTCCTGGCATGAGTAGCAGGAAGTTGAAATTGGGCACGCTACTTATCCAAAAGTGAAAATGCTGCCCCCTACACCTTAAGACGTTTTTAAGCATTATACATTATAGAATATCCATAAGTGTATTGCAAAGTTCGATCCTAATGGTCAAATGATATGTCCTTCAGGACAATTACAAAGCAGTTATATATGTGGTAAATAGTTTGACATTTTAATGTACAAATACTTTTGAAGGGGCGCTGTACGTCAGCAACATGTGTCATCACCATGGACAGTGGTGATTGAACCATTGAGCCTTTCAATGGACCAAATCAGATCTGCTCTTCTTTGTGGTAAAAGCCATTTCCATCTTGTTTTTCTTAATCATGAACTGAACAGACATGCAAAGACAGATACCATTCCTCTATGGGTTACTGTGTCTCACCTCTGGTCAATCCCTGGACCACAGCCAATTCAGCATCACAACCCATTGTTTAATCCTCTACTCTGAGTTTACATATTGTATCATGACTCTAATTTAACACAGTAAATGAGCAGCAGGTAGAGTGGATTAATTCATTTGCTATTTAAAACACCACACCATGCATGGGGCAGTGAAGTGACAATGTACAACAGTGGTGAGGAGGAAGCAACTGACAGGACACTTCCTTTTGGCATCTCCGGGCCAAGGTTCATCCATTTGACCATATGGTTCAATGCGGGGGAGTAAAAACTGATGACTTGGCATCTTATTGCTCTTATGAAGGCATATCCACCTATCTGTGCATGAAGATCAGACTCAGGGGCTTACAGGGCCACTTTGCCATGTCAATGTGAATTTATGGTGTTTTGAAATGGAGATGGGTATTATTGAGGGAGAAACGCAAGAGTGTATGACTTGAAAAGGATCACGAGTAGGAGGATCTCAAAGCCATTTAGCATGAATTAACTTAATTAATTATCTGTTTTAATTGTTGATTTTTGGTCTTAAACTATATAGCTATTAACCATGAACCATTCATTAACCATCCTGCTTTTCCATGTTTACCTTGTAAAAATATATTTTGGCTACAGGTTGTTAGGTCAACACTTTATATGACAGTGGCATTGTAAGTACTTAAAAGTAATGTTACAGAGTAATTACCTAGGCTATTCTACTGTGCTTACACTGCTAATGTAGTGTGTTCTATTGTAGTTGCTTTTATAGTTGCCATTGATCTCAGCAAGAAACTGGGCAGCAAATTAGCTTCTAAACCCTGCTACCTCAACAGTGTTCCAGTATACCAGATAAAGATAATAGGGCCATTCCACCAATTCGGTGCCTTTTGAGAAGTTTAACTTGTTAAAAAAAAGGTTTGATTTCACCTCATTATATAACTCTGTCATAAAGAGAACATGTTCAACTTCATAAAAAACACATTTTCCCATCTCAATATAGACTATTGTAAGTGCCTATTAAGTGCCAATTAAAGTAACAGGGTTGACGATTTCTTCTTCTTAAATCAGCCGTTCATCCCCGTGTGACAGGGGGAATGGAAACTTGTTGTGTGCAACAGGGAAGGCAATTGAATGCAAGATTCACAAAACAAATTAAATTGTAAAGCATGTTTTAGCATGTCTATAGATGGGTAACAGGATTGAGGTTTTGTGCTCAGCCCGCTCAGTTATCCACCACAAAAAGGCCAAAAAGAGTAGAACCAGCTCACCTGTATTTACAGTGCCTTGTGAAAGTATTCGGCCCCCTTGAACTTTGCGACCTTTTGCCACATTTCAGGCTTCAAACATAAAGATATAAAACTGTATTTTTTTGTGAAGAATCAACAACAAGTGGGACACAATCATGAAGTGGAACGACATTTATTGGATATTTCAAACTTTTTTAACAAATCAAAAACTGAAAAATTGGGCGTGCAAAATTATTCAGCCCCTTTACTTTCAGTGCAGCAAACTCTCTCCAGAAGTTCAGTGAGGATCTCTGAATGATCCAATGTTGACCTAAATGACTAATGATGATAAATACAATCCACCTGTGTGTAATCAAATCTCCGTATAAATGCACCTGCACTGTGATAGTCTCAGAGGTCCGTTAAAAGCGCAGAGAGCATCATGAAGAACAAGGAACACACCAGGCAGGTCCGAGATACTGTTGTGAAGAAGTTTAAAGCCGGATTTGGATACAAAAAGATTTCCCAAGCTTTAAACATCCCAAGGAGCACTGTGCAAGCGATAATATTGAAATGGAAGGAGTATCAGACCACTGCAAATCTACCAAGACCTGGCCGTCCCTCTAAACTTTCAGCTCATACAAGGAGAAGACTGATCAGAGATGCAGCCAAGAGGCCCATGATCACTCTGGATGAACTGCAGAGATCTACAGCTGAGGTGGGAGACTCTGTCCATAGGACAACAATCAGTCGTATATTGCACAAATCTGGCCTTTATGGAAGAGTGGCAAGAAGAAAGCCATTTCTTAAAGATATCCATAAAAAGTGTTGTTTAAAGTTTGCCACAAGCCACCTGGGAGACACACCAAACATGTGGAAGAAGGTGCTCTGGTCAGATGAAACCAAAATTGAACTTTTTGGCAACAATGCAAAACATTATGTTTGGCGTAAAAGCAACACAGCTGAACACACCATCCCCACTGTCAAACATGGTGGTGGCAGCATCATGGTTTGGGCCTGCTTTTCTTCAGAAGGGACAGGGAAGATGGTTAAAATTGATGGGAAGATGGATGGAGCCAAATACAGGACCATTCTGGAAGAAAACCTGATGGAGTCTGCAAAAGACCTGAGACTGGGACGGAGATTTGTCTTCCAACAAGACAATGATCCAAAACATAAAGAAAAATCTACAATGGAATGGTTCAAAAATAAACATATCCAGGTGTTAGAATGGCCAAGTCAAAGTCCAGACCTCAATCCAATCGAGAATCTGTGGAAAGAACTGAAAACTGCTGTTCACAAATGCTCTCCATCCAACCTCACTGAGCTCGAGCTGTTTTGCAAGGAGGAATGGGAAAAAAATTCAGTCTCTCGATGTGCAAAACTGATAGAGACATACCCCAAGCGACTTACAGCTGTAATCGCAGCAAAAGGTGGCGCTACAAAGTATTAACTTAAGGGGGCTGAATAATTTTGCACGCCCAATTTTTCCGTTTTTGATTTGTTAAAAAAGTTTGAAATATCCAATAAATGTCGTTCCACTTCATGATTGTGTCCCACTTGTTGTTGATTCTTCACAAAAAAATATAGTTTTATATCTTTATGTTTGAAGCCTGAAATGTGGCAAAAGGTCGCAAAGTTCAAGGGGGCCGAATACTTTCGCAAGGCACTGTACACTATGATTTGACTATAAAATGTTTATTTCTATTTTTTTGTTGTTGAATAGTTTCACCATAGTAAAACGAGAGTTCAGTTCACGTAGACTAACAAGGTTGATCTTAAATTGAGGGGCCAGATGTAAATTAATAACTAATCACATTAAATGAATAATATTTGTCTGAAATGACTTTGTCAAGCAACAAAACAACCAGGGTTTTACAATGATGGTGGAACTTGAAGAAATTCAGTGATAAACAATGAAAATGGTAATAAAGAACAGCAATAATATCAATAGAAAAAGCACTATACAGTCCATTTGGAAAGTATTCAGACTCCTTGACTTTTCCACATTTTGCTTCATTACAGCCTTATTGTAAAATGTATTAAATAAAAATCTACACACAATAACCCATAATGACAAAGTGAAAGCAGGTTTTTAGAATTGTTGCAAATGTATAAAACAAACTAAAACAGAAATACCTTATTTACATAAGTATTCAGACCCTTCGCTATGAGAATCTAAATGAAACTCAGGTGCATCCTGTGGATCCTATGGAGGACTCCTATGGAGTCCACCTGTGGTAAATTCAAATGATTGGACATAGTTTGGAAATGCATACACCTGCCAACAGTTGACAGTACATGGGCAGAAAACCAAGCCATAAGGTCGAAGGAATAGTCCGTAGAGCTCAGAGACAGAATTGTGTCGAGGCACAGATCTGGGGAAGGGTACCCACGTTTTTTTGCAGCATTGAAGGACCCCAAGAACACAGTGGGCTCCATCGTTCTTATATGGAAGAAGTTTGAAACCACCAACACTCTTCATAGAGCTGGCCGCCCGGCCAAACTGAGCAATCGGGGGAGAAGGGCCTTGGTCAGGGAGGTGACCAAGAATCCGATGGTCACTCTGACAGAGCTCCAGTGTTCCTCTGTGGAGATGGTAGAACCTTCCAGAAGGATAACCATATCTGCAGCACCCCACCAATCAGACCTTTATGGTAGAGTTGCCAGACGGATGCCACTCCTCAGTAAAAGACACAAACTTGGAGTTTTCCAAAAGGTACCTAAATTACTCTCAGATTCTCTGGTCTGATGAAACCGACATTGAAATCTTTGGCCTGATTTCTAAGCATCACGTCTGAAGGAAATCTAGCACCATCCATACGGGGGAGCATGGGGGTGACAGCATCATGCTGTTGGGATGTTTTTCAGCGGCAGGGACTGTGAGACTACTCAGGATCAAGGGGAAGATGAATGGAGCAAAGTACAGAGAGATCCTTGATTGAAAACTTGCTCCAGAGACTGGAGTGAAGGTTAACCATCCAACAGGATAACGACCCTAAGTACACTGCCAATACAATGCAGGAGTGGCTTCGGGACAAGTCTCTGAATGTCCTTGAGTGGCCCATCCAGAGCCCGGAATTGAACCCGATTGAACATCTCTGAAGAAACCTGAAAATAGCTGTGCAGCGACGCTCCCCATCCAACCTGACAGAGCTCGAGAGGATTTGCAGAGAAGAATGGGAGAAACTCCCCAAATACAGGTGTGCCAAGCTTGTAGCGTCATACCCAGAAGACTTGGTGCTGTAATCACCTCCAAAGGTGCTTCAACAAAGTACTGAGTAAAGGGTCTGAATACTTATGTAAATGTTGTATTTCATTTTTTTATAATGAATAAATGTGCAAAAATTTCCAGAACCTGTTTTTGCTTTGTCATTATGGGGTATTGGGTGTAGATTTATGAGGGGGGGAAACAATTTTATCAATTTTAGAATAAGGCTATTAATGTAACAAAATGTGGAAAAAGTCAAGGGATCTGAATACTTTCCGAATGCACTGTATACTGTACATCATACATGTCCATTGAGGTGGAGGCAGAGGAAAGACTGTTTAAGGCTTGGAGGGAATGACGATGGGGGAGCAGTATGACCATTAAGGGGGTGTGGGGACCAAGTGAAATAAAAACAATACATATTAACAACAGTGATGAAAGTGATGAAGTCCTTGGGATGGGGACAGAGTAAAACTCATCTGAGGATGGGGGTAAAATGTCCATAGGGGGAGTAACAGGCAAGGTAAGTGATCATTCGCGGCAAGGTAAGTGATCATTCGCGGGTGTGGGGGGAAAATGTCCATAGAGGGAGGGGGGGGGGGGGGGGGGGTAGCTGACTAATGGTGGCTATTCAGCAGCCTGATGGTCTGAGGGTAGAAACTATTGGCCTCCAGTATATGCCATGATGCTCCTGTACTGCCCGCGTCTGAGTGATTGAAGTGGGGAGAACAGGGCATGGCTTGGGGGGAAAGGCTGAATTTCTTCAGCATCCTGAGGTTGAAGAGTCGCTGTCGTGCCTTCTTCACCACGGTGGACGTGTGTTTAGACCATTTCAGCTTCCCTGAGATGTGTATGCCAAAGTTTTTGACCATCTCCACGGCAGCCCCATTGATGAGGATGGGGGAGTGTCCAGGTTGGTTCCTCCTGAAGTCCACAATGAAGTCCACAGCTCCTTTGTTTTGCTAATGTTCAGTTAGAGGTTGTTTACCTGGCACCACACAGTTAGAGTGCCTACTTCCTCACTGTAGGCTGTCTTGTTGTTGTTGGTAATCGGGCCTACTACTGTTGTGTCGTCAGCAAACTTGATGATGGAGTTGGAACTGTGTGAGGCCACGCAATCGTGGGTAAACAGGGAATACAGGAGGGGACTGAGTCCCTTGTGGGGTCAATGTTGAGAATCAGTGCCTAGGAGGTAATGTTGCCTACCTTCAACCTGGGGGTGGCCCATCAGGAAGCCCAGGAGCCAGTTGCATAGGAAGGAGTTCAGACCAAGGGACATGAGCTTTATTATGAGCTTATAGTGCACTATGGTATTAAAGGCTGAGCTGTAGTCGATGATGCATCTCACTACTCACTTATGCATTCCTTTTGTCCAGGTGGGTAAGGACATTGTGCAGTGCAATGGCGATTGCGTCATCCATGGATCTGTCAGGGCAGTAGGTGTGTAGCCCACGTTGTCATCAGGGACTCTCCTCAGCAGCTCGGGGTCATTGTGCTCGAATCGTGAGAAAAACATGTTTAACTCCTCCGGTAGGGTGGCGTTAGTGAACGCGATGTGGCTGGCTATCTTTTCGGGATCCTTGATCGTTAGGATCCCCTGCCACATATGCCTTCTGTCCAACCCTCTGAATTGCTCCGCCTTTGTCCCTATACTTGTGTTTCGCCATCTTGATCACTTTGTTTTCTCCCATACTGTAATTTCACTTCCATTTATTTATTTATGTATCCATTCACATGTATATATGTATCCACTTGCTGTTCACATGTTCACATTGCAAGACTAGTAGAGGCACAACCAGAGGGTTAAACTACAAAGAAGCATCAATGAGTTGCCAGCTAACTTGCCTTAATATTCTAAAATAACATTGTCTTTTTTAGAAGGCGCTTGAAATGGGCATGGTCTAATTGACACAACAACTAAAAACACATATCTAAGTTTAGCGTTCTTAATTAATCAGAAAATCAACAGTTATTTCTGGTTGTTTATCGAAGTTAGCTGGCTAACTCACTGATGCTGCTTTGTAGTATACCCCTCTGATCAGCAGGTTTTGCATTTATTTATGTCCTGTTGGAGCAGTTGAATTCTATTGATGCCATTGATTCTGTTGACGTCATGTTCGTGGGTAACAAATTCCGTATCCAGCGAGACCTAACTCGCAGGGTAGTTGTTTGTCTGGTACTCACCGAGCACAGCAACCCTATTTGTCATCCTAATTGTATTCTACTCTCTTGAGCATCGATTCATTGCACCTGGCAGAGAGCATTTGGATGTAAGACAGAGAGTGTATTTTGGCGTGTTTAGTATTTTATTATGATCCCCATTAGATGTTTCTAACACAGCATCTACTCTTCCTGGGGTCAACGTAGGGAAATCATATGAATATGGAGTGCACAGAGTTGGCTATTCCCTCCCAAGCTGAGCAATAATATTATGTGGCATGGCATAGCATGTACACGTGAAAGTAAGCAACCTCTTATTCGTGATCATCAAATAAGGAATGTGATGTAATTAGAACTTGCCGATGTCATCAAATGATTATCCCATTCAAGTCGTTAAGTGAGTCAGGTATGGTGAAAATGGGGGTTGTAAAGAGAATGTCTTTGTAAGAAGTAAAGCATATTCCTACAGAGCTGATTTAAACATGATTTAAACCTATTCCATATTTTGACCTCATCACTTTACAAGTGAATATTTTGACCAGAGAGAAAACTAGAGAAAGAAGAAACGAGAGGTAATTTCTTGTGGTGACTAACCCTTGTTGATGGTCAATTTGTATTACACGTCGAATGCACTTCTGCTGAGTAATATTGAGTGACTCTCTGATTGATTTCAGCCAGCAACAGTAAAGTACAAGGACTGAGCTATGTCAGTAGGTGGTAATCATACTGAAGAAACAGCATCAGAATAGTGACTGTGTTGTGAAAAGCATAGGCCGCAGTCAGATACATGACTACCATGAGCTCAGTTAGAGGACCTTGCTTTTGTTCCCCTCGACCTTACTTTTGACAAATTGGCAGTTTGGCACCCTTGAGAATTGTTCACTTAAAGGCTCAGTGTAGTGTCAACTTGATTTTGTGTGTTTCATATATACACATTGTACAAAACATTAGGAACACCTGCTCTTTCTATGACATAAGAGTGACCAGGTGAATCCTGGTGAAAGCTATGATCCCTTATTGATGTTACCTGTTAAATCCACTTCAATCAGTGTAGATGAAGGGGAGGAGACATTAAAGAATTTGATTTTAAATTGAGCCGACTTGACACAACTGTGGGAAACATTGTAATCAACATGGTCCAGCACACATGTGGGACGCTTTCGACAGTGTATCAAATCAAATCAAATTTTAATTGGTCACATACACATGGTTAAAAGATGTTAATGCGAGTGTGGCGGAACGAGGCTTTTCTGAGGGCAAAAGAGGGTGCAACTCAATATTAGGAAGGTTTTGCTAATGTTTTGTACACTCAGTGTATTTACACACTATGAGGTTGAAATAAAACTATGAAATTGTGAAAATTATGATGGCCTTTTAGTGTAAGAGCTGCTGTAAAAGACTGCCTGAAATTTCAGCTTGTTTTGGTGGGATTGAGATTTGGCCTGCCTGGTGACATCACCAGGTGGTAAATGAGTAAACTTGTTAAACTCTGTCGCCCTCTGTTGGCCTTTTCTGGGTGAAACATATATTCAGAAAAGTAGGCGTATGTAGCGTCACTACTTCACAGGAGAGCCATTTGAACCTAAACATTTATGGCAGAAATGCCTTCTGGAACTTTCATGTGCCTTAATAACAAACTTGAAGGCCATCTGTAAATACAAATAAAATAGTTAAATGACAAGCCTAGTTGTTTTAGCCACAGAAAAGACAGTAACATGCCCGCTACCCAGCTAGCACTGTGGATCTGGGCCAATTCTGGCTGAGAGTCGGGGCACTCGGCTGAGAGTCAGACTCCGGCGATGTCATGTGGGCCGCCTTCGGCAGTAATACTCATGGCTAGGATATGGGGATTGTGCTTGGGCCGATTCCGGTGAGAGTTATCTTGCCCAAATGCATATATTATTTGGGGCTTAGGCCGATTCCGGTGTGAGTTATCTGGCCCAAATGTATTACTTGGAGCTCAGGCCGATTGGGGCTACTCTCTGGCAGATGATTACATGGGCTGCTTTGTGTAATTGAACATTTCATGATTTATTTTTCCATATTTTCTCAATGTTTCTGTGATCATTTAAATGAAATTCTTTGAGTCCTGTGCAGTATTTTAGTATTTTGATACTTTGTGCAAGGCAATTGATGGGGATTAAAAACTTTGTGGCAGGAGCCTCCCGAGCAGTGCAAACTGCATTGCTACAGACGCTGGTTCGAGACCCGTGCCGGCTACAACCAGGAGACCCATGAGCCGACGCACAATTGGCCCAGCTTCCCCCGAGTTAGGCCGGGATGTCCTTGTCCCATCGCGCTGTAGTGATTCCTGTGGTGGGCCAGGTGCATGCACTCTCACATGGTCACCAGGTGCATGGTGTTTCCTCCGGATGGATATAATTTGTATGTATAAAATGTATAATAGTAAAATTTTAAATTACTAAATCGGGTCATTTTTATACATGTATTTAAATTGGCATTGGTCCGCTTCTGGAGGGATTCAGGTAAGGTGCCGGCAAAGTCGGCTGAATTACGGTAGACGGAAACGGCCCGATGAATTTGGGCCGATTCTGGGCAGAAATTCATTTTGATTCTGGGCCATTTCAATCTGTTCCGGCCTTCCGGAAGAGGGCTGCTTCTGGGCCGTTTCCTCATTGCTAGCTGGGTAGCCATGTTTGGCTGAGATAATGAGTGGGCTGGACATGCCGAGACATCGAGTTTTGAAATCAGTGGAATTAGATTTCTTGATTACGTCTTCAATCTAAGGGCAACCATGGCATCCGTGACAGAGAGGGAGAAGCATCCTTCCATGTATAAGGGTAAGATATTCTAGCTTGCTACATTTTCAGATATTACACGTTTCTAATTTTGTCAGAAAGTTGTTTTCCTTTCAATTTATAGTGTACTGTTAGCTAGCTAGCTAACGTTAGCTGGATGACTCGCTAGCTAACATTGTGTGTATGATCTGTGTAGCAATATTATTCATATATCGGCGCCATTTGCTTGGCTAGCAATAGGCCAGCTAACATTTAACCTGGTTGGTTAGCTACCTGCAGATTCATGCAGATTAGTAACGTCATGAATTGGGATTATGGTTAATTGTTTAGCTAGCTAGCTAGCTAGCATGTCTTAACAAAATACTATTAATTTACGAATGCTCAACACACGTTGAATATGGCCGTTGGCAAAAAACATAATTAAATTGTTGCTAGCAGCACAGTTGCAGTCACCAACGCTCTGGATAACATAAAAACAGCCAAACCTGCTCTGCTAGGGTGAGTAAAATGGTCAGAGTGTTCTCTCATTTGTGTCTGGAAGTAGCTAGCAAGCTAGCCAAAATTAGCCAGTTAGCTTGGGTGCTTGACTGCTGTTGTTAGCATAGATCGCTCGGGATAAACCCTACTCATCTGTCAGCGTCCAGTGTGCGCTCTGACTGACAAAACTGAGTTTACGGGTTATAGACAAATGGGTATAGACAAAGAAGAGCTCTCCAGTGCGTTTACCAAATCATTTTCATGAAAGTTAGGTTACAAGTTTCTCAACTTTCAAAGCAGAATTACTTTCCCATTGTCAACTTTGTGTATGTCTCTACATTTATCCAATGTAAAAAACACAATTTCAAATTTTGCTACAAAAGACAGAATCGAGCCGGTCGGTCACATATTGTAAACTACCTTATTTAGATACATTTCGATTTGAAAACTATAACTCCTACAAATATGCTTAGTAGAATTCCAAACCTCTCTGCCAATAACAGCACATTTTCTGTTTTCGCACACTCAGAGAGTCCTAGCTAAATAAGATATTGAGACATTTCCCTTTAGACCATTTTAATTGAAATAATCACATAGGGTACTTAATTGTTACCCAAAAAGTATTTAATATTGAGATAAAAATGGCTACACTACTTAGATTTGATTGAATAGGGCCAATGAGCAGCAAATAAATCCCTTTAAAAGGGAAAAGTAAGCATGTGTAAAAGTACTTGTTTCTAGTCCTCCTAGTATGACTATTTGACATCAAACTTATCATCATTCGCTTTTTAAATTGACCTTACTCAGTTTGACTTTGATGTCAATGTTAATCTCCCCCTATCTCCTCAGCTGCCGTGATCTTTAAGCAGATATGGGAGTAAATGTGATTTTCTCCTCTAGTGCAGGGACAATAATCCACTTTCTTACATTACTTAACATGGCAGGAAGATTCTTCCATTTTCCTTAAGTGCTGGGAAGTCAAACACCTTGGTTAGGTTTGCAGCTCTAACACAAACCTGTACAGGTAATTTCCTCAATAATTCCTACTAGTTGCTTTGTGCAGTGCAAACTATTCTCAAAAATGTAATTTTAGCTACCCTAACATCTTGCTAGTTGTTTTATTTAATAAGGTTCCTGTGAAAGTAATGGGCTATAATTCAGCAATTTGTAGCTTTGTTCCTGTTAATTCACCTGTCCTTATTGTGCATAATTGGTACTGTAGGTAATTATCATTACAGAATAATGTACATGGAGTCACTACTGATGCATTTTTCTCCTCATCATATCTTACAGCCAAATGCGACTTGACGCAATATCACTGAAATGTAATATACATTGATTTCAGCACAACTACAGCGTAACAAAATAAGTATAACCTATAACTATTTCAAATTTCCCAACAAAAGTGTAATGTTTATTAAATGTTGTACATTTAGGATTCTTTTAATCTGTATTTACCGGTCCAATTCCAGATTTAATAGCTGACCCTTTAATGGATTCTGTCTATAATCCCATTTCTGCCCCATTAGGGCATATAATTACTCACCTAGCCCAGACATGGAATTGTTGTCTATCTAAAAGGTGCCTAATACTATACTGACACACATCACTCAGACACTTACTGTAGGATACAGCTTGGCCTTTATCAGACAGAAACTAGGGCTTTGAGTGCATTTCTCTCAGTCTGGGAGTTTACCACAAGGGAAAGTGATTCATTCAGGGCTGGGTGGTTTTGTGTGTTGTCTGCTAGGGAAGTATCTAAAGTGTAATTGCAGTGCTCTGTATATCAGAACTGTGTGTGTGTTTCTTTTAAAACGACTTAATGCTTGATTAGAAAAGATGACACACACCATCACAGTGGTAATTGTATAACTGGCAGTAGAAACAGAGACAAAGCGAGATACACAAGTGGTACTCTTGAAAAATGTTGAAAAATGAAAGCAGACCTGCAGAAAATGGATTGCTGAAATAATACAGTTTGAACAAAGCGCCCAGACAGAAACATTTGTTCGGTAGATCAGCTTCGGTTTGAAACGCTTTGTTCCGGAACGTATGGAAGAGGCAATAGGAAGCCAGAAGTCCAACGATGGTGTGAAGTCGGGGGCTCTCGTCCAATTGGACAGAGCCAAGAACAACCCAATCTGTTACCTTGGCAGCAGTAGAAACAACCTACCTCAGCAGAGAGAGCTCTCTGGATGGACCTGTCTCAAACAGGAAGTAGGAGAGCCAATATGGAGGGGTCATGGGGTCATGGATAGAGAATGTAATCCACTCAAAGTTGTACAAGGCTTTGTGAGCTCATCCATCCACCCGTTTGTTCCGGCACAGAACAGGGGCAGCTTGAAAGAACTCTTTGAGGAAAGGGGCATTTGAAATGAAGAGCTAAATCTGAAACAGCGAAAGGACACCAAATGGTTATGATGTATATTCATCATATGACTACAACAATTACCAATCTAGTCTGACATCATTAATCTAATAATGTTTTAGCTTGAGATCTCATTATTAATTAAGTTATATCTATCTCCATGACAGACACAACAGTCTACATTAAACCCACATAAGTGTGCTTAAAGTCCCAGTGCAGTCAAAAGTCCTGTGTTTTATATCATATTGTACAACAGCTGATGTAACTAACACTGTAAAAGTTTTTTTTTTTTTTTTTTGCAGTGTTATTTCCTGATTATTGCTGGTTGAAAATACTCTCTACACAGGACTTTCTAATCAGCAGGTTTGCATGGGTGGGAGTTTAACTTTTCCATGGGGACATCAACATGCGGTAAATTGGTTGATAGACCAATAACAAAGAGAGTTGCAAACCTTTCTGCCAATTATTGCTAGTTTTTAGTTTTCCCCTCCCAACTCAGACCACTGAGTTGGGAGGGGACATTTTAATGGAAATCTATTATAGTAAGGTACTTCATTGTTACCCAGAAATGATTTGATATTGATATTAAAATGGCTGCATTGGGCTTTTAATAATCAAGTAAAATCCCAGTAGCAGACTAGCAGCACCCATCTAGGAATCTTGCAGCACTCATTCAGCAACCTTGATCCAGTAATTCTCAATGTCCAATCTCAACATAACCCCAAAAAACAGTTTTTTTTCTGTCATAATTATGGGTTTTGTGGAGGCTGACATGAATCCCCCACTTGGTAATCACACTGACTGACATCCAGCAGACAAATCCTCTGACTTCCACACACAGAAATGAGCACAGAGGACACTGTGGAGTCTCACAGAATAAATCAGCCTAACAGTGCCAGAAAATAAAACCTTCAGTCTAGGATGTATTGTGTCATATCTGGTTTCTACTTCCAGGGACGGACAGAGACCAGAAATCGGCCCTGGAATTTTTCTAACACTCTGGCCCATTTTTTTTTCGTGGCCACCATTATTAGCCCAAAAATATATAATTTTGCCAAAAACACAAAGCTAGACAGGCTCACTGAGCTAAACATGGACCAGCCCAGCTGGCATTTGACCGAAATGCCAGATGGCCTGTCTACCGCTGACTATTTCTACTGGGTAGAAATTCCTGGTCAGGCATCTCCCCATGTCTACCTATACCACCGGGGATGGGGGGGATGAGTGTCTGCATGACCACACATCCATCGCACCTTGCTCCACTGCCTCATTCATCCGAAATCTATCTGAAACAAATGGTGTCCCAGCAGAGGCAGGGCCTCAGAATCAATCTAATTGAGGAAAAGGAGCTTTGCGGCTAAGCCCCAGAGCAGGTTTAAACATGGCTCCCAAGCCAACAGTAAGGTGAGAGTTCCTTGCACTCAAGATAATCCATCCCTAAATACCAAAGCTATTTCAATGGACTGGATTCAGGAGGCTTTGAAATGAAAGGTAAGCAAGGGGTGTCAGTCCCGGAGAAAGGTGAATCTCAGAAATGTCAAATTATTTCTTGGACCCTGGTGGACCAAAACAAAATTGCTGGTGCAGGTTGGAATGTTAAAGTTTCTTCTAGTGTGATTACCTTTTCAGAATTCTGATAGATGACTCAGACATGGATTTCAAGTGTTTATGCAAGGACTTCAGAAAATAGGCAACTTCAATAGTTTATTTTCAAATATGTTTTCTGTGTACTATTACTGCATCCTTTAAAGTGATACGCACTAGTGATTTAGTATGGCTACAGTACTTATTTACTAGAGACACGTATTCACGGTGCAGATTTGAAATGCCAAAACATCTTCTATCAGAAATGTTATTACTACATTTCAATCTAACAACTGCATGTACTGCAATCCTCAACCCACACATTTTCTAGCTACCTGTGCAGATGTTCCAAGAAAAAAATCACTCACACTTATCTGTTAATCTCATTCTCTTTGAAGGAGAGCAACGCACATCTGCAGCTAATGCATCTTATGAAATGTCCATACTGATTCAGTCATGGAATGCAAAGCCAAAATATAATCTTCAAAGCCAACCTTCAAAGCAAAGACAGCCACAGTAATTTACCATCTCTTTTCGAACCAAGAGAGATTGAGGAAGACCATTCGCATGATCGTTTTATCTGGTTTTAGTCTTTAATTGCATATGTTACCAGCCCTTCTGACTGGTTCTTGGCATTTTATGCTACTCTTTTTAGCATACATAATACATTACATGTGACGAATGTGCCGTACTGCTGACTTTTCTAATTTTCTGCTAATTCAACACATATTATTGGTGAAGGGAAAGTAGATGTCTTTATTCAAAAGGCTTGTAATGATGCAAGAGAGGGGATTTCAACAGGGAAAAGGGATCATGCATTAGATGGATGACTTTTAAATCAGCCCTGGTGCTTTATTAATTTCCAATGAAATATATTCCATGTATTAACTGCATGTTAATACAGTTCTTTCTCATACTGTACTTTCACCACGTCAGCAAAAACGCCACAGCACATCCCTGGTACAATTATCAATTGCAGAAAGATGTAAATTCATTTGAAAGAGAAATTAAAAACATACATAATTTACATTTCTCTAGATGTGCTCAGAATATTTTTATCTGACAGCTTGGGATTGTTTTAATTTTGGAAAACAAAACAATACACATATAGCTCAGCTCCTTTTAGAACGAAACAAAGAGGCTTCCAGTAGACATACCGTACTCTAAGTAATACGTATATAGTCAACCCACTGCATTCACTGCAAGGGCATATGTGACCCAATTCAGGGAACTAGGCATATGCCGCAAGTCACGACTTCACAGGAGTGCTGTTTTATTGGCAGAAATGTCTTCTCGAACATGTGAACTTTTAATAATAATAACTTTCAATAATTTCAATAATTTTTTTACGAGCCTTGTTGGTTAAGCCACAGAAACAGACAGCAAGCAACCTTCCCACTAGCCATGATTGGCTGAGATAATGAGTGGGCTGCACATACCAAGAGAGGAGTTCAGATTGGTCTTCCATATAGAGGGCTTCTGTCTATTTGAGCTGGTCAGTCTGTGTTGGTAATCCTGTCGAATGCAATATTTTTAAGAATGTATTGTGTAGTGGAGCTGCATATGTGTTTCTCTCCACTTTCTAGAGGATCAAGTTTTGAAATATGTGGAATTAGAGTATGATAGCTAACTAAGGGTAAACGTGGAATGGCATTCGTGACAGGGAGACGCGTCCATCATGCATGATGATATATACAGGTAAGATAGTCTAGCGCTAGCTAGCTACATTTTCAGTTATTACACGCTTCAAATTTTGACAGAAAGTGTTTTCATTTCAAGTTATTAAAGTGTACTGTTAGCTAGCTAGCTAACATTAGCTAGCTGGCTCCCAAGCTGACGTTATTATTCATATCCCAGAGCCGTTTGCTTTTCTAGTTAGAACCAAAACCTGGTTGGTTAGCTACCTGCATATTCATGCAGGGTAGTAACGACATTTGGAGCTGTATTCATTGCTGTTTAAATAGCTAACATTAGCTGACTGGCGTGTGCGATCTTACACGTTGTTTTCCTAGTTAGGTGTATTGTTTACCTACAGTTAAAGTCTGAAGTTTACATACACATTAGCCAAATACAGTTACATTTTTCACAATTTCTGACATTTAATCCTAGAAAAATTCCCTGTCTTATGTCAGTTAGGATCACCATTTTATTTTAAGAATGTAAAATGTCAGAATAATAGTAGAGAGAATAATGTATTTCAGCTTTTATTTCTTTCAGCACATTCCCAATCGATCAGAAGTTAATATACACTCAGTTAGTATTTGGTAGCATTGCCTTTCAAATGTTTAACTTGAGTCAAACATGTAAGATAACCTTCCGCAAACTTCCCACAATTAGTTGGGTGAATTTTGGCCCATTCCTCCTGACAGTGCTGGTGTAACTGAGTCAGGTTTGTAGGCCTCCTTGCTCGCACATGCTTTTCCAGTTCTGCCCAAACATTTTCTATAGGATTGGAGGTCAGGGCTTTGTGATGGCCACTCCAATACCTTGACATACTTTGTTGTCCTTCAGCCATTTTGGAAGTATGCTTGGGGTCATTGTCCATTTGGATGACGCATTTACGACCAAGCTTTAACTTCCTGACTTCCTGATGTCTTGAGATGTTGCATCAATATATCCACATAATTTTCCTCCTCATGATGCCATCTATTTTGTGAAGTGCACCAGTCCCTCCTGCAGCAACGCATCCCCACAACATGATGCTGCCACCCTGTGCTTCACGGTTGGGATGGTGATCTTCGGCTTGCAAGCCTCCCCTTTTTCCTCCAAACATAATGATGGTCATTATGGCCAAACAGTTCTATTTTTGTTTCATCAGACCAGAGGACATTTCTACAAATAGTACGATCTTTGTCCCCATGTGCAGTTGCAAACCGTAGTCTGGCTTTTTTATGGCGGTTTTGGAGCAGTGGCTTCTTCCTTGCTGAGCGGCCTTTCAAGTTATGTCGATATAGGACTCATTTTACTCTGGACATACAGTGGGGAGAACAAGCATTTGATACACTGCCGATTTTGCAGATTTTCCTACTTAAAAAGCATGTAGAGAATTGTAATTTTTATCATAGGTACACTTCAACTGTGAGAGACGTAATCTAAAACAAAAATCCAGAAAATCACATTGTATAATTTTTAAGTAATTCATTTGCATTTTATTGCATGACATAAGTATTTGATCACCTACCAACCAGTAAGAATTCCGGCTTTCACAGACCTGTTAGTTTTTCTTTAAGCGCTCCTTTCAGTTTGCCAGTGACCATCTGGATGATCCAGAGGAGGAATGGGAGAAGGTCATGTGGTCTGATGAGACAAAAATAGAGCTGTTTGGTCTAAACTCCGCTCGCCGTGTTTGGATGAAGATGAAGAATTAGTACAACCCCAAGAACACCATCCCAACCGTGAAGCATGGAGGTGGAAACATCTTTCTTTGGGGATGCTTTTCTGCAAAGGGGACAGGACGACTGCACCATATTGAGAGGAGGATGGATGGGGCCATGTAGAGATCTTGGCCAACAACCTCCTTCCCTCAGTAAGAGCATTGAAGATGGGTCATGGCTGGGTCTTCCAGCATAACAACGACCCGAAACACACAGCCAGGGCAACTAAGAAGTGGCTCTGTAAGAAGTATCTCAAGGTCCTGGAGTGGCCTAGCCCTTCTCCAGACCTGAACCCAATAGAAAATCTTTGGAGGGAGCTGAAAGTCCGTATTTCCCAGCGACAGCCCCAAAACCTGAAGGATCTGGAGAAGGTCTGTATGGAGGAGTGGGCCAAAATCCCTGCTGCAGTGTGTGCAAACCTGGTCAAGAACTACAGGAAACATATGATCTCTGTAATTGCAAACAAAGGTTTCTGTACCAAATATTAAGTTCTGTTTCATCAAATACTTATGTCATGCAATAAAATGCAAATTAATTACTTAAAAATCATACCATGTGATTTTCTGGATTTTTGTTTTAGATTCCGTCTGTCACAGTTTAAGTGTACATATGATGAAAATGACAGACATCTACATGCTTTGTAAGTAGGAAAACCTGCAAAATCGGCAGTGTCTGAAATACTTGTTCTCCCCACTGTAGATACTTTTGTACTTTTGTACCCCTTTCCCCTTTCCTTCACAAGGTCCTTTGCTGTTGTTCTGGGAATGATTTGCACTTTTCGCACCAAGGTACGTTCATCTCTAGGAGACAGAATGCGTCTCCTTCCTGAGCCGTATGACGGCTACGTGGTCCCATTGTGTTTATACTTGCGTACTATTGTTTGTACAGATGAACGTGGTACCTTCAGGCATTTGGAAATGGCTCCCAAGGATGATCCAGACATGTGGAGGTCTACATTTTTTTTCTGAAGTCTTGGCTGATATATTTTGATTTTCTAATGATGTCAAGCAAAGAGGCACTGAGTTTGAAGGTGGGCCTTGAAATATATCCACAGGTACACCTCCAATTGACTGAAATGATGTCAATTAGCCTATCAGAAGCTTCTAAAGCCATGACATCATTTCTGGAATTTTCCAAGCTGTTTAAAGGCACAGTCAACTTAGTGTATGTTAACTTCTGACCCACTGGAATTGTGATACAGTGTTTAATAAGTGAAATAATCTGTCTGGTAACAATTGTTGGAAAAAGGACTTGTGTCATGCACAAAGTAGATGTCCTAACCGACTTGCCAAAACTATAGTTTTTTAAGAAATTTGTGGAGTGGTTGAAAAACAAGTTTTAATGACTCCAACCTCAGTGTATGTAAACTTCTGACTTCAACTGCAGCTGGCTAGCTACATGTCTTAAGTTAAAGTGTACAAGACCCGTTGAATATGGCCGGTATCAGTAAACATCTGCAAAAAAGCGTGGTGAAATTGTTGCCAGCTGAGCTGGTTAGGCTGTTCTCAGGTAAACAAATCATCGGCAGAGCCGTCAAGTGTGCGCTCTGAATGCTCCGTAAGTGAAGACTAGATGGGTGGGGCTAAAGCTTAAGAGGGTGTGAACAAAACTGAATGGGTGTAGATAAAGAAGAGCTCTTCACTAGATACCAAAACATTCAAAGGCCATTTTCTCAAAAGTGAGAACGTTTATCAACTTTCAAAGCAGAATTATTCCCCCACTGTACCTCAAAAATGCAGTGTATGATAAACCATGTTGTAGCTATGAGTCTCTCCTTTTATCCAATGTAAAAAACACAATTTCAAATTTTGCTTCATAAGACCGAATCCAGGTGGTGAGTCACACATTATTTATGCATCATCTCAGCTCTGACAGAGTCAAGATGAGAGAGCATTTCCCAGACCGACTGACTGATTTTCTCACCCTCCATTGATTGTGGAGTCTCCAGTCACATTTTAAAATGCCAGGACTCTTTTATCCGCTCACTCTTTCATCTACTTGCACCAGAGCTTTGCATTCCCCCTCTCGTCTCTGGAGGAATGATGCTATATTTGTTTTGCTTTTCAGTGAAATGACTTTACTCTTATTTGCCCTTGAGAGCTATGAATAATATGATTTCCACTGTCACTGTCCTGCAATATCATTTATTGTGTTTTACAATTTCAGCAAATTTAATGAAAGCAAACAATTGTTTCAAGATTCCTTATTCCTTATTCATTTCACTGCATTAAGTCAGTTGACATGGTTGCTATGGAATTGTTACATGAAATTGTTATGAAATTGTTATGAAAATCATAATTAAAAAAGGTACAGTAATTCAAATTCCATTGCAGAAAAAAAAAAACACAATTTTGTGTCAAAGAAAAACACAATTTTGTGTCAAAGAAAAACAAAGGCTTTCAACACAATTACAGAGAGCGTGTAAGGCACATATGTCAGAGTCAAGGCCCGCGGGCCACATCCGGCCCGCAAGAAGGTTTTTTACGGCCCCTGGGATGATCTTGATTTATTATTAGAACCGGCCCGCAGCAAGCCGGCAGCCCGCAGATCTTTTACACGCACCAATACTACATTTCCCACAATGCAAAGGTGACGCACCGAGCAGTAGGCTGCTTCATTTCAATATTTATTGGCACAGCAGTCGTCAGCATCACAGTAAAATTAACTTTCAGATACCCATCAAAAATGGCAAAACGGAAGGTGGATACTGAGAACCGGGGGTTTCAAACAAGGTGGGAGTCGGAGTATATGTTCACGAAGGTAGCTGGAAAACCTGTGTGTCTTCTGTGTGGAGAAAGTGTGGCGGTACTGAAAGAGTATAATCTGAGACGACATTATGAAACGAAACACGCGGACAAAAACAAGAATATGGACATGGAACAAAGGCTACAAAAGGCAGAGGAATTAAAACGAGGCCTCAAATCTCGACAGGCTCTGTTCAAAAAAGCCAAATCACAAGGCCAGGCTGCTGTCAAGGCCAGTTTTATTTTGGCAGAAGAGATCGCTAAATCAGCCCGGCCATTTACGGAGGGGGATTTCATCAAAAACTGCATGATTAAAGTTTGTGACGAAGTTTGCCCAGAAAAAAGGCAACTCTTTTTAAATGTGAGTCTGAGCAGAAACACCATTGCCGAGAGAGTAGACCAGTTGTCCATCAATCTAAAAGAGCAGCTTGTGAAAAAGGGAAAAGATTTTATTGCATATTCCTTGGCTGTGGATGAGAGCACCGACATTTCTGACATTGCCCAGTTGTCAATTTTCATCCGCGGAGTGGACTCCAACCTAAGCGTGACAGAGGAGTTTTTGGCTTTACGTCCTATGCATGGCACAACTACGGGGCATGATTTGTATGAAGAGGTGTCAAGATGTGTAAATGAGATGGAGCTGCCTTGGGAAAAACTCGTGGGTTTGACAACCGACGGAGCACCTGCGATGTGTGGACACAGGAGCGGACTGGTGGCGAAGATACGGGAAAAGATGCAAGAGGAAAACGCGACAGGTGAGCTGACAGCTTATCATTGTATCATACACCAGGAAGCGTTGTGCGGTAAAGCCTTGAAAATGGAGCATGTAATGAGCATCATCACGCGCACAGTTAACTTTATCAGAGCCAAAGGTTTGAATCACCGCCAGTTCAAGGCATTTCTGACGGAGTTAGAAACGGAGCATGGTGATTTGCCTTATCACACAGAGGTGCGATGGCTAAGCCAGGGAAAGGTGCTTCAAAGATGTTTCGAGCTTCGTGAGGAGATTTGTCTGTTCTTGGACAGCAAAGGGAAAGACACAACACAACTCCGAGACGAAATGTTTCTGTGTGAAATGGCTTTTCTGTGTGACATTACGAGTCATCTGAATGCAATAAACTTGCAGCTGCAGGGTCGGGATCGTGTCATCTCTGATATGTACAGTACAGTGAAGGCATTTAAAACCAAACTGACTCTGTGGGAGACGCAGATGCGGAAAGAAAATTTGAGCCACTTTCCCAGCTGCCAGACCATGAAAGAGAAGCTCTCTACCAGTGCGTTCCCGAGCACACAGTTGGCTGATAAAATAGGTATGCTTGCCGCTGACTTTCGACGCCGATTTGCTGACTTTGAAGCACAAAAAAGCAGGTTGGAACTGCTCGGTAACCCATTTGCTGTTGACGTGGAAAGCTCACCACCAAACCTCCAAATGGAGTTGATTGACCTCCAATGCAATGATGCACTGAGGGCAAAATATGCGGCAGTGGGTGCTGCGGAGTTCGCCCGTTTCCTCCCCGGCACAATGCCCCAGCTGCGCATCCAGGCTGCTCAAACGTTGTCTATGTTTGGCAGCACATACCTGTGTGAACAACTGTTTTCTTTGATGAACCTGAACAAAACATCACACAGAAGTCGACTTACTGCTGAACACCTCCACTCAATTCTGAGGATTTCTTCAGCTCAGAGCCTTACCCCGAACATTGATGAACTTGTGGAAAAGATGGGACACCACCAAGTATCACCCTCAACCTCAAACAAGTGAACATTACTGTGCAATCACATATTTAGAGTTTTTACTCAGTTCAAGTTTAAAAGTTAAAATTTAATATTTGTTTTCACTGCATGTTACTTCTCCTTAAACAAAGTGTTGTTTTTGATTAATAGATTTTTGCACTTTATTTTTTTGTATTTCAATCCAATTATATTTTAAAAATATTTCAGTTGAGTGGATGATAGAAAATTGCTATTATTGTTTTTTCTTTGAAGTAAATTTAGCCCACTTTTGCTAAAATAGAAAATATAGTCTACTGATGGTGCCTTGAATACCGGTTTCTTTCATTTAATGTTCATGTTATGGGGATATTTATATAAAGGAAATTTGTCTTTTGTGTCTGTTGAAAATTAAAGATTACTGACAGAGCCATAAGAAAATATTGCTTTATTTATCTGATCATATTGTAATATATTTGTTAGGTTTTCAGTAGGTTCAATTAGGTTCACTAGACTATATGCGTCATTTAAAAAATTTTCAATGAACATTCGAACAGTCCGGCCCTCGTCTTGTAGCTGATTTTTTTATTTGGCCCTCCGTCCATTTGACTTTGACACCCCTGGTGTAAGGGAACAAAGGTGAAGAAGTCTTGTAGAGGTGTAATAGTGAGGTGGAGATGCCAAGTGAGGGGGTGTTTACAGCCAGTGTGCGCTGGCTGGGTAAGTCTCTAAGAGCTTTGCACACCTGGATTGTACAATATTTGCACATTATTATTTGTTTAAATCTTCAAACTCTGTCAGGTTGGTTGTTAATCATTGCCACACAGGCATTTTCAAGTCTTGCCATTGATTTTAAAGCCAATAAGTCAAAACTTTAACTAGGGCACTCAGGAACATTCAATGTCATCTTGGTAAGCAACGCCAGCGTATATTTGGCATTGTGTTTTAGGTTATTGTCCTGCTGAAAGGTGAATTTGTCTCCCAGTGTCCATTGGAAAGCAGACTGAACCACATTTTCCTCTTGGACTTTGCCTGTGCTTAGCTCTATTCTGTTTCTTTTTATCCTAAAACCTCATTAGTCTTTGCCAATGATAAGCATACCCATAACATTATGCAGCCACCACCATGCATGAAAATATGAAGAGTGACACTCAGTGATGTGCTGTATTTGCCCCAAATATAACGCTTTGCATTCAGGATGAAAGGTTAATTTCTTTGACACATTTTTTTGCAGTTTTAATTTAGTGCCTTAATTACAAACAGGATGCATGTTTTGGAATAGGTGTTTTTTGTACAAGCTTCCTTCTTTTCACGCTGTCATTTAGGTTAGTATTGTGGAGTAACTACAATGTTTTACAATAGGTGTCATTCTTTGCGAAGCATTAGAAAACCTTCCTGGTCTTTGTGGTTGAATCTGTGTTTGAAATGCATGGCTCGACTGAGGGACCTTACAGATAATTGTATGTGGGGTACAGAGATGAGGTAGTCATTCAAAAATCTTTTAAACACTATTGTTGCATAGTGAGCCCATGCACATTTTTACTCGTGCACTTATTTAGGCTTGCCAGAACAAAGGGGTTGAATACTTATTGACTGAAGATAGTTCAGCTTTTCATTTTTTATGAATTTGTAAGCATTTCTAAAAACATAATTCCACTTTGACATTATGAGGTAGTGTGTGTAGGCCAGTGACATAAAATATACATTTAATAAATATTACATTCAGGCTGTTACACAACAAAATGTGGAAAAAGTCAATGGATGGGAATACATTCTGAAAGCACTGTACATCATTGTGTTTGGGGTACAGTTATTTTAAGGGCAATTAAATCTTCAATTGCTTATGACTGACCTGCACAGTGGCAGTGGTGGAGAAAGTACCCAGCTATCATGCGTGAGTAAAAGTAAAGATACCTTAATAGAAAATTACTCAAGTTAAAAAGTCACCCAGTAAAATTCTACTTCAGTAAAAGTCTAAAAGTATTTGGTTTAAAATATACTTAAGTATAAATCATTTCAAATTCCTTATAATAAGCAACCAGATGGTACCATTTTCTTGTTTTTCTAGTTTACAGAAAGCCAGGGGTGTTCTCCAACACTCAGACATAATTTACAAACAAAGCATGTCGGTTTAGTGAGTCTGCCAGATCAGAGGCAGTAGGGATGACCAGGGATGTTCGGTTGATAAGTGTGTGAATTGAACAATTTTTCTGTCCTGCTAAGCATTCAAAATGTAACGAGTACCTTTGGGTGTCAGGGAAAAAAATGTACTGAAGTAAAAGTTGTCAAAAATATAAATAGTAAAGTAAAGTACAGAGCATCCGACCGCAAGTCACTACAGAGTGTAGTGTGTTCAGCCCAGTACATCACTGGGGCCAAGCTTTCTGCCATCCAGGACCTCTATACCAGGCAGTGTCAGAGGAAGGCCCTAAACTCCAGCCACCCTAGTCATAGATTGTTCTCTCTGCTACCGCAGAGTACCAGAGCGCCATATCAATGTCCAAGAGGTTTCTAAACAGCTTCTACCCCCAAGCCATAAGACTCCTGAACATCTAATCAAATGGCTACCCAGACTATTTGCATTGTCCCCCGCTCCCTCTTCTACACTGCTGCTTCTGTTATTATCCATGCATAGTCCTTTAATAACTCTACCTACATGTACATGTTACCTCAATTACCTCAACACCGGTACCCCCACACATTAACTCTGTACCAGTACCCCCTCTATATAGCCCCGCTATTATTATTTACTGCTGCTCTCTAATTATTTATTCTTATCTATTACTTTCTTTTGTTTATTTTCTTAAAACTGCATTGTTGGTTTTAAGGGCTTGTAAGTAAGCATTTCACTGGAAGGTCTACACCTGTTGCATTCGGCGCATGTGACAAATACAATTTGATTTGATTTTAATTTGATACCCCCAAAAACGACTTAAGTAAAAGTACTTTAAAGTACCACTTAAGTACTTTACACCACTGCACAGTGGCTATGTAAACCAACTGACAATACTACTGCAGCAAAGCAATTTGTTCTAACGTACAGCATGGGGTTAGGTTAATCAAACTACCCTCTGAATTAAAGCTATTTTAAATTGTAATTGTATTTCATCAGTTTTTTGTGTGTAGTTAATTTAGGCTCTTATCCTGTCCAACATAATTGTAATGTACAACGTGTACATGTCTTAGTCATAGGGCTGAATAGCATTTGACATGGGCTTCTCTTTTCCTGACAGGTAAGCAGGATGCTGATGGCCTTAGATATAATGCTGTCTCCATTATTCTTTTTAATTAGGGAGTGATGTTTATAGGCCCCGAACGCCACCTCTAGACAATAATGAATTCAGCTCCAGTTAAACAAAATCCTGCTGGAGGCTCTGCCAGGTTTACAAAATTTAATTAGCAAACCCATAAATCTTTAGTCTGTGATGCTCGATCAAGGGTGAAAAGGCATGGAATGCAACACTCAGAAAGAACCCGTCATCGATTGGTTTGTGCAGTATAGGTGTGCGATAATGGTGTGCTATCTTGTACCTTGTCTTAGACTTAAGAGACCAGAATAGTCGAGCCAATCAAAGTGCATATGGCATGCTAATGATTACTAACATGCTGTTTGGTCGACACCTTGTTAAAGCCAGTCGGTGGTGCGGTGTGTAGCGACAACGCCACCGCAAGGTGTATGCTCTTGTTTGTATTTGTCTCCCTTGGATCTTTGCCTCAAAAACATCAAAGGCTACTAAGGAGAGTACCTGTGAATGCCTCCAAAACCGGTGTCGACGCGCTGAAGGTGCAGCAAGAAAAAACACATACTCGTGAACATAGAATGTGCTGCAAAGGCTAAATATTTCATTGGAGTAGGCTAATCAAAATGAGAGCGTTTAAGGATGTTTCAAACATTTATTTTTTTCAATTGTTGAAGTTTATTTCATTTAAGTGGCTTCTTTGGTAATGACACTATTTTTGATATTTTCTGGTGAATCTTGTGTCAGCACGGTTTTCAATTATAAGGTGCTATTTTATTTTCACCATAACCTCATCTCTGGACTTTCTATACCTTGAAAACATGCTACCTTTTCTAAAATAAATGGCATTTCTCCAGGAATTCTAGTCAATGTTGGGTGGTTTGTTCCATTAATCCATTGCATTCAAAAACACTTTCAAAAACACATACACAAAAATCAGCACACAATCAACTTGGTGATGAAATTGGGGGACAAATAATAATTCTCTGTTCCTAAAGGTACATGAATGGCATACTGATGCAACCTGCTTCATCTTGGAATTGCGTCTCAAGATTGAAGTGGTTTTCATGAAGAGGGATGTCTCCTTCTCAGAAATGAGTCACATCTGTATTTATGAGTGGATTGACATTGACCCAGTAGCAAAAAACATAAGACATGATAATGAGAGATAGCTAGTGCCATGGAAACCAAAGCGCAGCTTAAGCTGTTACAGAGGAGCTTCCAATCACAGTTTATATTCACAAGCGCATGGATGTTGCCCTACATGATGAGGAATAACCAGCTTCGTGTTTTGCTGTTGCTTTTTACACATCCATTCAATACCTTCAAAATGTTGAATGTGACAGATATGAGAACAGATGTGAACAGATTTGGATTGTGTTCAACTCTTTAAAATGTTTATCTTCAACTGTCTAGGCCGATTGGTTACACTGATGAAGAATAGTTGTGTGGATTGCAGTGAAAAAACTTGGCATCAGATTCCATCAGTGAAACCTTCACACAAGTCTTTGATGTCATCCAGATGCTTCTCTTTGTGAAATGTACAAATGCTCTTCATTACAGTTTCCCCCTCAATCCTCAGCAACTCACTGACAGAGTTCACACAGTAGATATTCAATGCTCAAGCATAGGATATTTCCAGAAATCAAGTGTTATTGGTCACATACACATACAGTTGAAGTCGGAGGTTTACATATACCGGAGCCAAATACTTTTAAACTCAGTTTGTCACAATTCCTGACATTTAATCCAAGTAAAAATTCCCTGTCTTAAAACAGTTAGGATCACCACTTTATTTTAAGAATGTGAAATGTCAGAATAATAGTAGAGAGAATTATTTTTTTAGCTTTAATTTCGTTCATCACATTCCCAGTGGGTCAGAAGTTTACATACACTCAATTAGTATTTGGTAGCATTGCCTTTAAAATGTTTAACTTTGGTCAAATGTGTCGGGTAGCCTTCCACAAACTTCCCACAATAAGTTGGGTGAATTTTGGCCCATTCCTCCTGACAGAACTGGTGTAACTGAGTCAGGTTTGTCTCCTTTTCAATTTGCCTCAACTTTTGAAGTATGCTTGGGGTCATTGTTCATTTGGAAGACCCATTTGTGACCAAGCTTTAACTTCCTGACTGATGTCTTGAGATGTTGCTTCAATATATCCACATAATTTTCCTGCCTCATGACGCCATCTATTTTGCAAAGTGCACCAGTCCCCCCTGCAGCAAAGCACCCCCACAACATGATGCTGCAAACCGCTTCATGGTTGGGATGGTGTTCTTCGGCTTGCAAGCCTTCCCCTTTTTCCTCCAAACATAATGATGGTCATTATGGCCAAACAGTTCTATTTTTGTTTCATCAGTCCAGATGACATTTCTCCAAAAAGTACGATCTTTGTCCCCATGTTCAACTGCAAAATGTAGTTTGGCTTTTTTATGGCGGTTTTGGAGCAATGGCTTCTTCCATGCTGAGCGGCCGTTCAGGCTATGTCGATATAGGACTTACTGTGGATATAGATATTTTTGTACCTGTTTCCTCCAGCATCTACACAAGGTCCTTTTCTGTTGTTCTGTGATTGATTTGCACTTTCGCACCAAAGTATATTCATCTCTAGGAGACAGAATGCGTCTCCTTCCTGAGCTTGCTTATACTTGCATACTATTGTTTGTATGGATGAATGTGGTAACTTCAGTCTACAAAAAAAATTCTGAGGTCTTCGCTGATTTCTTTTGATTTTCCAATGATGTTAAGCAAAGAGGCACTGAGCATGAAGGTGGGCCTTGAAATACATCCACAGGTACACCACCAATTGACTGAAATTATGTCAATTAGCCTATCAGAAGCTTCTAAAGCCATGACATCATTTTCTGGAATTTTCCAAGCTGTTTAAAGGCACAGTCAACTTAGTGTATGTCAACTTCTGACCCACTGAAATTGTGAAACAGTGAATTATATGTTAAATCATCTGTCTGTAAACAATCGTTGGAAAAATTACTTGTGTCATGCACAAAGTAGATGTCCTAACTGACTTGCCAAATCTATAGTTTGTTAACAAGAAATTTGTGGAGTGGTTGAAAAATGTGTTTTAATGACTCCAACCTAAGTGCATGTACACTTTCAATTTCAACTGAGGGTCAATGCAGTTTGTCCGCGTCGCTGTTTGGTTAACTATTTAAATAACTGTTTAACAGTTTTATGGCTTAGGAGTAGAAGCTGTTCAGGATCCTGTTGGTTCCAGACTTCCGGTCAGATGCCAAGAAGTTTCCATACCAATCCGGGATTCAGCCAGTCAAGATTCTCTCAATGGTGCAGCTGTAGACCTTTTTGAGGGTCTAGGGACCCATGCCAAATCATTTCAGCCTCCTGTGGGTGAAGAGGTGTTGTTGTGCCCTCTTCACGACTTGGTGGTGTGTGTGGACCATGATAGATCCTTAGTGATTTGGACACAGAGGAACTTGAAGCTCTCGACCTGCTCACTGCAGCCCCGTCGATGTCAATGGGGGCATGCTCGGCCCTCTGAACAGCATTGTCACATAGGTGTTCCTCTTGTCCAGGTGGGAGAGGGCTGTGTGGAGTGCAATAGAAATTGTGTCATCTGTGGATCTGTTGGGGTGGTATGTGAATTGGAGTGGGTCCAGTGTATCTGTGATGATGGTGTTGATGTGCGCCATGAGCAGCCTTTCAAACAATTTAATGGCTACAGATGTGAGTGCTACGGGGCGATAGTCATTTAGACAGGTTACCTTGGTGTTCTTCTACTATGGTGGTCTGCTTGAAACATGTAGGTATTACAGACTGGGTCGAAAATGTCAGTGAATATACTTGTCGTCTAGTCAGAGCATACTCTGAGTATGCATCCTGGTAATACGTCTGCCCCTGCGGCCTTGAGAATGTTAACCTGTTTGAAGTTCTAAGTCAAATTGGCGAGATGGAGAGCATTATCAAACAGTCCAGAATAGCTGGTGCTCTTATACATGGTTCATTTGATTGCCTCGAAGCAAGCATAGATGGCATTTAGCTCATCTGGTAGGCTTGCGTCATTGGGCAGTTCGCGGCTGGGTTTTCCTTTGTAATCTGTGATTGTAATCTGTGATTGCAAGCCCTGCAACATCCAACGAGTGTTAGAGCCAACGTTATAGAATTCAATCTTAGTCCTGTATTGACGCTTTGCCTGTTTGTTGGCTCGTCGAAGGTTGCAGCAGAAAAAAATTTAAGCATCCAGATTTGTGTCCTGCTCCTTGAAAGCGGCAGCTCAATCCTTTAGCTCAGTGCAGGTGTTGCCTGTAATCCATAGCTTCTGTTCCTCGATGCCATAGGATGAATCGTTGAACATATTCCAGTCTGTGCTAGCAAAACAGTCCTGTAACTTAGCATCCACTTCATTGGACCACTTCCACATTCAGCTCTTCACTGGTACTACCTGTTTGAGATTTAGCTTGTATGCAGGAGTCAGGAGAGTTTGGTTAAGGTCTGATTTGTCAAATGGAGGGCGAGGGAGAGCTTTGTATCCTTTTCTGTGTGTGGAGTAAATGTTTTGTCTCCTGTAGTTGCACAGTTGTGACATGCTGGTAGAAAATAGGTTAGACGGATTTTCCTGCATTAAAATCACCGGCCACTAGGAGCACCGCCTCTAGATGAGCATTTTCTTGTTTGCTTATGGCCTTATACAGCTCGTTGAGTGCGGTCTTAGTGCAAGCATCAGTTTGTGGTGGTAAATAGACAGCTACGAAAAAATATAAAGTAAAACTATAATGAGGTATTCTAACGCAGATGAGTAGAACCTCAAGACTTTCTTAATATTAAAGATCGCACACCAGCTGTTGTTAACACAGAGACACACACCTCCCCCTTGAGCTTACCCATTGCTGCCATTTGATCCTACCAAAGCATAGAAAAACCAGCTAGATGTATATTATCCATGTCCTTGTTCAGCCACAACTTTGAGAAACATAGGATAGTCTCGAACGGAGCTTGTCCAGTTTGTTCTCCAGTGATTGCACGTTCACCAATAGAATGGAGGGTTGAGGCGGATTATTTATTTGCCAATGTAGTTTTGTCGCTATCGAAGTCATTTCAACGTGTAGGTTTAACAGAGCAAGTGAAATATAACCACACTCGTACCATACTCACATATAATCAATGATACTATTTAGGCGTATATGGCATTTGTGAAGTCATCAATAGCTATTTTTTCAATTCAATCCAGGGTTCAACTAAAAAATAACTAAGAAACAAAAAATATAGGCCTAGGGTTTCAAGCTTTGGTTGATGTCAAATATAATTTTCAAGTTAATAATGAATATGTTGGATTCAAGAATAGGATTAAATCAAATAAGATGTTATTGAAAGTCCGTTTAAAGTTTGTTTCGGTTGAGATGGAGACTTGAATTCAACAATTTAAATATGAATTTGTAGACAAACTGGAATTAAACTGGCACAAAATGTACATCGCCTTCAAATGATGATACGTGACCGCCTTAAATCGTTCTTACTGTATGTAGCAAAATTAGACTTTTTTTTACATTGGATAAAAGTAGAGACTCAGACCTAGAAATGTGTATGTCATACACTACAGTTGAGGAGCAATGGGAAAGTAATTATGCTTTGAAAGTTGATAAACTTGTAACCCCACTTTTGAGAAAAGGGCCCCTTATTGTTTTGATTCACTTACTCGAGAGCTCCTCTTTGTCTACACCCATTCAACACCGTTCACACCCTCTTAAGCGTTAAGCCTCTTTTCAAGGATTCACATGTGAGGCCATGTGCTAACCAGTGTGAGTGCGATAATGTACAAAACAACCAAAGATTTCAAGACTAAAAGATGGTTTATACTACGTCTATCGACATGTCTGTAATCAGTTGTTGCAGTAACATCATGAACATTCTGTTGTCGTCTGACATCAAACTTGTTGTTGTTGTTATAAAACAGTAAATACAAAAATGACAGGTTGCATGACATCAGCTGCTTGCATGTCCAAAATAGCATAACTGGTGTATTTTAACATGAATAAACTTTAAAAATGTATTTAGTATATGTCAATCTAGCAAACCAGGCAACTAAAAGCAACTTTCTAAACAATGTTTTGGTCGGTTTCTAGCGTGTTAGTTAGCTGGCTAGCCAATTAAAATAATGATCATATCATAGCTGACATCTTAATTAACTTTAGCAAATGTTTATTATTACAGGAAAATAAACTGACAACAAGATCCTTATTTACAAGTTAATGGCCAGTTAATTGCAGAAAGTAGCTTACAGTTGTGAGAATGATGAAATAAAAGCAGGTCATTCTATCAGATAATTTTAGAACTTGGACACTGTCTCATTGGCCTAACGTTATATCTTTACATTACCGTCTCTGGTAAACACACACTATATCAAATAAAATCTATGTTTATTTGTCACATGCACAGGATACAGAATGTGTAAACAGTACAGTGAAATGGTTACTTGCGTAGTAGAGTATTTTGCTTAGACATGTAGCTAAACAATGAACGATAATCCCAACTCATAATCTTACTATCTTGCATGAATCTGCAGGTAGCTAAAGCTAACCAACTAGGTTCAGCTAGCTAGCTGAACCTAGTTAGCTAGCTAACATTAGGCTATAACTGGCAATGCAAATAGATATCTGAAATACAAATAATATTACTAGACTCATACACGTAACATTTGCTAGCGAGACAGCCAGTTAACGTTAGCTAGCTAGCTAACAGTAAACTTTAATTTACAATGAAAATGACTTTCTAACTAAATGAAAAAAGCTAGATTCTCTTACTCCATATACATGGATGAACGCTTCTCACTCTCTGTCACGGATGCCATGGTCGTCCTTAGTTTGAAGATGTAAGCCAGAGACAGCCTTCTGTGTGTTCTCTTTTCAACTCCCTCCACATATTTTCAATCAAACAAAATAATTTTCTCCATCTCCTTAGCCAGGCCTAAACGCCCAACATCAGTGCCCAACCTCACTAATGCTCACTAATTTCCTGTAGTCCACGATCAGCTCCTTTGTCTTGCTCACATTGAGGGAGAGGTTGTTGTCCTGGCACCACACTGCCAGGTCTCTGATCAGGTCTCCTCCCATCTCCTTCCACACTGCCAGGTCTCCTCCCATCATTGTCGATGATCATTTCTACCAATATTGTCGTCAGCAAACTTAATGATCATGTTGGAGTCGTGTTTGGTCATGCAGTCGTGGGTGAACAGGGAGTACAGGAGGGGACTAAGTACACACCCATGAGGGTTCCCAGTGTTGAGGATCAGCGTGGCACATGTGAGGTTGCCTACCTTTACCACCTGGGGGTGGCCCATCAGGAAGTCCAGGGTTCAGTTGCAGAGGGAGGTGTTTAGTCCCAGGGTCTTTAGCTTAGTGATGAGCTTTGTGGGCACTATGGTGTTGAACTCACATAGGTTTTCTTTTTGTCCATGTGGGAAAGTGCAGTGTGGGGTGTGATTGAGATTGCGTCATCTGTGGATCTGTTGGGGCGGTACACGAATTGGAGTGGGTCTAGTGTATCCGGGAGATTGCCTCTTTGATGTGAGCCATGACCAGCCTTTCAAAGCATTTCATGGCTAACGACGTGAGTCATTTAGGTCTCTCTTGGTCATCTTGAAATATGTAGGCATTACAGACTCGGTCAGGGAGAGGTTGAAAATGTCAGTGAACACAGTTGCCAATTGGCCAATTGAGTGCACATCCTGGTAATCCATCTGGACCCTCGGCTTTGTGAATTTTGACCTGTTAAAGGTCTTGCTCACATTGGCTACCGAGAGCGTTATCACACAGTCGTCCAGAACAGCTGGTGCTCTCGTGCATGCTTCAGTGTTGCTTGCCTCGCAGTGAGCATAAAATGCATTTAACTCATCTGGTAGGGTTGCTTTACTGGGCAGCTCGCATCTGGGTTTTGCCTTTGTAATAGTTTTCAAGGCCTGCCACATCTGATGAGCGTCAGAGCCGGTGTAGTAGGATTCAATCTGAATCCTGTATTGACGGTTTGCTTGTTTGATGGTTCATCTGAGGGCATAATCAGGATTTCTGATAAGCGTCCGGATTAGTGTCCCGCTCTAGCCTTTAGCTCGATGCGGATTTTGCCTGTAATCCATGGCTTCTGGTTGGGATATGTACGTACGGTCACTATGTGGATGACGTCGTCAATGCACTTATTGATGAGGTGGTATACTCCTCAATGCCATTGGATGAATCCCGGAACATATGCGGAAGACACATTTCAGTTGAAGGCATTCAGTTTTATAACTGACTAGGTATCCCCGTTTCCCTTTCACACCTTTCCCTATTCCAGTCTGTGCTATCAAAACAGTCCTGTAGCGTAGCATCCACGTCTTCTGACCACTTCCAAATTGAGCTAGTCACTGGTCATTCCTGCTTTAATGGTTACCCTGTAATAATGCACTAAATCAAAATTTGATAACATTACACATCATGAAATATATTGAGCCAAAAATTAGAGAGTATCGTACAAATATATTAGTAAAACTCAAATTAATCAACATGAAATTGATTTTAATATCATTCAAATATATATTTTTATGTAGTCTTTACTGTATTTATCTTTTAATACAGTCATTTCGGTTTTGATTTCAGGTCTCTTTATATCCTTCGCTTGTTATGCAATGAAATGGGCAACTTTGTAGTTGTAGTCACTTGTGACATTCATTCGGAAGTTATCGGTGGTCACAGAAAGACAGATAAATATCTTGATTTTGTGTTTAGCAGACATCTTTTCTGTATAAAGTGACGTGGAAGGGCAAAAAAGCATTTAACAACGTACTTCACTGTTCTAGGAGTGGTATGAGGCAGTTGTTAAATAACGAATGGTATCAAGAGCAACTTTAGTAATGATGGTTTTGGGAAACCGCTTGGAGAGATAACATTGCTCCTACGATGGTTCTAACAATGAACGTAGCCTTAAGATGCTTTTGGGAAACCGGGCCCAGGTCATTTGGTTGCGATATTAGATGAAGCACAGTGATAACATACTGTATTACGTTGTTGCATAAATATAAAATATCTGACATTGTATTCCCATTTGAACTTTTTGTGCTTTTAAATGGTTGAAAGCATAGTGATAACAGATTGGGAATTCAACAAACTTATGGCTGTCTTTTTGAGTGGGTGAATAAAGGTTGAAATCTCATTGATCAATGCCTCAACTGAATATGTCCACATTTCCACGTTGAAATGACATGGTGTGCCCAGTTGGTTCGGCCTGTGAGGCCTAATGCACTGCAAAGAGGGACATTAGAAACACATATCCTGTTTTATTAATGTGGTCAATACAGTCCATTAGGCTGAGGGATTTAAAAAGCAGTAAAGCGCTGCCTGCTCCCAAGTCCATTAATATTCTCTCTCTCTCTTTGTCCCACGATGCCCTGCTTTGTTGAGGAAGGCAATGTTTGCCTTCCAGTTCCCTGAAATGCTCCTTTCAATGATCAATTGATGTAATATTTAAATGCTTTTCAGCTTTAGTTTAGATTGTGCTGTTATAGGTTACCTATTAAGTGGTTGTTGGAGAGTCAAATTTAAAGTTCAATGTGAAGGCATTCATTGGGTTTGTCTCCTATTCCAACTCCACTGGATTATTCAACTGCATACTAAATAAAGCAAAGGTCATTTGGGTTCACAGTTCAAAAATGTAAATAGTATAGTATAAAATCTACAAAACATTTTACAGATGTATGTATAATAGTATGTATGTATAATAGGATATATTTAAGCTTCCATAAGCAAACATTATAACATTCAAATCCATTACCACCTGGAACAAAAACACAGTCACACTTTTTCCGTTCTTTCTTACTAGCGCAGGCTTTGCTGAACTACTTTATTGAGGGAAAATGTTCTTACTCTCACATATCACTCTGACTGTGATATGTGGTTGTCCCACCTAGCTATCTTAAGATGAATGCACAAACTGTAAGTCACCCTGGATAAGAGGATCTGCTAAATGACTCAAATGTGAAATGTAATTGAATGCTAAATACAGGTTTGCGTAATGTATTTGAAAGCATTCCACATCACAGCAGTAAAACAAGTTGTATTTCTGAGAACTACAATGACAGAACGCTGGTCTTTCTTCCTCTCTCCTCATAATGAATTCAGGAACGTGAGATGTACCCTGGATTCAGTATCAGAGATGCATGCTTCCAGTAAGGTTTGTGAATCCAGGGATTCAGCAAAGCGTGACCGGTTTTTGAGAATACCCATGGCTGACATCCACTCTAATCCAAACAGTATTGAACTGACTATTGAACCATGTCTCCAAACAAGGAGGAAAGAGGTTGCAGTCTCCCCGTGCACAGTCTGCACACTGTCCTGGGTATGAGGTTTCTATCTTCACACATTTTCATGTTGAGAGGTATGTTTTTAGAAATTGAGTAACGCTAAAGTAACGATCTCTGAAAAAGGTGGACTAAAAGAAACTAAAAGAAATGTGACAAGGAGATTTCCATCATTATTGTATATATATAATATTTGATATACAGCATTCATTTTGTGTTCCTCATGCTCCTTATTTGACCTTATGGTTCCAGAGTCCAATGAAAACATACTGTATCTGTACTTTGATTGTCATCGTTGTGTACAAAACAAGATGATTATGACTTCAGGGGCTGGTTGATAAACATTCTGCGGTGCCAAACCTGTCTTAAATCTTAACTTTGCTTTGAGAACAGTCTAATATCATCTAGCCTGCTGCATAAAGACTACACCACACAACCTTATCATGGTTGATTTTCTAAAGTGTTACTGAACTGGGTGTCCCAGTGTTGTTTGTTCCTTTCTGATTGTGGAGCTTCATCTTTGTCCTGTTTGTGACCAGTTCTATCACCACAGATTCTGCTCAATATTGCCAGTACACCACAAAACACCAAAAAGGGCAGAATTGACAATAAGGCCAAAGTAAACAGTTCTGTACCATTCTATCCTTTCTGACTTACTATGGCAGTACTGAGAATATGTTTTTGTTTTTCCCTCCCAGTGTAGTTATTTATAACGGAGGGAGCTGCTCTATAATTTTAAAGGTGAACAATTCCTCAGTTTATTAAGTTGTGTCAGTCAATTCAGTCTCTGTTTCTTGGCAGGCTCTGCCATGGGTACAGCATGGTGAAGGGAAGTCAACAGCGCTACCTTTCCAATTAACTTTGCCATTGTGTAATAGACTCTTCCTAATGAATATTCACTGGGACTGGCAATCCATTCCCTGGCCTGTTGACAATGTGGCAGAAAGAGAGACAGATGGGTTTACAACAAAGGTCAATGTCTGTTTGTGTCTAGTCACATTTTTCATTGTAGGTTGTTTTCTTTTCACGGAAGATTCACTTGTGCCACATTAATTTGTCCCTACGAGCACAAAAATATAATCTTTGACAGTGCAGTCTTTCAGTGGTTATGGAGAAATAACTGATTAATTATGAACAAATGGGCATGTTATACCCTAATTCAAAAGGTTTATCGATGCATCGATGGAATTAGAATATAAAAATGTGAAATTAGGAAATGTACATGTTTTTCAGTGTTTCAACCAGTTACCAGGCAACCATCTTGCTTCAAGGCCTAGCTCTGAGCTTTAAATGTAACATTAACAATATGTGCTTGTTCTCTCTAGGAGACAATCTATAAATATGTTTCAATTAAAAAGCAAAAACATTTAATAACCCAGTTTGTGCAATTTAAGGGGAAACATCATCGAACCAGTATAAATCTCAATAGCCAACGTAGGCTTCTTCTAACCCATCGCTTTTCTACTACATATAATATTATGATTAAATTATATCTTAACATTAAAAACCAAAGTCTATCAGAAATCCAGTCATTCCAATAAATGTTATACCTCTTGATCTTCAAGAATAGGACTTGGAAATATGGAAGTATAGATTAGCCAAATTGTTTTACCTGTGCATGACCCCAAAACTAAGGACTTATTAACCAGCCCCACTCTGTTGTTTATGATTTTGTTGTCATGGAGGACTGATTGGGCTCATTGATTCGAGTTGAAAAATAAATGCTGCGCTCATGGAATGGCATGCTTTGTCAAGAGTGTGCAAAACTGTCATCAAGGCAAATGCTGGCTACTTTGAAGAATCTAACATTTGTTTAACACTTCTTTGGTTACTACATTATTCTTTATGTGTTAGTTCATAGTTTTGATGTCTTCACTAATATTCTACAATGTAGAAAAAAGTCAAAATAAAGAAATACCCTTGAATAAGTAGGTTTGTCCAAACTTTTAACTGGTACAGTATGTATAATCTATACATCCAAAAATGGCTGTAGCAACTAAAGATTGCACCTTTCAGTCTATCAAAAGTTTGAGCATGTGTCCATTAGGCCTATGGATCATTTTTGTTATCAGCATGAATTAGATTGAGCAATAAAAGCCCCACTTTTATTCCATAGGCTGGGATTCACACTATACAGCTAGCTGTCCACTGGTTTCAAAAACAATGATTGATAGGCAGTTTAAACTTCTTCAATGGACCATTATTGGGTTCAAATACACAATTAGATTTGTGAACCGCCATCCACAACATCCACAATCCGTAATGCGCAAATAGCTAAAGGAGAGAGCAGCAGTGTGATTCACATCAATGCGCTCTGTATATATCAACAATAAGTGATATGCGTATCGACGTAGACTACACCACTACTGTCATCCTTACCTCCAAGCATTTATTCAAGTTGGATAATCTTTGAATGCAGACAGCAGTCGCACCATTCGAATACATAGTTTGGACTGTAGCCTACAAAAGCCTATTCCTGCTCTTTTCCTGCGATCCATCAAATACATTTTGGTGTGTCATCATAGTAGTCTCTGACTTGTGGTCAGACTTGCTTAGGTGGAACAAACTTAAATGTGTGCCTTTTTTCAATGCTGATTTGAGTGTCATTGAGAAAACAGAGAAGAAGTGTTAGATTTTTTTCCACAAACATCTTTTCTGAATTTAAAAGTAATCCTTGAAGTACTCAAGTTTTTCAAAAGTATTGGTAATCTAATGTAGTAATGTAACGGATTACAGTTACCGGTTTGTTGTAATCCCTTACATGTAACGGATTACCCACTCTTCACCAACTCTTCACCAAGTTTGAAAATGCTTCAGAGTGTCTTTTCAGAAGGTGAGGAGTAGCAGACATCATTACTTGACCTTTCCAATAGTTGTGCTAGACTCCTAAAGTATTCCCATAAGGTCATTGTTAAGATAGGTTTCTCTTCTCTGTGGACTGAACTGAACTTTATTGGACTACCTCTGTCAAAATTTCACTTGCAAGGATACTTTATAGATAGAAGTTGTCAGAGGAAATGCTGTGAAGTCAGTCTGCCAAACTTATGATTTAGTTAGACATTTTTAAGTCAATAAATTAATAAATATTTATGTTCTGAGTTTCAGCCTTCAGCCATAACCTGCAGCTATGCCTTTTGGGTAACGATCAGGCAATTAGGGCAAACTCTGCAATTTTCCATCTATCATTCATGGTCACTGATATTGAGAGGTGTATAATGTGGCAGCATGTTATGTTATGTGCATGTTGAATGCTATTCATAGCCATCTGATTAGCTCTAAAATGCAATCCTCTCCCTAACCCTATCCCCATAACAGTCCACAACTGAATTCATTGTGACATAGGTCCAATTGCACTGTGCATAGCCTGCACTCATTTAAGAATGATACATCCATTAACTATGCCATACATTGTGCAATAATGACAAACATGCAATTTCTGAATGGAGCTATTGACACGTCTCAGAAATTGCACATTTTAATGGTTACCATTTCAAATCAACATTTCATAACAGGCGATGACGTATGTTAACCCCCTAGAGTCAATTGTCGCACCGGTGTATCAATCTAAGTTACATTACAAAAAAATCCCCATCCAAATCTGCCAGTTTAAGCTAGAGATATCTGTTTTTTTTTGCATTGGATGCGTCTCAATCCACCACATCAGCTAGTGTCACGGGACTAGTCTGAAGGTCTCCGAGCTTGCTAAATAATTAGCTACAAAGCCTGCCTACTGAAAATGATTTGAAACAGCGAGACCAGCAAGCAGCAGCCTAGACCAGTTGGACCATGACTCAGGAGGGCAAATGACAAACGAGTAAGTTGTTTTACTGTAGGTAGCTACCACGTACAGTACAATTAGGTGATTGATTCGGCCATAACTGGGCTTGCTAGTACCACTACAAGGCAAGTTTATCTGTGTTTGCTAAACCTAAGTGTACTGTAGTCTAATGGTATTGCTAGCTAACTAGCCTAGCAAAATACGAGGTCAAATCATGACGTCAGTGATATTCAGTGATCTTGGAAAGAGGCCCGTGTTCCCGAATTGGAATTCCGAGTTGGATGACAGATTTTTCCCAGTCTGAGCTCATTTTTTCTCATGTTCCCAGTTGTTTTGAATGCACTGATGTCAGAAGTCTGATATCTGAGTTCCCAGTTCACAATGATTGTCCATGAATGCCAAATAGCATTTTAGTTTCTTTCACAGACAATATTGCTTGGATACAAAAAGTTGATGACTCTCAAGAGGAAATGTAAAAGGTCCTATAACAACAATCTCCCTTTAATGGTTCCATAATGACAGACGCTGGGAGATGGGAAGCAAGTACAGGGTGAGGATTTAATAATAAAAAGACATGAAACAGACACAGAACAGTGTCTGGAGAAGAGAAACAAAAAAACATCAATGCAGACACGGGAATAAAACAGAGGAAGTGACAGATATAGGGGAGGCAATCAATGACGTGATGGAGTCCAGGTGAATCCAATGAAGCACTGGTGTGCGTAACGATGGTAACAGGTGTGCGTAATGATGAGCAGGCTTGTGACCAAGAGCGCCAGAGAGGGGGAGCTGGAGCAGACGTGACAGTACCCCACTCTAGGGGCGGCACCTGGTGTCCTACCTAGGTGAGCCCGGCGGGCTGGCCGAGGCGAGGGAGCCCGGTGAGCTGGCTGGGGCATGGAATGAGAGCCTGCCGAGCCAACCGAGGCTTGTGAGTCTTTCGAAGCAGCTGAGGCATGGGAGCCTGACGAGCCGGCTGAGGCATGGCTTTTGAGCCTCTTGAGCCAGCTGAGGCATGGGAGCCTAACGAGCCAGCTGCGGCGTCACTGGTTGCTTCGGCAGTGGCACCTGTACCTGACGTCACCACAAAAATGTATGAAATAAAAATAACTCCCTTATGCTTCCATAGTGGTGTCTGCATTCTGTAACGGTTCTGTAACGACAGACGCTGGGAGACAGGAAACAAGTACAGGGTGAGGATTTAATAATAAATAGACATGAAACTTAACAAGAACAGCGTCTGGACAAGAGAAACAAAACAACATCAATGCAGACACGGGAATAAAACAGAGGAAGTGACAGATATAGAGGAGGCAATCAATGACGTGATGGAGTCCAGGTGAGTCCAATGAAGTGCTGGTGCGCTTAACGATCACGACAGGTGTGTGTAATGATGAGCAGCCTGGTGACCTTGAGCGCCAGAGAGGGAGAGTGGGAGCAGACGTGACACACCCCTTGTATTGAACACCTCATTGCTCACCCAAACACACCATATGCAAGTTTTCCCTTTGTAGCTCTGCGTTATTAGTAAAATTTTATTCTACTGTATATATGCCATTCATTGCCATAACTGTTCCTGCATACCGCTGTGTAAACTCACCTCAGTCTCCAGAGCAAATACATTTTGTCTTGAATACATGCCAGGTCTACTTATTTGCTACATTGTCAGACTAATCTATTGTTTTATTGAACCATGTTTAAACGATTTAGCTGTAAGATTGAAGCTAGTTTATCCAAACACATTTCTTGAATATCACAATGAATTGATCCAGAAGTTGAAGTCAACAGTTTATTGATTTCTGATGCTAGTCACTAGTCAATACACTTGTAAAATAATATTATATAAAACACCAATATATACATATAGTATGTATGCTAGCAATAAAGTATGCTAGCAATATCTATACCACAATGAATGTGTGAGCATACTAGGCATTCTATATTCTACAAAATCAGTCTAACTGGATATGGATGTTGTTGGTTGAATGTTCCAAGCAGGTTCCAGAATGTTATTTTTACAACGGGTTGGGCAAAACAAGCATTGTGTTTGGTTGAGAAGTTTATAAGCCATACTAAAAAAAAAACATTTAGCCTCTGACACAAAAATGGGAATCTTGTTCTCTGTTCCGTCTTGTTCTGCAGAGGGAGCCACTAGCTCCATTGGTTGCTTCACGCACTCTCACTCTACACTCTCTCATCCGAGCCAGCAAGTCAGTTGAACCAGATATCCAAGACAACTAAAAACTGAAAAGAGAAGCACCAGATAAAGAACATATTTTAAACGTTATCATCACGGTGAGCAAGTTATAAAGCATAGGATATGAAACACCAAGTTAAGCAGAGTGTAATGATATAATTATTTGTTATTTCTTTAGAATGTTTTGATAGTTTAATTAATTTATAAAAGTCTGTTGGCATAGAATCAAATGCTGGCTAAAGTTAGCTCCAGTCAAGCTAGCCTTTTGTCATGGCGACAGAACCAATGAACTTTCACACAGAGTGTAAACAAAAGGAAACATAGTAACTTGCTGTTTTTAGTGATATATTGATAATTACATGATGAAAATGTATCCATGCAATAAGATGATAAGTAATACTTAAAAAAAATAATAATTGTATGTTGGCTATTTTGAATTGTATAAGAGTAGCCAAGTCAGTTGAAAGTGTGAGAACCAACTAAAAACGGTATTGAAGAGAGAAGCACCAAATAAACTATTTTAATCTTCAAGGTTTCAGACTCCCTTCATTCTTCTCACCATATCCTATCCAGGTCCCAAGGTTTAAGATGGTACACCACTTTTATATGTTTACATACCCTACATTACTCATCTCATATGTATATACTGTACTCGATACCATCTACTGCATCTTGCCTATGCCGTTCTGTACCATCACTAGAGTTGCATCACACAGCCTTAGAACGTATTAAAAATCAAAACATTCCGTATAGCCCAATATTTGTATCACAACTGAATTTGCATAAATAACTCTAAATGAAGCATATTTCTTTGAAAAATGCTCAACACAGAATTGTTGCATGTGGGCACTAATATACTTTCTATTTTATTCAGCTGTTCAATTGTATTCTTCATACTATAAAATAATGCCAGTCACCACATTCTTATCGGCAGACTTAACCTCTCTGATCTCCCCATCCCGGATCCGGGATCGTGAATACAGACTCAAGCTCATTACCATAACGCAACGTTAACTATTCATGAAAATCGCAAATGAAATGAAATAAATATGCCATCTCTCAAGCTTAGCCTTTTGTAAACAACGCTGTCATCTCAGATTTTCAAAATATGCTTCTCAACCATAGGAAAACAATCATTTGTGTAACAGTAGCTAGCTAGTATAGCATTTAGCGTTAGCATTAGCATTAGCATCCAGCAGGCAACATTTCAACAAAAACAAGAAAAGCCTTCAAATAAAATAATTTACCTTTGAAGAACTTCGGATGTTTTCAATGAGGAGACTCTCAGTTAGATAGCAAATGCTCAGTTTTTCCAAAAATATTATTTGTGTATTAGAAATAGCTCAGTTTTGTACATCACATTTGGCTACCAAAGAAACCTGAAAATTCAGTCCTCAAAACGCGAACTTTTTTCCAAATTAACTCCATAATATCGACTGAAAACATGGCAAACGTTGTTTAGAATCAATCTTCAAGGTGTTTTTCACATATCTCTTCGATGATATATCGTTCGTGGAAGCATGGTTTCTCCTCTCTATCAATTGGAAAAATACTTGCACCTGGCGTTGCGCACCAATTTCGACGTAGGACACCATGCGGACACTTGGAAAATGTAGTCTCTTATGGTCAATCTTCCAATGATATGCCTACAAATACGTCACAATGCTGCCGACATCTTGGGGGAACGGCAGAAGGTCTAAGCTTATTCCTGTCGCATTCACAGCCATATAAGGAGACATTAGAAAACAGAGCTTCAGAAATTCTGCTAATTTCCTGTTTGACGTTTCATCTTGGTTTCGCCTGTAGAATGAGTTCTGGGGCACTCACAGACAATATCTTTGCAGATTCTGAAACTTCAGAGTGTTTTCTTTCCAAAACAATAATATCAATAGTCGACCATCAATAGTCGTCAATAATATGCATAGTCGACCATCTTTTCGTGACAAAATATTGCGCTTAAAACGGGAACGTTTTTTATCCAATAATGAAATAGCGCCCCCATAGACTCAACTCAGCCTTGGTTTCTCAAATGACTTCCTCGCCTGGTTCACCAACTACTTTTCTGATAGAGTTCAGTGTGTCAAATCGGAGGGCATGTTGTTTGGACCTCTGGCAGTCTCTATGGGGGTGCCACATGGTTAAATTCTCAGGCCGACTCTCTTCTCTGTATACATCAATGTCGTCGCTCTTGCTGCTGGTGATTCTCTTATCCACCTCTACGCAGACGGCCCTTCTTTGGACACTGTGTTAACTAACCTCCAGATGAGCTTCAATGCCATACAACTCTCCTTCCGTTGCCTCCAACTGCTCTTAAATACAAGTAAAACTAAATGCATGCTCTTCAACCGATCAATGCCGGCACCTACCCGCCCGTCCAGTGTCACTACTCTGGACGGTTCCAACTTAGAATATTTGGAAAACTAAAAATACTTAGGGTGTCTGGTTAGACTGTAAACTCTCCTTCCAGACTCTCCAATCCAAAATTATAGAATCAGCTTCCTATTTCGGAACAAAGCATCCTTCACTCATGCTGCCAAACATACCCTCGTAAAACTGACCATCCTACCTATCCCCGACTTCGGCGATGTCATTTACAAAATATCCTCCAACATTCTACTCAACAAATTGGGTGCAGTCTATCACAGTGCCACGGAGTTCTCTGCTGCCAATCACAACTGAATCTGCACCTGTACATAGAATGCTCGTTTGCACACACTGCACTAATATACTTTGGCCAGGTCACATTTTACTTGTTCTCAACTAGCCTACCTAAGGTTAAATAAAAAATAAATAAAACAAATGCACAAATCAACAACTCAGAGTATGCGATTCTGATCTTATGAAATAGACTACATTTTCTTCATATCATGTTTCTTTAGACCTGTCTAAAAATCAATCATGGATTTATTGTGATGGTGTAGGCTATATTATATGGATTTATTAGACTTTTTAAGATGTAGATGTTCCAAAGGTCTGCATCAGTGGCTTGTAGGCTATGCATAGAAGCCAGGAGATGATATATGTGTTTATGTTAATTAACTGTCAGTTACCGCAAGACCTGCAGTTATTTACTCAACAATCCCCGGCTGACAAAATTTCATGACCGCCACAGCCCTTCACACAGACCATAATAATATATTGTAAACAGCTACCATGATTTCATGTTTCACTATATGCTGCTAGTACAAAATCATGGTATTTTTACCGTGTTTTATTTGTGTACCATGGTGGCTAGTACAATTAAAACATATATAATGTTTTTTGTGTCACTGCCATGGCAGGATAATACCATAGTACTGGTGCAAATACCAAGGTATTTTTCTGCCATGGTAGTGACCAAAAAAACATGATAGTACCATGAAAAAACTACCATGGTACTATGTTTATTTGGTCACTACAATGGCAGGAAAAGACCATGTTATTTGCTCCAGTACCAATGGTATATTCCTGCCATGGTAGTGACCAAAAAACCATGATAGTACCATGGTATTTTTTCATTACCATGGTACATTTTTGTAAGGGATAGTAGCCTATGAATACATTTATCAAAATAATGTTTCTAATATAATTGGTAGCCCATTGTAAAAGCGCTTTAAAATCGCATAAAATGAGCTGCTCTAATCGAGTGCTGAAGTTGAAGTGACATTTGAATATAGTGTGGATATTGTCCTTCGGGAATAATTTTGATCCACCATTTTCTGCATCCCTTGGGACAGTGGGATGACCCTGGTAAAACATTACGATAACACGGAAAGCGGTACCTAATCTACTGACCCCAGAATGTAATGTGTAAAATAATTTAATTATCATGACCTCGAACACACACGCACATGGACATATCCTGCAGTGAGGAAAATGGAGAAGACAAACATGGTGCAATTAAGATGTTGGACATGAACCACTTTGTTTGGTAAATACATTTTTTTAATTCCACAATATCATGTCTTAATTCATGCAACAATTACCAATATAGGCATACCATATTTAAATGTTCCCCTACTCTGGCCTATTTTCAAATATTGCTAGTGTCATCAACTTACTACTTGTTGATTCTCATAAGAGAACTGGTTCATGTTCATTAGAACATGTTTTTAAAAGGAAAATTAGCATGAACATTCTTAGTGGTGTTGAGGTAGTACCTCTTCAGTTTCAACGTGTTTACTCCCATGCAGTGCCTAATCCTGGTTTCTCTGTAAACCTAATGCCTCACGGGGAAACAAATCTGTTTTAAGATTGCACATACAATTTCAGACAACTTTGCTAATCAGGGCATGGTCATACCATTTCATTAGATAGGACTCACATTTTGTAATGCATCATTTACTTACTAAAAAAGGAGGAATGTGAATGAAGGTTTCAGTCTATAATGTGCAGAAAAAATAAAGTGGCTATAGAAAGACAACACAAACATTTCTGCACCTATGTAAACAAGAGTCACATTTTATCCCCATTAGTAAGTCTATTTGTCATGTGTCCCGGCCAAAGCAAAGAGTCCCTCTCTGTACACCTGAACAGATTTAGAATATTAGACATGACTTACTTAGTATGCATTATTCTCCCTATAGGCATAGGAAGGAAAACCTGCATGCAAAGCATCATTAATCTACATACAAGCATTATTTTCCCCCTCCCTTCTTGTCTCACTGCACTGGCCTGTTTAGGTCATACTGTAACCCTCAACACAGCCACAGGAGAATTCTCTCCACAGAGAGAAAGCATGAGGTTGCGCTTTTTGTTTTCTCCTTTAGGGCCAGATGTGGCTCGTGAAGTTTCAGAGAAGCTTCATGCTGAGAGGCGCTATAAGGTAAACACTCTTAGGTCAGTGAGTGGAGGTTGGGTCAATTTACGACATCTTCTCTCAATTTTTTGTAATTCCCATAGTTTGTTTTAACTGTCAAATGTTCTTCAGTTACAATGTAACATAGCACCTCATTGACAACGCACAGTTTTATTTGGTCGTTGCAAATACGATTCAAGCTCACTGTTCAAACAGTAATCCTAAATGTTGTTGAGTTGAAGAGGAATGAAATCAACCAAACAGACTGAGAAATAACACATGGATTACCTGTAGTGGATCACCACACAGTGCACCAAATTGTTGTATATTGTATCAGAACAGAATTTGTGAGACTTAATAACACTGAGTATATAAATAATGTAAATAGATGTATTTTCCAGCTCGGCTGGCTTGTACTGGAAGCAGTGGAATTGAGGCTGTTTGTTTATGCGTTTCTCCCTTAATTATGTTGATAAGAACTGTCTATGACAACAGCAGTTGTCCCCCCCATCCAAGAATCTCAACGACATCCCCTGTCATCAGACACAGCATTCACATTCATAATTCTGCTTCGTGACTGACAGCTCTGCCATTTTGTCTCCATAATTATGGCAAGGTCCCGTATTGAAGAATTAATAATGTCACAACTGTCACTTGGTTCTCAGGCGCAACTAGCAGAGCCTATTCATTGCCCAAGCAGACATCTACTTTGTTCTCTTCGAAATAATTTAATGTCTGTGTCTCTCCACAGCCTACAGCTCCTTCCAAGGATGTTGTATTTCATTGCTAATATCTTGGTCCCTGACCACTAGCCTTGGACAGGAAGGTGAATTAGACCTAGTAGGAGGAATGATCACAATAGAGTCTCTGGAGTACACGAGTGTGATTGTGTGTGAAAGTAGGACTGTATCAATTGTTGCGTGACCTTTCACATTTGACCCCCGGAGCCAGAGTCCCACCTGTGACACGGCTGTGACGTAAGTAACATTGAGGCACTGAGTAAATATTGGACATCGATTGCACTATGTTCAGCTCTAAAATCTATAAATTCAATCCCATTTTCATTAATTTTCTACATCAAACCAGTCACACCGACGCACACAGTAGTTTATGTGTCGGGGGGCTAGGGTCAGTTTGTTATATCTGGAGTACTTCTCCTGTCCTATTCGGTGTCCTGTGTGAATTTCAGTGTGCTCTCTCTAATTCTCTCTTTCTCTCTTTCTTTCTCTCTCTCGGAGGACCTGAGCCCTAGGACCATGCCTCAGGACTACCTGACATGATGACTCCTTGCTGTCCCCAGTCCACCTGGCCGTGCTGCTGCTCCAGTTTCAACTGTTCTGCCTTATTATTATTGGACCATGCTGGTCATTTATGAACATTTGAACATCTTGGCCATGTTCTGTTATAATCTCCACCCGGCACAGCCAGAAGAGGACTGGCCACCCCACATAGCCTGGTTCCTCTCTAGGTTTCTTCCTAGGTTTTGGCCTTTCTAGGGAGTTTTTCCTAGCCACCGTGCTTCTACACCTGCATTGCTTGCTGTTTTGGGTTTTAGGCTGGGTTTCTGTACAGCACTTTGAGATATCAGCTGATGTACGAAGGGCTATATAAATACAGTGCATTGCGAAAGTATTCGGCCCCCTTGAACTTTGCGACCTTTTGCCACATTTCAGGCTTCAAACATAAAGATATAAAACTGTATTTTTTTGTGAGGAATCAACAACAAGTGGGACACAATCATGAAGTGGAACGACATTTATTGGATATTTCAAACTTTCTTAACAAATCAAAAACTGAAAAATTGGGCGTGCAAAATTATTCAGCCCCCTTAAGTTAATACTTTAATACTTTGCAACCTTTTGCTGCGATTACAGCTGTAAGTCGCTTGGGGTATGTCTCCATCAGTTTTGCACATCGAGAGACTGAAATTTTTTCCCATTCCTCCTTGCAAAACAGCTCGAGCTCAGTGAGGTTGGATGGAGAGCATTTGTGAACAGCAGTTTTCAGTTCTTTTCACAGATTCTCGATTGGATTCAGGTCTGGACTTTGACTTGGCCATTCTAACACCTGGATATGTTTATTTTTGAACCATTCCATTGTAGATTTTGCTTTATGTTTTGGATCTTTGTCTTGTTGGAAGACAAATCTCCGTCCCAGTCTCAGGTCTTTTGCAGACTCCATCAGGTTTTCTTCCAGAATGGTCCTGTATTTGGCTCCATCCATCTTCCCCTCAATTTTAACCATCTTCCCTGTCCCTGCTGAAGAAAAGCAGGCCCAAACCATGATGCTGCCACCACCATGTTTGACAGTGGGGATGGTGTGTTCAGGGTGATGAGCTGTGTTGCTTTTACGCCAAACATAACGTCTTGCATTGTTGCCAAAAAGTTCAATTTTGGTTTCATCTGACCAGAGCACCTTCTTCCACATGTTTGGTGTGTCTCCCAGGTGGCTTGTGGCAAACTTTAAACAACACTTTTTATGGATATCTTTAAGAAATGGCTTTCTTCTTGCCACTCTTGATTGTTGTCCTATGGACAGAGTCTCCCACCTCAGCTGTAGATCTCTGCAGTTCATCCAGAGTGATCATGGGCCTCTTGGCTGCATCTCTGATCAGTCTTCTCCTTGTATGAGCTGAAAGTTTAGAGGGACGGCCAGGTCTTGGTAGATTTGCAGTGGTCTGATACTCCTTCCATTTCAATATTATTGCTTGCACAGTGCTCCTTGGGATGTTTAAAGCTTGGGAAATCTTTTTGTATCCAAATCCGGCTTTAAACTTCTTCACAACAGTATCTCGGACCTGCCTGGTGTGTTCCTTGTTCTTCATGATGCTCTCTGCGCCTTTGACGGACCTCTTAGACTATCACAGTGCAGGTGCATTTATACGGAGACTTGATTACACACAGGTGGATTGTATTTATCATCATTAGTAATTTAGGTCAACATTGGATCATTCAGAGATCCTCACTGAACTTCTGGAGAGAGTTTGCTGCACTGAAAGTAAAGGGGCTGAATAATTTTGCACGCCCAATTGTTCAGTTTTTGATTTGTTAAAAAAGTTTGAAATATCCAATAAATGTCGTTCCACTTCATGATTGTGTCCCACTTGTTGTTGATTCTTCACAAAAAAATACAGTTTTATATCTTTATGTTTGAAGCCTGAAATGTGGCAAAAGGTCGCAAAGTTCAAGGGGGCTGAATACTTCCGCAAGGCACTGTACATTTGATTTGACATAGTTGTCAAGTTGTCACTTTGAGCACACACCTTTAGTCTGACTTTTGAGTTAAATCATATTACAAATTATTCAAACGACAACATACTGTATGCAAAATATGACATTTTGTCATTAAACTGCAATGTTTGATTGTCAGCCAGTATTACATGACATTTCTAATTAAGGGAGGGATACAAGTTACAGAATGTAGTGATCTTTAAGTAGGGGATTGTGCTAGGAAAAAGCAATTAGATGAACAGAAGAAAGAAACACTACGGCAGAGTTATATGTGGTATTCATTATGGAATAGAACAGATGGGAGCTGTGTGTCAAGCTGTTAGATTGGCTTTGTAATTTCCTGAGAGAACTAGGCAAACACGGGCTGCCACTCAATATCATGCTGTAAGACATGTGGATGTATCCATCGCACTTGAATACAGTTAGTGTTTGTAAGATCATGATTTAAAGTAAATGGAATGGTGTGCATTACAAATGGAGGATAGCATGCAAGAAAAGGAGCAGGAGAGCAATATATAGCCTAACAATTTCTAAGTGAACAGATAGTACAGTTCAAAATGGTAAATGGAAGTTCTAACTTGATGAAGCCAGAGCTGAATCACTTGTTGGCCTTACGGAGAGAACTACAACAGGACAAGCCTAGCTCTGAAACATCCATTAATATGCATTCTTATTGACTATCTGTCAAAAATAATATATTTTCATGGGCAGCGAAGAGAGAGAGCGAGAGGGGATGCACACTAACGTAGAGACTATTGCCCTAAGGCACATGCATAAGAAAGCAAGGACAGCACTCCACAGAATCTGTCTTTCAGACCTGTCACTGCATTGCATTGCATAGAGAGGAGGGGCCGAGAGAGAAATAATAAGTACTCAGATTTAAAACTGCCAATCTATCACATTTCAAAAGGATCAAGCTTTAATTATGGGCTGTTTGCCTACAGACAGGAGGTCAGTGCTGAACAGGCAAGTCAACTTCCTCGGTGTGTTGCAGGGCCGCAGCTCCAGTACTAAAGACACAACACACAGGCAGGACTGATAGACGGTATCAGGACCAGCCAATCTGCTAATTCCAAAGAGACGTATTTGCCTTGTGCTGTCAGTGTGAAGTTCATGTTGCTGCAGCAGCAATCTCCTTGCCACTGCTTCCTTGGTTCTTTCACTAGGAGTGTAGCTACTGGTTGCCTCTGTTTTTAATTACCTTGTCTAGAGTCAGTGTAAAATGTGTGCTGTGTCTCGCAATTACCACCACCACCTAAGTAACTGGCGCCTCCATAGGTCGCAGATCCGAATAATTGGAGATGACTCACAAATTCTTATTGTACGTCATGTGTTTGAATTAGATCATATTCTACTTGACTGATTGTAATCATTGTTTTCAAATTAGGTTATTTTCTGCCCAGTAATAATTTGTGCTTGCATACAGGGCTTCAGACGTAAGTCGGGAGTTATCAGGGTGGCACTGTATTTCAGGTTTTTAGCCATGCACCGATTTACACAAGCTAAATTAGACATTTTAATGTGCTCTTTTCTTCCACATAGAGAGGGGGGCCGAGAGGGAAATAATAAGTACTCAGATTTAAAACTGCCAATCTGTCACATTTCAAACGGAACAAGCATTAATTATGGGCTGTTTGCCTACAGACAGGAGGTCAGTGCTGAACAGGCAAGTCAACTGCCTCGGTGTGTTGCAGAGTTATCACGGTGGTACTGTATTTCTGTTTTTTAGCCATGCACAGATTTACACAAATTTAGGCATTTCAATGTGCTCTTTTTTCCACATAGAAAGGAATAGTGGTCAATGATTTGTTTGACATCTAGTTTAGCGTTAACCATGGATTTCTTTAGTAGTTTAGAACAGAGCTTTGTGATGCCCTATTTCATTCCTAGAAGGACATGCCATTCTCTGTAATATAATTTCAACAATGACATTTTAAATTAATACAATGTCTAACTGTTAGGGTCAGAAATTCAAATGATTCACCTCATCAAGGTACAAAGTAACACATGAAGACCGAATGTCATTAAACTTGAACTTTGTCTGAACCCACAGTGTCCTATCTTACATAGATGATTGAATATGTTGACCAGATAAGTAATCAATATTATGTACGAACATTCCTTTTTAATGTTATTTTCCCACCACATTTGGAAATTCATTGTATTTTGTTGGATATCTGAGCCATTTCCATCATAAAGCACAATCATCAATAGATTTTGAAGTGTTTAAGCCATTAATTAAAACTATGTCTGCATGGCTGTTTGAAGATTAGACTGGAGAGTCCACCCAGCCAATCTCACTAGACAGGAAAGCTGTTTCCAAGCTGTTGTTTTTCAAGATATGCAAATACTCTCACGGGCCCTTTAAGTAGCCCAGACTTAAAAACATAATAATGCCATTTGCTAACAATCATCATTGGTCAAAAATTGGGAAACAGTTGCTGAACTATACAGTAGATGACCTGATGTGGCAGGGCTTGCAAACTATTACGGACCACAAAGGGAACCCCAGCCTACCAGATGAGCTCAATGTCTTATATGCGCGCTTCGAGGCAAGCAACACTGCATGAGAGCACCAGCTGTTCTGGATGACTGTGTAATCACACTCTCCATAGCTGACTTGAGTAAGACCGTTAAATAGGTCAACATTCACAAGGCCACAGGGCCAGACGCATTACCACGACATGTACTCAGAGCATGCGCAGACTGACATTTTCAACCTGTCCCAGAGTCTGTAATACCTACATGTTTCAAGAAGACAACCATAGTCCTTGTGACCAAGAACGCCAAGGTAAGCAGCCTTAATGACTACTGACCCATAGCATTCACATCTGTAGCCATTAAGTGTTTTGAAAAGCTGGTCATGGCTCACATCATCAACATCATCCCAGAAACACTAGACCCAATTCACATACCGCCCCAACAGATCTACAGATGACACAATTTCTATTTCACTCCACACTTCCCTTTCCCACCTGGACAAAAGGAACACCTGCGTGAGAATGCTGTTCATTGACTACAGCTCAGCGTTCAACACCATAGTGCGCTCAAAGCTCATCACTAAGCTAAAGATCCTGGGACTAAACACCTTCTTCTGCAACTGGATCCTGGACTTCCTGACGGTCCACCCCCAGGTGGTAAGGATAGGTAACAACACATCTGCCATGCTGATCCTCAACATGGGGGCCCCTCAGGGGTGAGTGCTTAGTCCCCTACTGTAATCCCTGTTCACCCACGACTGCGTGGCCAAGCATGACTCCAACACCATCATTAAGTTTGCAGACAAAACAACGGCAGTAGGCCTGATCACCGAAAATTAGGAGACAGCCTATAGGGAGGAGGTCAGAGAGCTGGCAGTGTGGTGCCATTACAACAACCTCTCCCTCAATGTGACCAAGATGAAGGAGATGATCGTGGACTACAGGAAAAAGAGGGTCGAGCACGCCCCCATCCACATCGAAAATGCTGTAGTGGAGCAGGTCGAGAGCTTCAAGTTCCTTGGTGTCCACATCACCAACAAACTATCATGGTCCAAACACACCAAGACAGTTGTGAAGAGGACACAACAATGACTATTCCCCCTCAGGAGACTGAAATTATTTAGCATGGGTCCTCAGATCCTCAAAAAGTTCTACATCTGCACCATCAAAGGCATACTGACTGGTTGCATCACTGCCTGCAAGGCACTACAGAGTATAGTGAGTATGGCCCAGTACAATCTTCCTGCCATCCAGGATGTATAGCAGGCGGTGTCGGAGGAAGGCCCAAACAATTATCAAAGTCTCCAGCTAGCCTTGTCATAGACTGTTCTCTCTGCTACCACATGGCAAGTGGTACCAGACTGCCAAGTCTATGTCCAAAAGTATCCTAAGCCATAAAAAGTACCCCCAAGCCATAAAACTGCTAAACAGTTCATCAAATGGCTACTCGGAATATTTACATTGAAACCCCCTTTTTGTGCGCTTCTGCTACTCTCTGTTTATTTATTTATGCATTGTCACTTCACCCCTACCTACATGCACATATTACCTCAATTACCTTGACTAACCTGTACCTCAGCACATTGACTCTGTAGCGGTACCCCCTGTATATAGTCTCATTATTGTTAGTTTATTTCAGAAATATTTCCTTAACTCTTGTTTTTCTTAAAACTGCATTGTTGGTTAAGGGCTTGTAAGCAAGCATTTAACGGTAAGTTGTTGTATTCGGCCAATGTGAGAAATACAATTTAATTTGAATGTTATGTTCTCTTGTTTATTTTAATCTTTACAGTATTCTTACCATAAGTGATTAGGTGACATGCAGTGCCTTCAGAAAGTACTAACACCCCTTGACTTTTTCCACATTTTGTTGTGTTACAAAGTGCGTCATGGTTCCCTCCAGTACTGCTGCTCATTTCGTGCACCAGTTCTACATCACCGGCTTCTAGGTGTCACTGAACTGGTTCCTTACCACCAACCCCGGACTGTCTTGTCTAATTAAGCACACCTGGTTCCTATTTCCCCCGATTAGTAATTGTATATACATGTATGTGCCATCTGTTCACCATTGTCTTGTCGGTTATTGAGTACCTGTGTTGTTATTTCGGCTTGCGTGTTTTGTGCAATTGTTATTACGGGTCTCGTCCTGTGCAATTGTTATCAATGGTCTCGTCCCGTGCAATTGTTATCAATGGTCTCGTCCCGTGCAATTGTTATTACGGGTCTCGTCCCGCACAATTGTTATTACGGGTCTCATTCCGTGCAATTCTTATCAATGGTCTCATCGCGTGCAATTGTTACTACGGGTCTGGTCCCGCTCAATTGTTATTACGGGTCTCTTCCCGCGCAATTGTTATTACGGGTCTTGTCCCGCGCAATTGTTATTACGGGTCTCGTCCCTCGCAATTGTTATTGCGGGTCTCGTCCCGCGCAATTGTTATTACGGGTCTCGTCCCGCGCAATTGTAATTACGGGTCTTGTCCCGTGCAATTCTTATCAATGGTCTCATCGCGTGCAATTGTTATTATGGGTCTCGTCCCGCGCAATTGTTATTACGGGTCTCGTCCCGTGCAATTCTTATCAATGGTCTCATCGCGTGCAATTGTTATTACTGGTCTCGTCCCGTGCAATTGTTACTACGGGCCTCGTCCCGCGCAATTGTTATTACGGGTCTCGTCCCGCGCAATTGTTATTGCGGTTCTCGTCCCGCGCAATTGTTATTACGGGTCTCGTCCCGCGCAATTGTTATTACGGGTCTCGTCCCTCGCAATTGTTACTACGGGTCTCGTCCCGCGCAATTGTTATTACGGGTCTCGTCCCGCGCAATTGTTATTACGGGTCTCGTCCCGCGCAATTGTTATTACGGGTCTCGTCCCGCGCAATTGTTATTACGGGTCTCGTCCCGCGCAATTGTAATTACGGGTCTTGTCCCGTGCAATTCTTATCAATGGTCTCATCGCGTGCAAATGTTATTATGGGTCTCGTCCCGCGCAATTGTTATTACGGGTCTCGTCCCGTGCAATTGTTACTACGGGTCTCGTCCCGCGCAATTGTTATTACGGGTCTCGTCCCGCGCAATTGTTATTGCGGTTCTCGTACTGCGCAATTGTTATTACGGGTCTCGTCCCGCGCAATTGTTATTACGGGTCTCGTCCCGCGCAATTGTTATTACGGGTCTCGTCCCGCGCAATTGTTATTACGGGTCTCGTCCCGCGCAATTGTTATTACGGGTCTCGTCCCGCGCAATTGTTATTACGGGTCTCGTCCCGCGCAATTGTTATTACGGGTCTCGTCCCGCGCAATTGTAATTACGGGTCTTGTCCCGTGCAATTCTTATCAATGGTCTCATCGCGTGCAATTGTTATTATGGGTCTCGTCCCGCGCAATTGTTATTACGGGTCTCGTCCCGTGCAATTCTTATCAATGGTCTCATCGCGTGCAATTGTTGTTACGGGTCTCGTCCCGTGCAATTGTTACTACGGGTCTCGTCCCGCGCAATTGTTATTACGGGTCTCGTCCCGCGCAATTGTTATTGCGGTTCTCGTCCTGCGCAATTGTTATTACGGGTCTCGTCCCGCGCAATTGTTATTACGGGTCTCGTCCCGCGCAATTGTTATTACGGGTCTCATCCCGCGCAATTGTTATTACGGGTCTCGTCCCTTGCAATTGTTACTACGGGTCTCGTCCCGCGCAATTGTTATTACGGGTCTCGTCCCGCGCAATTGTTATTACGGGTCTCGTCCCTCGCAATTGTTATTACGGGTCTCGTCCCGTGCAATTCCTATCAATGGTCTCATCGCGTGCAATTGTTATTACGGGTCTCGTCCCGTGCAATTGTTACTACGGGTCTCGTCCCGTGCAATTGTTACTACGGGTCTTGTCCCGCGCAATTGTTATTACGGGTCTTGTCCAGTGCATTGTTATTATGGGTCTCGTCCAGTACATGAGGTTCAACATCACTCTTTTATTTGGGTTACATCCCTGTGTGTTTCGTATATGTGTTTGCTTTGGGGTTCGTCTCCATGCCTTTCATGGCGTATTGTGTAATTTGGGGGGAGTATTAAAGCCCCATATTACGTATTCCTGTGCCTGTCTCCAATCATTTATACAAAGTGGGATTCAAATGGATTTATAGTTCATTTTTTGCCAATGATCTGCAGCAAATATTAAATTCAAAAATGTATACTAACAAATAGAAAAAATAAAACACTGATTAGATAAGTATTCAACCTCCTGAGTCATACATACTGTATTAGAATCAGCTTTGGCAGCAACTACAACCCTGAGTCGTTTTGGGTAAGTCTGTTAGAGCTCTCCACAACTGGATTGTGCAACATTTACCCATTCTTCTCACAGTTCTGTCAAATTGTTTGTTGATCATTGCAAGACAACCATTTTCAGATCTTGCCATAGATTGTCAAACAGATTTAAGTTAACTGTTACTGGCCACTCAGGAACATTCATTGTCTTCTTGGTAAGCAACTCCATTGTAGATTTGCCCTTGTGTTTTAGATTATTGACCTGCTGAAAAGTGATCTGTAGGATGGAAGGCAGACTGAACCAGAATTTCCTCTAGAATTTTGCCTGTGCTTAGCTCCATTCCGTTTAGTTTATCTTGAACAACTCCCCAGTACTTAATGATTACAAGCACACCCATAACATGATGCAGCCACCACTATTCTTGAAAATATGGAGAGTGGTAGTAAGTACTGGATTTGTCCAAAACTTAACACTTTGTATTCAGGACAAAGCGAATTGCTTTTCCACAATTTTTGCAGTATTACTTTAGTGCCTTGTTGCTAACAGGATGCTAGTTTTGGAATATTTTCATTATGTACAGTCTCCCTTTTCACTCTGTCAATTAGATTAGTATTGTGGAGTAACTACAATGTTGATCCATCCTTAGTCATTAAACTCTAACTTTTTTAAAGTCACCATTGGCCTCATGGTGGAATCACTGAGCAGTTTCCTTCCTCTGCAGCAACTGTATTGATGCACCATCCATAGTGGAACTGACAGCGTTTTAAATACTTTGCAGATATGAAACAGACAATCATATATGTAAAAAATATAAAATTCCCAGTTTATGCTTCAAAATCAACTTAATAAGAGGTTGTACAAAAATTGGTTCTATTTTACTCAATAGTCCATGACATATAATGAGGCATTGTTGGCAGAACATATGGATGTGTCACATCAAGAAGCTGATTAAACAGCATGATCATTACACAGGTGCACCTTGTACTGGGGACAATAAGGCCACTCTAAAATGTGCAATTTTGTCACACAACAGAATGCCAAGTTTTGGGGGGTGTGCAATTGACATGCTGACTGCAGGAATGTCCACTAGAGCTGTTGCCAGAGAATTGAATGTTCATTCCTCTATCATAAGCCTCCAATGTTGTTTTAGAGAATTTGGCAGGACGTCCAGCTGGCCTCAACCGCAGACCATCTGTAACCACGCAAGCCCAGGATCTTCACATGCGGGATCGTCAGAGACCAGCCACCGGACAGCTAATGAAGCAGGAGTATTTCGGTCTATAATAGAGCCCTTTTGTGGGGAAAAACTAGTTCTTATTGGCTGGGCCTGGCTCCCAAGTGGGTAGTCCTATTACCTCCCAGGCCCACACATGGCTGGGCCATTTCATGTGAAATCTATTGATTAGAGCCTAATGAATTTATTTAAATTGACTGATTTCCTTACATGAACTGTAACTGTAAATCATTAAAATTATAGCATTTTGCATTTATATTTTGGTTCAGTAGCCTCTCCCTAATGTAATGTTATGTGATGTTATGTCATTTGCATAACTAACGTTACACCTGACAATGAGGATTCGGCTCCCGAGTAGCGCAGCGGTCTAATGCACGAGGAGTCACTGCAGTCCCTGGTTTGAATCCAGTCTGCATCACATCTGGCCGTGATTGGGAGTCCTGTAGGGCGGCACACAATTGGCCCAGTGCCGTCCGGGTTTGGCCGGTGTAGGCATCATTGTAAATAAGAATGTGTTCTTAACTGACTTGTCTCGTTAAATAAAGGTAAAAAAATATTTATACAATATAAAATTTAAAAATTGATAGGATGTAATAATAGCCAGCTTCCTATTGGTAATGTTTGAACTCAAACTGGCTAGCTAAGAAGATCCCTGCTAACTAATGTTAGCTAGCTAGCCAATTCATTTCAATCAAAGTATGTGAGGGGAGCGTGCCCAATTTGACTGAAGCGCGGAGCGAGATTCCCAAAGGCTGAAGAGTCAGCCTTCTTATCCTCTCCAATTTCACTCCAGTAGCGATCACTTCACCAGCTCAGGGCATGCCCGGCCCAGCATGCATTGGTAGTCTACTTGTGTGCTGCTATAGCCCCTTGCTTCAGCTACTGTGATGGCGTTCACTAAATATTTTCATAAAGATACTGATAGAACACACAGGTGCTAAATCAAGGTGACTTAAAAAGATGAGGACCAAGAGTAAGAGAGGGAGTGTTGGCGATGTAGTGTCCACAACTAAAGAATCATTGTGGAATCTGAAAAGACACATGTCCCGAAAGCATGATGCTGTACTTAATATGTGCACATGCTAAAAGAAAGGAACGAGGTGGGTGTCACGTTCTGACCATCGTTCGTGTGTGTTTTCCTTGTTTTGGTGTTGGTCAGGACGTGAGCTGGGTGGGCATTCTATGTTGTCTGTCTGGTTTGTCTATTTCTGTGTTTGGCCTGATATGGTTCTCAATCAGAGGCAGGTGTTAGTCATTGTCTCTGATTGGGACCATATTTAGGTAGCCTGTTTTGTGTTGGGTTTTGTGGGTGATTGTTCCTGTCTTTGTGTTTGTGGCACCAGATAGGACTGTTTCGGTTTTTTCACGTTTCTTGTTTTGTAGATTGTTGTATTTTCATCTTTATTAAAGATGTACAAAACTAACCAAGCTGCATTTTGGTCCGCCTCTCTTTCACCAGAAGAAAACCGTTACAGAATCACCCACCACAACAGGACCAAGTGGCGTGGCAAACAGCAGCTGCAGCAAAAGCAGCAGCAGGAGAAGGAACAGAGGCAGCAGCAGCAGGAACAGCAACAGCGAGGTCAGGATTTCGGGACATGGGAGCAGAATATGGACTACACAACTTGGGAGGAGATAGACAGGTGGGCGGTCGACCCAGGGAGAGTGCCGGAGCCCGCCTGGGATTCGATGGAACAGTGCGCGGAAGGTTACAGGAGAATGAGGTTGGCAAACCAAGCACGGCGGCGCGGACGGAAGCCGGAGAGTCAGCCCCAAAAATGTATTGAGGCGCCAGAGCTCCTCAGTCCAGCGCTGCCAGAGCCATCCTCTCCAGCGTTGCCGGAGCTTCCCGTCTGCCCAGCGCCATCTTTATTAAAGATGTACAAAACTAACCACGCTGCATTTTGGTCCGCCTCTCTTTCACCAGAAGAAAACCGTTACAGTGGGTATATACAGTGCCTTTGAAAAGTATTCAGATGCCTTGACTATTTACACATTTTGTTACATTACAGCCTTATTCTAAAATTGATTAAATTAAAAGAAAGTCCTCAACAATATACACAAAATACCCCATAATGACAAAGCAAAAACAGGTTTTTAGACATTTTATCAAATGTATTAAAAATAATAAACAGAAATATCTTATTTACATAAGCATTCAGAACCTTTGCTATGAGACTTGAAATTGAGCTCAGGTGCATCCTGTTTCCATTGATCATCCTTGAGATGTTTCTACAACTTGATTGGAGTCGACCTGTGGTAAATTCAATAGATAGAACATGATTTGGAAAGGAACACACTTGTCTATGTAAGGTCCCACAGTTGACAGTGCATGTCAGAGTAAAAACCAAGCCATGAGGTCGAAGGACTTGTCCGTAGAGCTCCAAGACAGGATTGTGTCGAGGTAGAGATCTGGGGAAGGGTACCAAAAAAATGTCTTTAGCATTGAAGGTCCCCAAGAACACAGTGGCCTCCATCATTATTAAATGGAAGAAGTTTTCTTCCTAGAGCTGGCCGCCTGGCTAGAAATGGGGGGGGAAGGGCATTGGTCAGGGAGGTGACCAAGAACCTGATGGTCATCCTGACAGAGCTCCAGAGGTCCTCTGTGGAGCTAGGAGAACCTTCCAGAAGTACAACTATCTCTGCAGCACTCCACCAATCAGGCCTTTATGGTAGAGCGGCCAGACGGAAGCCACTCCTCGGTAAAAGGCACGACAGCCCACTTGGAGTTTGCCAAAAGGCACCTAAAGAACTCTCAGACCATGAGAAACAAGATTCTCTGGTCTGATGAAAAAAAGATTAAACTCTTTGGCCTGAATGCCAAGCGTCATGTCTGGAGTAAATCTGGCACCATCCCTACGTCGAAACATGGTGATGGCAGCATCATGCTCTGGGGATGTTTTTCAGCGGCAGGGACTAGAAGACTAGTCAGAATCAAGGCAAAGATGAACGGAGCAAAGTACAGAGAGATAGAAATCTGCAGCAGAGTGCTCAGGACCGCAGACTGGAGTGAAGGTTTACCATCCACCTGGACAATGACCCTAAGCACACAGCCAGGAGTGTCTTCGGGACAAGTCTCTGAATGTCCTTGAATGGCCCAGCCAGAGCCCGGACTTGAACCCGATCAAACATCGCTGGAGAGACCTGGAAATAGCTGTGCAGCAACTCTCTGAATATAGGGTCTGAATACTTACACTACCGTTCAAAAGTTTGGGGTCATTTGAAATTTCCTTGTTTTTGAAAATCAAGCAAATTTTTTGTCCATTAAAATAACATCAAATTGATCCAAAATACAGTGTAGACATTGTTAATGTTGTAAATGACTTTTAGCTGGTAAATGTTAATGTTGTAAATGACTTTTCAGCGGAGCTGAAAACTGTCGTGCTGATTAAAGAAGCAATAAATCTGGCCTTCTTTAGACTAGTTGAGTATCTGGAGCATCAGCATTTGTAGGTTCGATTACAAGCTCAAAATGGCCAGAAACACAAAGAACTTTCTTCTGAAACTTGTCAGTCTATTATTTTTCTGAGAAATTAAGGCTCTTCAATGCGAGAAATTGCCAAGAAATTGAAGATCTCGTCCAACGTTGTTTACTACTCCCTTCACAGAATGGAGCAAACTGGCTCGAACCAGAATAGAAAGAGGAGTCTGAGGCCCCGGTGCACAACTGAGCAAGAGGACAAGTACATTAGAGTGTCAAGTTTGAGAAACAGACTCCTCACAAATCATCAACTGGCAGTTTCATTAAATAGTACCTTCAAAATACCAGTCTCATAGTCAACAGTGAAGAGGCGACTCCGGGATCTCAGACTGGCCAATAAAAATAAAAGAACACAGACACTGGACAGAGGAACTCTGCCTAGAAGGCCAGCATCCCGGTGTCACCTCTTCACTGTTGACGTTGAGACTGGTGTTTTGCAGGTGCTATTTAATGAAGCTGCCAGTTGAGGACTTGTGAGGCATTTATTCCAGTTCAGAATGACATTATTTATTGTATTTTAACCGCAACAATTCCAACCTAGACAGGTATGTAAGAGTGTTTTTAATGGGGGAAAATGAGCAAAATATATTTCATTGTTAATTGTTTTGGTCCATAATTTTTATAGGCATAGGGGCAATGAAATGTTCCGATATTTACGTATAGTTGCATATTTTCCTAAGCTTGGGTCCCAGGAAAACACAGAATTTGTCATTTGGGTCCTAGGCTGAAAAAGTTTAAGAACCCCTGGTGGAGAGAATATTAGATCTTGTTTCTAAAAATGTATTGTAAAAATGAATTCAAAGGCACTAATGAGTAATCTATCATTTAATTTGTATTTATAGACAATAATAATTAAATTCAACAAAATCTTGTTTAAATGCTAAGTGCTTTGTCTTTACCAGCCAGTTGTGTCGGACTTGCACATTTTTCACAATGAATTTCTTTGTAGGCTATCGACTTGAAATAACTGGGATACTTTAGCCTAAATTTTCGTTCCTTCCATTTTCGTTCCTTAGACTACCTGTCTGGATCCTGACGTATTTAGAGTGTTTATATGCTGTTTAGTGTCATATGTAGCCTGAAATGATGTGTGCTTCTTGCAGTCACCTTTTCGTGTTTATTCAAATCATTTTAATTAAAATCCATATGTTTTGGTTTCAGTACTTTTAAACTAATTGGTAGGTCCAGGTAGTCACAAACATACTCACTTTGAGCACTTTGTTGAAGCACCTTTGGTGGTGATTACAGTCTTGTGTCTTTTTTGGTATGACACGACAAGCTTGGCAGAGTTTCTCCATTCTCCTCTGCAGATCCTCTCAAGCTCTGTCAGGTTGGATAGGGAGAATCACTGGACAGCTATTTCCAGGTCTCTCCAGAGATGTTTGATCGGGTTCAATCTGGCCTCTGGCTGGGCCACTCAAGGACATTCAGAGACTTCTCCTGAAGCCACTCCTGCATTCTCTAGGATGAGTGCTTAGTGTCATTGTCCAGTTGGAAGGTGAACCTTCGCGCCAGTCTGAGGTCCTGAGAGCTCTGGAGCAGGTCTCTGTACTTTGCTCCGTTCATCTTTCCCTTGATCCTAACTAGTCTCCCAGTCCCTGCCACTGAAAAACATCCACACAGTTTGATGGTGCCATTACCATGCTTCACCTGCTATGGTGCCAGGTTTCCTCCTGACTTGATGCTTGGCATTCAGGCCAAAGAGTTCAAATGCTGCAGACATTTTTTTGTTCCCTTCCCCAGACCTGTGCTTCGACACAATCCTGTCTCGGAGCTCTACGGCCAATTCCTTTGACATCATGGCTTGACTTTTGCTCTGACATGCACTGTCAACTGTGGACCTTATATAGACAGGTGTGTGCCTATCCAATTCATGTCCAATCAATTGAACTTAACACAAGCGTTGGGTTAAATGTGGAAGACACATTTCAGTTGAATGCATTCAGTTGTACAACTGACTAGGTATCCCCCTTTCCTTTTCGCTAGTTGGCTAACACACATACTGAGCAGATATTGTACATCTACAAATTCACCTGGCTAATTGATAGTTTGAGGAGGAGCGACATAATTCGGTGTTGTTACATTTGTAAATGACCTGGTATAACAGAAACATTTGCTAAACTGAAACATCTGCTAACCTACTTTAATCATTGCATTATTGCAAATGCACAGGCAGCTGCCATTTTCCATTGGGAAAGAAAAATGGCCCTGCATTTACCAGAAAAGTAAAGCTCCACACAACAAATGGTGTAAGAAATAATTTAAACATCATAGATATCAACTCCCACTGTGACCATGACAAAATGCAATGTGAATTGTGTTATACTATTGAATGAAACTGTGAGGATATGCACTCAGACCAGCCTTTGTGATTGAATTCTGGGAGCCTAGTGTACGAACTATGGAATCTTTTTTGGACCACTGCCTTCACTGAAACAGGTACTGACAGGAGGCGCATTGAGAACACTGATCCAGTGCACAAAAACTGATTTAAGTGCAACAATTATTTACAAGACATTTTCAGATGTTTACTGTTGCAGTGCCAAATTTGGGAGCATGTAGTCTTTGAAAAACTCCTCGAGTCCAGAAATATGAGTCTGCCAGAGGTCGTCACGCTGGATGGGATGGAGGCTTTGGAGGTCCACACAACGAAGAAGCAGGGGCTCCCTTCCAGTGATGTGGAGCTGACTTGGTGCCAGTGATGATGGTCTTCACGGAGGTTGTAATACCCTTCCTCCTCCTGGATATAGAAATTATTCCTCCACTGACTGCACCTGGTTGGGCACGGCTGGCTTCCTCTACTTGCATTCCACATCCGTTCGATATTGTGATCCGCAAAAATAGCCAATGCAGCCACATGGCTAAACTTATGGGCTCCACGGAGGCATTCACATTTGGTAAAGACAATCCCCTGTCACCTATAGAGATCTGCCAAGAGGAAGGATGTTAAGTGCCATATGCCTTTCAATGCATAATTTTGAACACCTTAAAATGCATTTTTTTGTAAGAAATGTTCTATATAAATAAAAATTGATTAGATAAATGACATTAAGATGTAGAATATTTATTTAACAAATTTTCACGAGGACAAGATTTTCAATCAGATCTTTTTGATAACTTGGCATGTTATCCCTTGACATATCGATCATATACTGTAATGGGAAGGATCCTATAAATCAAGACTGTGTGAAAGCATGTACCACTCCATATAAATAAATACTGTGTCTTTGAAGTCTCTGGTCATGCAAGTAGAATAGAAGCTGGAAGTCTAAATAAAGGTAGCTGAAAGTGTCAGCTAGAGATGACGTGCAGGAGCTTCCTGCGGGAATTTGTAGTCTTGCTGAGGTCTTCTCTGTTGCTAATTTGCATAAATATAACATTTAAAAATGTTGAAAGTAAATTGAGGTGTCCAGTTCCAGTTGTGATGTTGGCAGGTTATGTTCTTTACTGTATGTGTGTGGTTTCTTAAAGTACAGAATAAGGAGGAATTACTAGTAATTAGAATAAAATATCAGGATATAGCAAGAAAACAGCATTATAATGAAGTAACGTAATAACTGAAGAGCTCTAAAAGAGCACCACAAGGGATCAGGGACAGGCAGCGCTATGCTAAATAGGCCAAATTAATACACAGGCCAATGCAATAGTAATGATAAGGCCAGGGCAGCTTCAAAGGATACAACACAAGCTAATACTTCTTTGACGCCATTAGCATTGTTTTACAGAATTAATTGAAAAATGTAACTGCATAAGAACATTTGAGTATAACACCATAAAGGTTATGAAGTCAGTACCTCGCGTGTCCGCGCTCATAAATGAATACACACAGAATACGTCATGCTCCATACATAAATACGGTCTGCTATAGTAGAAATGACATAACACGATATACAGAAACTCATAATGCAATAAGGCACTTATTTTGATAGGAACGCACAGAGTAATTATTAATAAGGAAACAACAATGAAGGCAATGCGGGCGCCAGCCAGAAAAGAAGCCAGTGGGGAAAGGTTTGGGCAGGTTCTGTTCTGACTGGAGATGTGCAAATGCCTGCATACTTGACCTGAGGAAACACTAGGGTTGTGCGTGGGCTTTCATCGAAGAGAGAAGTTTGTCCAATTTATCTAGCTAATCCTCTTCTTACAGTAGAATATCATGCCTCAATCGTTCGTAAATTGGCAACCACAGTGAAATGGGCTACTTCTATGTGAATGAATGTGGAGGCGGAACGCAACCTCATATAAAAAACTGTTGCTAAAAAAAATATGTAAAATGTATAAATTGGTCTACACAATATCTCACACATAAAAAGGTGTGGGCAAGTTTTTTTTTTACCTGCTTCTGCAACATATTTTGTGTACAGCTCAACTCTATATTACGTCAACATGTTTTTGCCACCTGCACGTTGGGACACATCAGTGGCACATGATCACCATGAACAGTCCTTTCCCCATCCCTTTCGTCGTAATCGCCCAGCGTTTGTGCTTACCTCAGACACTGAACACTGCGTCAATTCCCTACCTCCTTCCAGATCCCCCATGGCAACCTAAGGGCATTAATTGCTCTTGAATCTATGAGACTCCAGGGATGAGTGGGAGTTAAGAGCTCTGCATATCTGACAGTGTGTGAGCACAGCAGCCTCTCGCCTTCTCATCAATCTGGATTGATTACTTCTGTCATGGATGATTTAGATACTAGTAATAGTGTTGTCCACCATGTCAATATGCACAATACTGTAGACACTTTTGTATTATCATAATGACGGGAACAATAATACCATGATTTTACAATATTCGTTCACGATACACTGCTTCTAATGTAACACATGATTGCATCTTTCCCAAAGAGCCATGCTGTGTGTGGACATTTTGTTTTCCAGTTACAATGCCTCTCTCTTTGAAGTGTATGTTCCTGGTTGTCAGCTGTAGCAGACAAGCTGCAGTCTCTTTTCAGAGTTACAGAAACACTGCCTTACCCTACATCTACTGTGGGACATAAATGAAAGTTACAGAAGCTTTGTGAGAAAGTTCTAGCACTGAAAGAAGAAAAACATGTCACACCAACTGTCTGCCCACTTTAGTGTTGACACAATTACGGCTTTCACATATGCAGTTAAACCAACAGAGGAAAGCTGCTATTTTCCCACATGAAGTGTATTTTTGGCCTGATCCTAACAAGAGGGTTCACATTGGAAAGGTTGCACAGTGAGACAGTGAGATGGAATAATACATTCCCCTGGTAGCAGCAGACGTTCCCCCAGGGGAGCATTCAACACGTCACAAATTCCATGGGGATTTAATAAAAACAGATTTGGGGGTTTGAGGTAATTTCAGGCCGTCTTTTTTATTTTATTTACATCAAGCAGGGCACACATTTTTTTGTCGGCCACAGCTGTGTACACTAAGCTCTCATTAAAAAGTTATGTCACTTGTCTTCACAGTGTTTTGAGAAGCGTAAGAAACAAACTTAACTTAAAAGAAGAAGTTGATATAAATGAACATTTTGAAGCTCTGCTTTTTTGTGAAGATAGCTAATTCCCAAGTGTACACAAAGTAATATAACTTGAATCATTATGTGTCACTGCGCTGTCACTGGGCAATGACTATAGTGATTACATTGGCACAATAGTATAACAATTGTCTGATCTCAGTTGTGATGCTGGAGAACATACAGAGAAGATGCAGAGGATGAACGTTAAATAGTATGGGACTTACACTTGTATCATGAGTACAGGGATCCAGGCATAAAGAATAGCGTTAACATCACAAGCCTATTCATCTTTGGGAAAGACGGTTCATCTGTGCTACTGGGATATGGCGTGTGTCCTGTTTATCAGACCCTGTATTGGAGAGAGGCTCTTTTATTTCCTGAACATTAAAAAAAAAAGTTGTCTCTCCCTCTGAGCTGAAGTCAATTACTTCTAACAAGTATATTATATTTCAGAGTGATTTATACATCATTATAAATGAATGTGTTCATATATTAGGATCTTTCTCTTAGCTACAATAATTTTTGCCTATCATTTGGTTTTAAGTGTGAGTGACAGATTGACTTATCTGAGGCACAATGTTAGTCTTTAAATGCATTCAATTAGTAGACAAACTTGATTACTTTGTGGCTAAACCACAATTCAAGTGTCATGCTCTTTAGGGTTGTTATACGGATGCCAATATATTAAAGTATGCTCTAAATATTAAATGATGCCCTACTCTTTTATTGAATCCCATGTGGAAAGGCGCCCAGATCTTTTTATCAGTGCACCGTCACGCCATATGACTTGCTCTCTTCAAATTCTTTACCAGTCTTTGCCAATAAATGTTAGGTGGCAGTGCAGAGTAGCTTTTCACAGAACAATGCACTAAATCTGCTATATAATTCCTCCCTTTGAACTCAGTTACTTCAAATGCAAATCAAGTATTACCTTAAACTGTTGTCCATTTCAATGGTTTTTGACATGTACTTTGGCAGGCAAAGTATGTTAGCTCTCATTTTAACCATCACTTAATACAATGGGAACGAATTATTGGGTGTTAAAATACAGTAATGTATAGTCCAGGTCTTTTAATCATTATTGTGGATCAACAGCCATTTGCTTAGGGGAACAAGGTATTAACTACTTATTAATGTATGCGCAAAATAAAAGTATAAGCTGGTACGTATTAAGATTGCGTTGAAAAACAAATGAAAACTGCATGCTACATTCTGACACCGTAAAAAAAATATTTGAGGAGTGACAACATTTCAAATGGAGTGTGGCAATAAACATACTGTAAGGATGCTATTTTTGAGAAGCCTGATTTTGAATCAAAGCCTAGTCAGAGATTGGGACAGCTTGTGGTCTTTCTTGTGACTTTTGATAGTGAGTCCCAGTTTTCGTTTTTTGTCTCCAAAACAGCCGTTATGTCATCAACAAGTTGCTCAAACTCCTCCTTGTTGTTTGTATCCTTACATTTGACAGCTTTCCTTCGCTCCCCATCTTACTTACACACTAAGACCTTGATGCTGTCAGTTACTTGTGGACCCAATGTTCTATCCACCTCCAACATTTTCTGTCACAGGAGAGCGTGGGTATTGGTGACAAGCAAGTAGACTTTCTCTTTGAGAGCTTGTCAAGTGCCAGTCTCAACAGATGCAGGCCGTTCAGCTTTGTTTCCTGGGTAAACGATTTGATAGGGCCTCTTATAATGAGTCCTGGTAGTTGCTATTTTAGGTCTTATGTTGTTCTGTGTTGCTGTTCCCTACTCCCTGTCTTGCTGTCCTCTGATTGTCCCCATGCTGTAGTTGTGTAGAACATCTGTTGTGTCACTCTGGGTAACAGTGTCAAAGCTTGTACTCAACTCTGCCATTGACATGACTTCCAGAAAATGTCAGGTAATGGTAGATAAAGTAAACTAACACACTAAAGTGTATAGTATGACATTACAAGATGCCAATGTGCATCAATTCAACTTTTGTGGCGACGGGAATGACATGGAACAGCAAGGTGGATACCGTCCACTTGAGAAATGGGACTACCCATAACTTCCTTAAAGAAAGACAAGAAAGTGTTCAATTAACTCCTTTTTAATAAATGAGACAATGTATCTTCCCACAAAGTTCCATTCTGTTACTTAGCAACACTACTAATAATCCACTCTCTGAGAGTATTATAGCAGAGATAGAACAATATCTCACAAACCTCACAGGGAATAATGTTCCTTTCTTCCTGTGTCACAACCTGTCTTTTTACTCACTACTAATCCATAGAGAAGCCACAAAATAATATTTGACATGACGTGATGAAACAACATTCCACTGAGGTTCTGGTGAGATTTAATCAGAGATAAGCATTTAGTGGTGTATCAGATAAAGAAATAAAGGATTTTGCAATGAAACTATATATTTTTTCTATTTCAGGATGAATAACACAACCATTTCACCACTCAGAGCATTATTTCCCCAGAGGTCAGGATAAAAACCTGCTTTCTATTCTAACAAAGGGATGTTATATTGTTTCACACATCCACACACAGGAATGCAATACTCATGCCACCAGCATAGCAAAGACATACACATGGTATCATACAAAGGACAACATATTCTGAAACGGTTCTTACCATTCAGGGCTCAATACAAGACAAATATTTATTCATCAGCATAAGATGCTTAGGCAGAACATAGATAAAAATCAGACCAACATCCCTGAGAAGTTAGCTTTAATGTATACCCAGCGGAGGTTTGCCAGGGGGCTAAATGCCTTGGAGCAAAGTTATTGAGGAGCCTGCTGATGAGATTCAGATGATAAAATCTAATTGAAAGAATTTAAATAGGGACCTTTTAATTGAAAATAAGAATTCACAGATGATGAAACAACACACAGTTGCAAAAAAAATTGTAAACCAAAGTGGGTTTTTTTGCACAGTAATCCTATACTGTTGAGATCAAAAATTGAATAAATTGCCTCAGGACAATCTCCTACATATTTTGTTGCCCAATATATATCTTGTCCTTCTGACATGAAGATGGGAAAGGGCCTTTCATTGTGGATTGTAGGATAACATAAGGTATTTTGATGTCCATAGATAGATTCAGTGTGGCTGGAGAAGGGGGTGTCTCCGCTGTGGATGATGGCGGGTTTCTGTGAGGTGAAGACATTACAGGAGACAATTCAACAACTAAAACTGACATACTTTCAATGAAAATAACTTTCTAGTGGACATTTGTTTTCAAAGTAAATACAAAGGGGGGAAAGTGGACATGAAGAGTTTAATTCCAAAATGCTATACATCCATTTTATGGAACGTTGGTAAATTTTATTTTATTGTTTAACCCTCGAGCCAATTTCCGCATCCCGCTGAAGATAAATTAGCATAATAAAAAGATCCCCATTGGAATCTGTCCTTTTCTTCACTATTTAATCATGGCATGTTTTTTTTAATGACACACCCTTTTTAAAAAATCTATCACTTATGGTTTCATTTCAGAGACAAATAATCATGTTTTTTTGCAAATATATACTGCACATACATATACAGTTTATATCTGCCTCACTCTCAGAGAAACATGTAGTACTGCTAGGTTTTACACAGTCAAACATAACAAATACCATTTTTAATAAACACATTTACAAATGATACATTTGTGAAATCAATATGCAGTATTGTTTCCCAAACTCGGTCCTGTGGACCCCAAGGGGTGAATGTTTTGTTTTTTGCCCTAGTACTACACACTTGATTCAAAGAATCAAAGCTTGATGCTTAGTTTATTTATTATTTGAATCAGCTGTGTAGTGCTTGGGAAAAAAAAACTAAATGTGGGTCCTGAGAACCGTTTCTGGGAAATCCTGCAATAATGTAACATGAGATCTGAAAAACATTTACTGTACATTTCACATTTGAGTCATTTAGCAGATGCTTTTATCCAGAGTGACTTACAGTTAGTACATTAATCTTAAAATAGATAGGTGGGACAACCACATATTACAGTCAAATATACAGGATACGAACATTCCATCTATACAATAGATATGTAGCGTTTTCCACAAAAAAAAAATTCATACACATCTATGAATAAAAAATCTGAGAACAGTAATATTCTACACACATGAAGGAACTCATAAGCATTCATTTCTAATGAAAAAAAAGAGATTTTTATTGTTTTAATAGCGTTTTGGAAATAAACACTTTGCATGTTAAATGACTCATAAGAGTGTGTGCTTGTTAATTAATTACAATCGCATACTGGTGTAACGTTTATGTTACATAAAATGTGGGAGATATTTCTTATTGGTCCTTCAGCAGAAAACCCATGGGTAGGCGCTTTCGTGTGAAATCAGATGCTAAGAGCGGAAAGTTGACACTAGTACAAATGTCCAGATCAATTTTACAAGTAATAACAGCTTCCTTTTCTTCAGAGACTTTTCACAGCATTGGGTTGGTATTACGTTTTAATGACTGCAAGTGCATAATCCTCCTCACTGTTTGGAAAAGGCTTAGGGTCCAGTTTACAGCATTTAACTCGCCAAAGCTGACATCAACCGAATGAAGTTATCTGTGACTGCTTCTTTAGCCGCCACACTAATAGTCATCCATTAATCTGTATTTACAAGGAGAGAAGTCTCGCTTCATCTAAGGAGCTCCCAAAATAATAAATAAATTCAGACTAGCAAGACTGCAATTTCCCATGAATTCAGAATTTCTCACAAAGCTTTTTTTCCCTTCCTTATTTCTGAACGTTTGCTGCAATGCTTCAGTGAGTCTGTGAGGTGATTACTGCGGCATGATTTAAAAGTATAAATAGTTCTACTGTTAGCATAGCATATGAGGAGTCACGCCTTAGCAACAGTAATGCATGGATGCACATGAATCCAAGATGTACTTGGTGAGAAGGGAGACATTTGACAATACTGAAACGGTGCACAGATAGAACAAAACACATAGTAACAGGACTCTGTTTGACGGTCAAACCCCATTCACATGAATACTACATGGTACAGTGGTCATCACTGCTCCCTATGGTCATGAAACTGCTGTCAAAATGGCTGAAGGTAATGACAGGGAATTTGAATTTCCACATGATTGACTCTCTCCTGGAAATTACACGTTAAATATCCGTGGGGAGAAATGAGCGCTGTTCCCTCACCCTTGTACAACCAGCATCCAGACAGACAGTTTCACAACCCTGAGAGGATAATGGACATAAATGGTCCTTGTCCTCTTGACACATAGCAATTTCTAGATAACCCAGTGTCAATCTTCTGACAACTAGCCTTTTGATTAATATGGGAGGCCTACTGTATATTCGTTCTGTATACAGTTTGCATTTGAAACCTTTTTTTTATGCACAGTACTCAGTGAGTTTCAGACCGACCTAGTGTTGCAGAACAGGGTGGGGGGAGTAGTTGTGGTGTTCTCAGAAAGAGTGGACGTGTTTCACACTGGGTGCTATGCTGACACAGGGAAGGTGTAAGTACAACCAGTATTGGCTGCTTTTCTTAGATTCCCTGGTGGTTACTCTATAATAATGGTAAAAATTAAATTGGAGTAAATACACAATCAAAGAAGTTGAAGGAACCCAACAGACTATAACACAGTTGGCGATCCACAGTAACGTCGGGCATTCGCTAGCAGTTGGGTCTATTCATCTTCTTCGTCAAATATGCAGTAGCAAGGACTGATTGTTGATTAATATGAAAGGAAAAAATGACCTAAGGCTTGCTGGCAGCAATGAGGTGTTTATTAAGAGAAGATTGCTAGGTAAGTAGACCATGGGCCTTATTCCTTTACAGAGACTCGGCAACAAAAACTGCTTACGTTCACAACAGATTAGAGTCTCTAATTAATGATTCTCCTTCGTAGGAGCACAATTACCTCATCACTCTCACACTAAGGAGAATATATCCTATTATCCTCTCTTCTAACGGCCATCTGCAGCCTGCTCTCCTCCCCTTAGTCAACAATGTATGATGTTCATGCCACGGACCCAATGAAAACTTTGACTGGTTCCATCTCAACTGGCACTATTTCTCTATGTAGTGACATAAACCTTCTTATGTTTTATTGTCCATTGTATATCAGGATGCTAGGCCAGTAAATTAAGTTCATCCCACCACTCCTACCATCTGAAAAACATGTTTAATTGCTAATATGTAAAAAAAAATAACTGGGCGTAATTTTCAGTGAACTTTTCCTATTGTCTTAGTTCATTTTTTTTCACATGTTGTGGACCTGATCAGTGGACCTGAGCGGCCATGGCCGTGCGTTTCACTGCCGCGCAGGTTCTAGAACAGATCTTGTCCAGCATGGACCAAGAAGACTACTCAGATTCTGAGGAGGAGGAGGAGGAAGAGCTTTTGGAAGACGAAGACGGGGAGCAATACAACCCCGAGCGCCGCGAGGTCGACAGGGCTTCTTCTCCCTCTTCTGAGGAAGACCCTGAGAAAGCCCCCGAGGACGAGCACGAGGACCAACGCGAGGACCAATGCGAGGACGAGCACGATGACCAACGTGAGGAAGAGATCGCCTCTGCTCGAGCCAAAAGGGAGACACCGTTGCTGTCAAAAAACGGCAGAATCAAATGGTCCCCGTGGCCTATGGCTGCCGCCACAGGGCCCTTGCGATCTGGCACGCCGGGCCGGACGAGACTCCGGGCCCCACGGCCTATCACGTGACTCACGCCCGCGACATCGCCTCCACCTTCCACCTGTTTGTCACACCATAGATAGAAAGAATAATTCTGGACATGACGAATCTGCACGGGGAGAGAATATACGGTGACTGCTGGCGAGCCATGGACGCCACCGACCTGCGTGCCTACGTAGGGCTGCTGATCCTAGCGGGCGTCTACAGGTCACGAGGCGAGGCTGCGGCCAGCCTGTGGGACGCGGAGTGCGGCAGGAGCCACCATGCCGCTCAAGGTCTTTCACAAGGCTAATCTCTTCTCCCCTTGCCAAAAGGCCGCTGTCCTTTCAGTCAGTACATTCCCAGCAAGCCGGCGAAATACGGCATCAAGTCGTGGGTGGGCCTGCGACGCCAAGTACAGCTATGCTTAAAAGATGCAAGTGTACACCGGCAAGGCGGCCAGCGAAGGCCCCGAGAAGAACCAGGGGATGCGCGTCGTCCTCGATCTGACAACGGGACTGAGCGCTCACATTGTCACCTCTTAGAACTGGGACAGCGGCTCCTCGAGAGGAACCTCACCGTGGTGGGCACGGTGAGAAAGATCAAGGCCGAGCTCCTGCCGGCGCTACTCGAGTCAAAGGGCAGACAGGTCCTGTCCTCCAGGTCTGCCTTCACACGCCACAGCCATCCTACCTGGCAAAGAAAAATAAGATCGCTGAACACTAAATGGTTTATTTAAATTTTTGGCAGTGAAACGAGGCTACTCAGGAGAGAAAAAAAACTCACCCAAATGTATAGCCCCGTTGGAAAATATAAAGGGACTGCTTGAAAATGTGAAAAAATTTTTTTTAAACAAATAAATAACAAACATAATAATAATAATTTGAATGTGAATCACATTTCTATTTGGCGTACCCCCAATGGCATTCCACACAACCCTGGGGTGGGAATACCTGCTTTAGTGGAATAAGCCCGTAGGCCAGCAGGAGACTGGAGACCCTTACTTGTGTATGCCAAAGTAATAACCCCCACTATCCAGTGGGAATGGCGTTGTTTAGTGAGGTTTTGCCCAGGAAACAAACAACTGATCACATTTTATAAATCCCTTAGTCCTGTCCATATAGATGCACAGAGTGAGTCCTGGGCACAACATATGAAGCTCAAGGGTAAAGACGCATCAAAGAAGGGTTAATAATCTTAGGGTTAAAGGCAGAGTTAGGCCGCAATGTTACCGGGTGCAAATTGTGCACATGACAAGTGCGCTACTTCCTGTAGAAACTACAGGATTACCGGGACCAAGCACTGGAATGGCACTGTCTTTGATTTAGAGCACCATTCCACAAACGTGCCATTTACAATTGTAAAGGGACCTGGTAGTTGAGGCTCTACCACTCTGAATAGTCTAAATGAAATTGCGGGGAAGCCCGGCAGTGTTCAAGTTGAACCATTCACAGGCCAGGGCCAGAGTGCCAAACGTTCTGGATGAATATTGAAAATCTCCCCTTGCGCATGGCACAGTAGGTCCCGACGCAGGGGGGGAGGGGCCACGGATGACCGCATAGTAGTTGAGTGATCTCCGCTAGTCAATGTTTCTCTGGCCAATGTGGCGCTATTAGCATGAGAGATAGACCATTCTCCCGCACCCTGGCTAGGGTGGGGGAAATCAGGGCCAGTGGGGGTAATGCATACAGGAGGATGCGTGGCCACTCGTGCACCAATGCGTCCACTCCCATCGGTGCATCCCGATGCCTCAGGGAAAAGAACAGCGGACACTGAGTATTCTCCATTGATGCATAAAGATCCACTGTTGGCATGCCGAAGTGCATCCAAAAGTGATTGGCTACCTCTGGCCGAAACTTCCACTCTCTGTATAGAGGGTTCCCTCTGGAAAGTAAATCTGCCTCCAGATTCAGTACTCCCGGTACATGAGTAGCTCTCAGTGAATGGAGATGCTCCACATAATCAGTCTGTGTGCCAGTGTTTGTAAGTGAGGGGATCACAGTCCCCCTTGTCTGTTTATGTAAGCGACAAATGTGGTATTGTCTGTTCTGACAAAAAAATTACAACCTTCCAGAAATGGGAGGAACGACTTTAATGCTAGGGACACTGCAAGGAGTTCCAGGAAGTTTATGTGAGTAGAATGGAGATGGGGTCCCCACACCCTGTTGACCATTCAGCCTTCGTAGGTCGCACCCCAACCCGAGAGAGATGCGTCCGTCGTGACTACTTTTCTGGATTAAACAGTGCCCATCTGGTCACCCTGTGACAGAAACGCCCGGTGTCTCCAGGAGTGCAATGCTACCATGCAGTCTATGGAGATCTGTACATGGTGATGTTTGTGATGTATTGGGCTCAGACCTAGAGAAGAGACCCAGAGTTGAAACCCTCTCATATTCAAACTTCCTAATGGGATGACTACTAAAGCCGATGCCATCAAACCTAGCATCCTCAGGTATGTTTTGAAAGAGACCAGGTTCTCTCTGCGAAACAATGCTAGCCAATCTTGGAATGTTCTTATACGTTCCACTGAAAGGCTAGCTTTGAATGAAACCAAATCTAGGATTAAACCTAGGAAAGAGATTGTCTGCGTGGGAATCAGAACCCTCTTTACTGTGTTTATTCTGAAACCTAGAAATGTAAGGTGTTCCAATAGTAGCTGACTGTGTTCTAAGAACTCTTGTCTCGATTGCGCCCACAGCAGCCAATCGTCATAAAAACACGAGGTGACAGTGAGGGGCCGAAAGGGAGTACAAGAAATGGATAGATTACACCTTGAAAAACGAATCTGAGAAATTTCCTGTGAGGGGGGTATATTGAGATGTGAAAGTAAGCATTCTTCACGTCAATGGATACAAACAAATCGCCTGGGTGCACAGAAGGTAGCAGAGCAGTGTGTGTCAACTTTCTGAACGTGTACTTTCTCGTTTGCCTGTTGCACGTAAATCTTGGATCGGGTGTATGCCGCCCCTCTTTTTTGGAACAAGGAAATATCTTGAGTAAAAACCGCAGGGCTTTGCTTGGGAAGAACAATTCTTATTGCCCTTTTCCCTATTAGTGATTTCCTCCCGGAGTACACACGCTGATTCCCCCTGAGAAGGAGTGAATATGATTCCCTTGAATCGAGGCAGGGTGACAGCGAATTGTAGTCTGTATCCCCTGTCTATCGTGCCCTGTACCCAGTTTGACACGGCACATACTCGCCAGTGTCTTCTTGGGCAGGCAGAGCTGGCTGACCGGGCTTTCCCTACAGGTGGCATTATGGTGTCATTATAGGGATGCACCCTGTTTGTTTTGATTTTGTGAGTTACAACAGGTCTGACTGTGCCATTGGCCTTTAGCCTGGTTGCGCTAGTGTTACCATTTTTAATGTGAACTGACATTGGGGAGTGTTTGTGAGGTAAGCGGAGGGGCCTTGTAAGAGCATCCACCTGAACATTGTCTTTTCTCCTCTTTGGGCTGTATCTGTGACGACTTGGGCCCGGTACACCGGAAAGAACACTAAGCTGCCTGGGAACTTGCACTCTAGAATAGGCTCAGGATTGGAGGAAGAGATAGAACTGTGCTTGGGGAAGGCCGTTCTCGCCTCTCTGGCAATGGGAACATCGCTCGGCCATCCACTTCTTCCTCCTTACTCCCAGGGGAGGCTTCCTGGGCATGTTGCAGCCCAAGGCAAGCGGAGCACACCGAGTGGGAGTCTTTGGCTAATATCTTGTTTCCACGGAAGCAGATTCATGCCGGGAGCTACTCCTCATTTGAGAATGGAGATGCTTTTGTCACCATAGCATGTATGCTATGTTTTTAGCTGTCATAAAAAAAACTAGTCCGATAGCTAGCGATTAGCAGATTATCTCCGACGGTGGCACTCGGTGTGATGGCAGGGTACCGTTTCCGAAACAACAGGTTCGAAAAGATAGCTTGATGTAGCTAGTAACACAGTTTTCTTGTCAAAGTAAAACCGCAAAAGCTAGTTACAGTAGCATCGTGGCTAGCTTGCTAACAACTAGTCACACTTTGGGTACAGCTCACTCGGTTGTGAACAAATTAATTGTGTCACAGCTGTACTCGTTCCTCCCTCCAATAATTTTCCTCTAACTATGGTGAAGGAAAAGGAAAATTGTCACCACCTTACAGTCAAGAGAATATCGCACGGCGAGCGAGTAAGCTCATGTCTGTGGACAGTTTAGCTAGTTCTGGAAAATGTAGTCGTGTCGAGGTAAGCTTTCTGATGAAAAGCGGAAGAGGAGTTTGAATGACTCAGAGATGCTGTGTTGGAACTTTTATAAGGTAGAAGGGACACCCTTTCCGACGCACACATCTCAACGTCCAGCCAATCATGGCTGGTGTAGTGAAATAAAGGCTTATGACGAATACTCTGGAGGCCTATCCCATAAGTGAAATACCGAAACGAATACTTGAAAGAGAACTGTCATTGTTTGCATTCGCTGGTCAGCAGTTTAGAGCGCACGCATTACTTAGTTTTTTTTATGTCGGAATTTGATTTTATCAAGATAGAATTTATATGGAAATGTCGTTAGAACCATATTTATTTTATATACGTATGTAATAATATTTTACATAATATAATTATGTGTGTCCATTGTGAAAGGCTTTGGAGTTTGTGTTGCGAACTCCAAAGCTGTTGTAACTGTGAAACGCTGCGTCGGTCTACAGCTGAGCTGAGTAGAGCAATGTTATTTTGTCGAATGATATGAAATATGCGGCCATCGGAGGTTATCACTTGTGTATCTTGACTACGTTTGTATTTAGGTCTACATTTGTGGATTTTTTTGGTTGCTGGAGCTATCTGTTGTGTGGCTTCATCAAGGTTAATTTTGAAGTAAATCTGGCTTTGATAATAGCCCATGCCTACCCAGCCACCGACCTCACCACATGTCACTAGGGTTGAATGGCTAACATGCTAATGTGATGTCATAGAGTGACTGACTTTGCCATGGAAACAGTGGCGGGAAATAAGTTAAATGTATCTCCATATTCATTTCTGTTTTACATAAACTAATATGTCAGTTTTGAATTATGTTTTATTCTACATCAAATGAGTGCATGGCAGACTCCATTTTCACAACACCAGATACTCAAGCTACCATCATTTGCCTGTTGATTCCTTATCATATGCAGTCATCAAGGTGCAGTCTTTCTGCTCAGCTCCAATACGGTGTCATTAGAATAAGTCAAAATAGTGACATTAAACTATTGTAGTTATACACTGAGTGCACAAAACATTAGGAACACTTGCCTAATATTGAGTTGCACATCCTTTTGCCCTCAGAACAGCCTCAATTTGTGGGGATATGGACTGCAAGGTGTCAAAAGCATGTGAACTCTAATGCTTCCCAAAGTTGTGTCAAGTTGGCTGAATGTCCTTTGGGTAGTAGACCATTCTTGATACACACGGGAAGCTGTGTATATCAAACCAGTGAGCCTGACACCAACTACCATACCCCGTTCAAAGGCACTTACATCTTTTGTCTTGCCCATTCACCCTCTGAATGGCACACATACACAATTCATGTCTCAAGGCTTAAAAATCCGTCTTTAACCTGTCTCCTCTCCTTCATCTACACTGATTGAAGTGGATTTAACAGACTACATTAATAAGGGTTTCACCTGGATTTAGCTGGCCAGTCTGTCATGGAAGGAGCAGGTGTTCATAATGTGTTGTACAGTCAGTGTATATAAGGTCTTCAGAAATAATTCACACCCTTGACTTTTTCCAGATTTGGAAATGGATTCATTTGAGAAGTTTTGTCACTGGCCTACACATAATACCCCATAATGTCAAAGTGGAATTGTTTAAAATAATAATAATAATTAATAAACCCTTCGACACGTACGGACACATGGGTGTGATGGTCCCTGCAGTGTATGCTCAAAATGGTGTTATTATAACACTTCATTCGAACGTCTAGTTAACATTGATGCAACAGTCAGCATTTGAGCTGGCCACACTGTTTTTTCACAGAAACATTTTACACCACCAGTCTTTACAACATCATGTCCTCAAGGTAAGCAGTTTATTTTTGGATGCAATGTTCAGACATTCATAGAAGTAGCAACAGAATAACACATTTCTCATCCATATGAGAAAATGTAGGCTACATTAGTCCTAACACTAACGAAATAAAGAGTGAGCTAACACAAGCGGTCATATTTAGCCAACTCTCAGCTGATAGAAACCATAATATGAATTAGATAATAGCAATTACTATTTACAATTAATCACGTCACGGGTGAGCTCATCAGATAACAAAATAATTGAGTACAACAATTTTCAAAAAGTCAAAGCTAATCCCACGGTCGGTAGAGTAGAGTTTTTGTACATCAACCAAAGATAAGAAAAGGTGACAAGATGTGTTGGGTTTGTTTGCAGTATGCATTTTGAAGGTGAAGGGTGTGTGTCGTCTACCATCATTTACTTCTGGAAGTTTACTCAAAATATACACTACCGTTCAAAGGTTTGGGGTCACTTAGAAATGTGACTCACCACCTGGATTCTGTCTTATGTAGCAACATTTGAATTTCTGTTTTTTACATTGGATAAAAGTAGATATTCAGAGCTACAAAATGGTATATCATACACTGCATTTGAGGAAACAATGGGAAAGTAATTCTGATTTGATAGTTGATCAACTTGTAAAATCACTTTTGAGAAAACGGTCTTTCAATGTTTTGGTACAACTATTGGAGAGCTTTTCTTTTTCTACGCCCATTCAGCATTGTTCACACCCTCTTAAGCCTTAGCCCAACCCATCTCTTTAACGTCTTATGGCTTGTGGGCAGTATTGAATAGCTTGGATGAATAAGGTGCCCAGAGTAAACTGCCTGCTACTCAGGCCCAGAAGCTAAGATATGCATATTATTAGTAGATCTGGATAGAAAATACTCTGAAGTTTCTAAAACTGTTTGAATGATGTCTGTGGGTATAACATAACTCATGTGGTAGGCAAAAACCTGAGAAAAAAATCCTACCAGGAAGTGGGAAATCTGAGGTTTGTAGTTTTTCAACTCTTTGCCTATCCAAGATAGTGTAAATTTGGTCTGATTGCACTTCCTAAGGCTTCCACTAGATGTCAACAGTCTTTAGAGCCTTGTTTGAGGCTTCTACTGTGAAGGAGGAAAGACTGATTGAGTAAGAGGTCTGCCAGAAGGCCATGAGCTCATTCAGGCGTGCTCCCGTGAGAGGTAGTTGCATTCCATTGCATTTCTAAAGACAAAGAAATTCTCCGGTTGAAACATTATTGAAGATTTATGTTACAAACATCCTAAAGATTGATTCTATACATCGTTTGACATGTTTCTACGAACTGTAATGGAATTTCTTGACTTTTCGTCTGGCCTGAGCGTCGTGAATTTGAATTTGTGAAATACAGGCGCGAACAAAAAGGAGGTATTTGGACATAAATGATGGACTTTATCGAACAAAACAAACATTTATTGTGGAACTGGGATTCCTGGGAGTGCATTCTGATGAAGATCATCAAAGGTAAGTGAATATTTATAATGCTGACTTGTGTTGACTTCATAACATGGAGGATATCTGTTTGGCTTGTTCTGGTCTCTGAGCGATGTACTCAGATTATAGCATGGTGCTTTTTCGGTAAAGATTTTTTGAAATCTGACACAGCGGTTGCATTAAGGGGAAGTTTATCTAAAGTTCCATGCATAACTATTGTATCTTTTATCAATGTTTATTATGAGTATTCCTGTAAATTGATGTGGCTCTCTGCAAAATCACTGGATGTTTTGGAAGCAAAACATTACTGAACATAATGCGCCAATGTAAACTGAGATTTTTGGATATGAATATGAACTTTATTGAATAAAACATACATGTAGTGTGTAATATGAAGTCCTATGAGTGTCATCTGATGAAGATCATCAAAGGTTAGTGATTCATTTTATCTATATTTCTGCTTTTTGTGACTCCTCTCTTTGGCTGGAAAAATGGCTATTTTTCTGTGACTAGGTACTGACTTAACATAATTAGATGGTGTGCTTTCGTCGTAAAGCCTTTTTGAAATCGAACACTGTGGTGGGATTAACAACAAGATTATCTTTAAAATGGTGTAAAATACTTGTATGTTTGAGGAATTTTAATTATGAGATTTCTGTTGTTTGAATTTGGCGCCCTGCATTTTCACAGGCTGTTGTCATATCGATCCCGTTAACGGGATCTCAGCTGTAAGAAGTTTAAAGGTTGATCCAACCATTCCGTACTAACTTGCCAGTTACTTCCAGACATCTAAGAGAGAGAGAGAGAACAGCTCACTGAATATTACTCTGTGGTTATCTGTGGTTTCGCGTTCAGAGCGCACACTGGACGCTCTGGCCAATAAGTAGGGTTGTTCTGAAAGCACTGACCTCACAACTACAGTCAAGCACCAAAGCTAACTGGCTAACATTGGCTAGCTACTTCCAGACCATTTTACTTGCCCTTTTCATGTTATCCAAAGCGTTGGTGACTAACTGGGCCGCTGGCAACAACTGAATTACGCTTTGTTGCAGACGTTTACTGAAACCGGACATATTCATATTAAAAAATGCATCAGTTATTCTGCGCTCTGGCACACGAAGGCTGGAGTCTTTTGTTAAGAAATGTAGCTAGATAGTTAGCTAGGTAAACAATGAATCCCAACGCATGACGTAATGTTAGTTAAGGAGCCTGCCAGCTAACGTTAGCTAGCTAGCTCACTGTACACTTTAACTTAAAATTAAAATACTTTGTCAAAATTAGAGTGGAGTCTTGTTAAGACAATGGACCATAATCACAACTCATGATGTACCTGACCAACCAGGTTATCTGGCTATAACTAGTCAAGCAAATGTGTCTGAGATACGAAGAATAAGATCATGCACATAACGTTAGCTAGCGACCCAGCCAGCTAACGTTAGCTAGCTAACAGTACACTTCAAATGAAACCACTTTCTGTCAAAATTAGAAACGTGTAATATCTGAAAATCTTACCAGAATACATTGTGGTTGGACGCGTATCCTGTCTGATGCCATGTATGTTTGATTTAGGTTGACGATGTAATCCAGACTGGTATTTTCTCCATCTCCTTAGCAATCATAAATGAATTCCACTGATTTCAAAACTCGGTCCTCCAGCAAGTGGAGAGCATACACATAACGTTAGCCAGCAAGCCGGCCAGCTAACGTTAGCCAGCAAGCCGGCCAGCTAACGTTAGCTAGCGAACAGTACAATTTAACTTGACATTAGGAATATGCAGTTTTACAACACAGTATATATATATATTTTTTTTAAAGCTGCGTTAGACAGGATTACCTAAACATACTTTACCAGCTCCAATAGATAGACGCGTGCTATATGGTAGACCAATCCAAACTCATCTCTCAGCATTTCTAGCCCACTCACTATCTAAGCCATTCATTTACGTTCAGTCAGCTCTCCTGTGAAGTTGTGACATGCGACTAGTTTCCTGAATTGGGTCACAAATGTCCTTGTTTTGAAAGAAAATATTATTTTTTGTAGATTAAAATATCAAATTTATCAGAAATACAGTGTAAACATTGTTAATATTGTAAATTACTATTGTAGCTGAAAATGGCAGATTTTTTATGGAGTATCTACAGTTGAAGTCGGAAGTTTACATACACCTTAGCCAAATACATCCAAGTAAAAATTCCTTGTCTTAGGTCAGTTAGGATCACCACTTTATTTTAAGAATGTGTAATGTCAGAATAAAAGTAGAGAGATGATTTATTTCAGCTTTTATTTCCTTCATCACATTCCCAGTGGGTCAGAAGATTACATACACTCAATTAGTTTTGGTAGTATTGCCTTTAAATTGTTTAACTTGAGTCAAACATTTTGGGTAGCCTTCTACAAGCTTCCCACAATAAGTTGGGTGAATTTTGGCCCATTCCTCCTGACAGAGCTGGTGTAACCGAGTCAGGTTTGAAGGCCTCCTTGCTTTTGCAGTTCTGCCCACAAAGTTTCTATAGGACTGAGGTCAGGGCTTTGTGATGGCGACTCCAATACTTTAAATTTGTTGTCCTTAAGCCATTTTGCCACAACTTTGGACGTATGTTTGGGGTCATTGTCCATTTGGAAGACCCATTTGCGACCAAGCTTTAACTTTCTGACTGGTGTCTTGAGATGTTGCTTCAATATAGCCACATAATTTTCCTGCCTCATGATGCCATCTATTTTGTGAAGTGCACCAGCCCCCCCTGCAGCAAAGCACCCCCACAACATGATGGTGCCAGCCCCGTGCTTCACGATTGGGATTGTGTTCTTTGGCTTGCAAACCTCCCCCTTTTTCCTCCAAACATAGCGATGGTCATTATGGCCAAAAAGTTATATTTTTGATTCATCAGAGCAGAGGACATTTCTCCAAAAAGTATGATATTTGTCCCCATGTGCAGTTGCAAACTGCTGTCTCGCTTTTTTATTGTGGTTTTGGTGCCGTGGCTTCTTCCTTCTGATCTGCCTTTCAGGTTATGTCGATATAAGACTCATTTTACTGTGGATATAGATACTTTTGTACCTGTTTCCTCCAGCATCTTCACAAGGTCCTTTGCTGTTGTTCTGGTATTGATTTGCACTTTTCGCACCAAAGTACGTTAATCTCTAGGAGACAGAACGCGTCTCCTTCCTGAGCCGTACAACGGTTGTGTGGTCCCATGGTGTTTATACTTGCGACCTATTGTTTGTACAGATGAATGTGGTACCTTCAGGTGTTTGGAAATTGCTCCCAAGGATGGACCAGTCTTGGCTGATTTAAAAAAAAATAATCATGATGTCAAGCAAAGAGGCACTGAGTTTGAAGGTAGGCCTTGAAGTACATCCACAGTTACACCTTCAATTGACTCAAATGATGTCAATTCGCCCATCATAATCTTCTAAAGCCAAGACAATTTTCTGGAATTCTCCAAGCTGTTTAAAGGCACAGTTAACTTAGTGTTCTCTAAACTTCTGACCCACTGGAATTGTGATACAGTGAATTATAAGTGGAATAATCTGTCTGTAAACAATTTCTGGAAAAATGACTTGTGTCATGCACAAAGTAGATGTCCTAACCGATTTGCCAAAACTATAGATTGTTAACAAGAAATTTGTTTAGTGGTTGAAAAACAAGTTTTATTGACTCCAACCTAAGTGAATGTAAACTTCCGATTTCTACTGTACATAGGCGTACAGAGGCCCATTATCAACAACCATCACTCCTGTGTTCCAATGGCATGTTGTGTTAGCTATTCCAAGTTTATCGGAATGCATGAATTGTCACCAGAACTTGAAAACTTGAAGAAAAATATTTTCTGACATTGATTTATTGATACAAGTGGCCCTTTCCGATGTTATGATACTGATGATTTGTCTCCAGAATTGGTTTGTTTACGTTTCTACCATTGAGGTTAGGTGTAGTAGCTAGGCCTACAACATCTATTTCTAGTGGATGTGTCAGGGACAACAGTTGCTGACAACTGTAGCATTTTAGCAAAGCCTAAACATAACAATTTTCCTTACCTTTACATTATCTTAATTTCCTACGTTAATTCACCTAACCTGCTGCGTAAATTATCTTAACCTGCCACATTAATTATCCTAACCTGCTATGTAAACAAACCAACTCTGGAGACAAATCATCAGTATCATAACACCGGCAGCCAATCACGTCACCACTGACACTCAGTGTTGTTGTTCATGTGTGTAGCTAGTGGGCTAAGCTGTAGCGTTAGCATGGTCTTTCAAAAGAAGACAACTCACAAATGGGATTTTTGTCAATTAAAAAAATTATTGAGTTTTGAGACATTGAGGAATCAGATTCTGACAGTGAAGAGCTGCCCCCCAACCTTGTGGCCATTGAGAACCCTGAATCTTGGCCACCAACAAAGTCCCAGGTCCCTCTGAAGAAGCTGGTGGTGATGGAGCCAGACCAACAGTGGATGAAGTACTGTACAGTAGGTTTGCGGTAGCTGGAAGGCCTCCAGCCTTTTCACCCCTCCTGGCCCTGCTGTTGGCTTTGATGAGTCCCAGTCTGGAGTGCAAAGCCCCTTGCCATCTCCTTTTGAGGCAGAGTGCTTCAAGCTGTTTCTGACATAGGAGCTGGTGGGAGACATAGTGGAGGAGACCAATTGCTATGCCTTGGAGCTACAGAAGAAGACCGAGCCCCAGGGTAGGTGGACCACCTCACGAGAGAGAGAAAGACCAAATCAGACTGTGTAGTTGAGTAGTATAATAGCAAAATGGGGGCAGTGGATAAACATCTTTGTGGCATGCGCGCAGAAAACCCCCAAGTGGTATAATATATATTTTTTCTTCCATCTGATCGACACAGCTCAATGGCTACATAGTTCACCACCAGTTCATCAAGTGAGATGATTAATGAATTAATGAATGTTTTTTGTAATAGGACATACAGTTCACATACAAATCAAACACAGTTCCGTTGTGCAATTATATTGAAAATATCTCACCAAACTTCGATTACAACCAACGATTACATTTTGGAACAGTGAGTGAATTCTGACATCATGCGCATAAGAAAACTCACGATGGGAGGACCCGAAAAGATATTTGATGTGACAAGGTTAAAAACGAAAAGATGAAATGTCTCTCAGTATTCAACCCCTTTGTTATGATAAGCCTACATAAGTTCAGGAGTAAAAATGTGCTTATTAACAAGTCATAATAACATGCTTGGACTCTATGTGCAATAATAGTGTTTAACATGATTTTTGAATGGCGACCTCATCTCTGTATCCCACACATACTGTACAATTATCTGTAAGGTCCCTCAGTTGAGCAGTAAATTTCACACACAAAGACCAGGGAGGTTTTCCAATGCCTCGCAAAGAAGGGCACCTATTGGTAGATGGGTAAAATAATAAAAAGCAGACAATGAATATCCCTTTGAGCATGTTGTAATTAAAGTGGAACTGAAAGCGCTTTAGCAACATGAAATATTAAAAAAATCTGTTCATACAGTATATACCCCAGGACGAATACCACACTTTTATTTTTACATTTTCTGAGAAGTAAGCACTATTCACATTTTCATAAATTCATAAAACGTTTGGGAATTTGACATTTGTGACCGACCGGCTCGATTTGGTCCTACGTAGCAAAATTAGATAAAAGTAGAGAGTAGAAAATGGTAAATCATACATTGCAGTTGAGGAACAATGGAAAAATTATTCTGAGATGAAAGTTGATAAACTTGTAACCCCACATTTGAGAAAATGGCCCTTGAGAGACCCTTTTTGTATACACAAATTCAATATCGTTCACACCCTCTTAAGCCTTAGCCCCACCCCTCTCTTTAAGGATTCATATGTGAGGCCATGTGCTGAACAGGGTGAGTAAGGTAGTGTATTAACAACCAAATATTTCAAGACTTAAAGGGGTGAAAGTAGTAGCAAAAATACACTTCATCTAGTCCTTGGCCCATATCCTAATCTGACTTTGGTGCAGGTCATGTTGTTATTAACGTTACCGTCTCCTGGAAACACACACCATAGGAATTACAGCCTCGAGTCTTCTTGGGTATGATGCTACAATACAAACTTGCATACCTGTATTTGGGGAGTTTCTCCCATTCTTCTCTGCAGATGCTTTCAAGTTCTGTCAGGTTGGATAGGGAGTGTCGCTGCACAACTATTTTCAGGTCTCTCCAGAGATGTTCAATCAGGTTCAGGTACAGCTCTGGCTGGGCCACACAAGGACATTAAGAGACTTGTCCCGAAGCCATTCCTTTTTGGTTACAGTGACCATTCTCTGGCTCAGGAACACATTTGAAACCAATACAAGTTCAAAGTTAATCAAGCTACAAACAAACCAAAAAGAAAAGAACCAAAAAGGGCACACAGGAAGTGATGCAGCCCAGGAGGCCGACGCGCCCATTTTCTTTAAACAGTTCATATCACAATCTCCAGCAGCCACTTGCTCTCTACAAACAGTGCTCCACCATTCATCTGGACTGCATCCCTTCCTGTGGGCGGCCACCTAGAGCAAAAAAAGATGTGAGTTTAAATTAAAGTAGGGAATATACAACTTATCCAATGTGATCACTTCCTGCATTAACAAAGAAATGCTCAATAACATAGATTTAAACAAAGTTGTGCACAACATTTGAGAGGAATTAGCTTTTTATGCATATGGAACATTTCTGAGATCTTTTATTTCAACGTCTGAAACATGGGAAGGAACCTTAACTGTTGCGTTTATATTTTTCTTCAGTATATTTAGCTACTTACATCACAGTATCATAGCTAGCTAGCTACTCACCACACACCAGCCTTATTCTAAAATTGATTAAATTATATATTTTTTCCTTCATCGATCTATAAACTATACCCCATAATGACAAATAAAAAACAGGTTTTTAGAAATGTTTGCAAATGTATAAAAAATAAACAACTGAAACATGACATTTACATAAGTATTCAGACCCTTTACTCAGTACTTTGTTGAAGCACCTTTGGCAGTGATTACAGACTCGAGTCTTTTTGCGTATGACGCTACAATCTTGGCACACATGTATTTGGCGAGTTTCTCCCATTCTTCTCTGCAGATCTTCTCAACTTCTGTCAGGTTGGATGGGGAGCATTGCTGCACAACGATCTTTCCCTCGATCCTGACTAGTCTCCCAGTCCCTGCCACTGAAAAACATTCCCACAGCATCATGCTGACACCCCCATGTTTCACCGTAGGGATGGTGCCAGGTTTCCTCCAGACATGAAGCTTGGCATTCAGGCCAAAGGATTAAATCTTGGTTTCATCAGACTAGAGAATCTTGTTTCTCATACTCTGAGAGTCCTTTAGGTTCCTTTTGGCAAACTTCAAGCGGGCTGTCATGTGCCTGGAGCTCTGTCAAAGTGACCATCGGATTCTTGGTCACCTCCATGACCAAGGCCCTTCTCCCCCGATTGCTCAGTTTAACCAGACAGCCAGCTATAGGAAGAGTCTTGGTGGTTCAAACTTCTTCCATATAATAATGATGAAGGCCACTGTGTTCTTGGGGACCTTCAATGCTGCAGACATTTTCTGGTACCCTTCCCCAGATCTGTGCCTTGACACAATCCTGTCTCGGAGCTCTACAAACAATTCCTTTGACCTCATGGCTTGTTTTTCGCTCTGACATGCACTGTCAACTGTGGGACCTTATATAGACCGGTGTGTGCCTTTCCAAATTATGTTCAATTAATTGAATTTACCACAGGTGGACTCCAATCAAGTTGTAGAAATATCTCAAGGATGATCAATGGAAGCTCAATTTCGAGTCTCATAGCAAAAGGTCTGAATACTTATGTAATTAAGTTTTTAAATTTTTTAAATATAAATTTGCAAACATTCCTACAAACCTGTTTTTGCTTTGTCATTATGGGGTATTGTGTATAGATTAATGAGGAAAACAATGTATTTAATCCATCTTAGAATAAGGCTGTAATGTAACAAAATGTGGAAAAAGTCAAGGGGTCTGAATACTTTCTGAATGCACTGTATGCACTGTGTGCTGGGATATGTGCTGATGTTTGGTTAAAGTTAAACACTTTAATTGATTTATTTTCCTTTCAGGAAGTGACTAATGCCGGCAATAAGTACAGAATCCCAAAAGCCTTTGCAACTCTTAGAGAATTAATTTCGCAGTCAATTCGCATTCCAAGGACCTGCTCCTGAAGACTTGCTCCTGAAAATGAGAAGCGTCAGGAAAACTTCTTCATGGCTCTTGGTATTTTGTGGGAATTGTTTTTGGGAGCTTACAGCTAAAAGAAAATTGCTTACTGAGATCAAGAATCTTCTAAAATAAAGACCTTAAAATACAAAATGTACAATCTTTTAAGATCCTCTTGTAACGCTTGTCAAAATGGGTAGACCAAGGCGCAGCGTGATTTGGGTCCATCATAATTTATTTAAATGTGAACCAGCAACAAAACAATAAAGAGAAACAAACAAACGAACGTACAAACTTGAAGAGCTCAAAAGCAACAATACAAAAACAAGATCCCACAAACAACAGGTGGGAAAAGGCTGCCTAAATATGATCCTCAATCAGAGACAACGATAAACCGCTGCCTCTGATTGGAAACCATACCAGGCCAACACAGAAATACAAAAACTAGACTACACATAGAAATAATAAACTAGAACAACCTCCTCCAGTCACACTCTGACCTACTCCACCATAGAAAAGAAAGGCTTTCTATGGTCAGGACGTGACACCTCTGCAGGTGTCATCTCATGACAGCTTTATGACTGTATAAAAATGTTTTGAGTTGTCAAAAAAAAAAAACACTGTCAGTGAAATCATGAACTGCTCCTTCAAAACAATAGATTGCCCAAAATAATGTGCATAGTCACATACGTTATTACATTTGTCAAGATATAACAACTGGATACTGCCGCAGGATCAGAGCCTATGGTGAGCTTCCCCCCCTAACTGGTTGTAATGTGGCGTCACAGGCGCGGCCTCATTAGGCGATGGGGCGGCACATTTGCTAACACAGCAGTAGACGTTGGCAGATGGGTAACATTCACCAGTCATCATGATCTCACAGGAGGGCACCTGCCTCCATCAGAAAGCAACGCTAATTAGATCAGTGTATTCTCCAGGAGGCCTCAAACAGAAACAAATGAAGGTTAAAATCAGCACACATTCAGCAATTAAAACCAAACACTGTTAAAATTAATTCCCTTAAGCAAAGATTGTGGAACTGTATTATACTCTGGGGTAAGGTAAAACATTAAAGCCACAGTATCACAATGGGCTTGCAAGTAGGGTAATCTGCCCTTTTAATGTTTCTGTTCACATTGTGCGTCCTGCCTTTTCTATGATTACAGTACATGGGAACAATTCACTTACAGGTACTGTATGAATCAGTACCCACAGGCAGACACTGGTTGAATCAATGTTGTTTCAATGTAATTTATCAACGAATTGTGTCGTAGAATCAATGTGAAAAATACATTGGATTTGAAACCAGTACTGTTTGCATCTCATTTCAACATGCATTGTAAACATTGACATTTAGGTAAAACTTAAATACATTGACTTAACCTTAACCAGAACTATGTATAGTTTGAAATTGCACATAAACACATACAACAAAAAGTTTTTGGGTGGTTGATATGTTGAATTTCAGATTTTAATAGACAACTTTTCTTGCACAAGCTGTATGTGAAAGTAAATTCGGAGTGACATTGTGTTTATGTAGGCTAAATGGACATATGATATGCCCAACAAAGAACACCATAATTTCAATGTATAGCTATCAAATCAAATCAAATTTATTTATATAGCCCTTCGTACATCAGCTGATATCTCAAAGTGCTGTACAGAAACCCAGCCTAAAACCCCAAACAGCAAGCAATGCAGGTGTAGAAGCACGGTGGCTAGGAAAAACTCCCTAGAAAGGCAAAAACCTAGGAAGAAACCTAGAGAGGATGGGGTGGCCAGTCCTCTTCTGGCTGTGCCGGGTGGAGATTATAACAGAACGTGGCCAAGATGTTCAAATGTTCATAAATGACCAGCATGGTCCAATAATAATAAGGCAGAACAGTTGAAACTGGAGCAGCAGCACGGCCAGGTGGACTGGCGACAGCAAGGAGTCATCATGTCAGGTAGTCCTGAGGCATGGTCCTAGGGCTCAGGTCCTCCAAGAAAGAGAGAAAGAGAGAATTAGAGAGAGCACACTTAAATTCACACAGGACACCGAATAGGACAGGAGAAGTACTCCAGATATAACAAACTGACCCTAGCCCCCCGACACATAAACTACTGCAGCATAAATACTGGAGGCTGAGACAGGAGGGGTCAGGAGACTGTGGCCCCATCCGAGGACACCCCCGGACAGGGCCAAACAGGAAGGATATAACCCCACCCACTTTGCCAAAGCAAAGTTAGCTAGGTATACTATCATTCATCCATGGATGACTGGATACACAGAACATTTGAAAGTGTTAATTTAACACCAGGCATGTTAATCTTAACACATGTCCAGTGTTTATATAGGTCCACTCACATCAGTGTTAATTTAACACTTGTCGTAGTGTTAATATTGAAACACTCCAAGTGTTAAGATATAACGCTTCAGGTGTTGTTGAAATGACCCATGTTTTTTTTTTCAACACTCATCCAGTGTTTATATAGGGTCACTCAGTGTTAATGTAACACTTTGAAATATGACATTTTAGATGTTGTTCAAATGACACATGGGAGTGTTTTTTCAACACCCTCAGTATTAAGCAGCAACACCTTTCAGTGTTGATGATCAACTCTAGAGAATGCATCCTGTACCTGAATTGACACCAGGAAGTGCTAAATATTCACGCTATGAAAATCATATTTTGTCTGGTTCTCTCCCACTCATAAATCAAGCCTGCAAGTTGTAGGTGAGTTAAACCGGAGCAATAAAGGATTTGTTACAAGAGTAGTGACTGATTTGTTTAATTTATTTAGGCCACAAAGAGCGGGTGCATCAGAATGAAATTAGTGCATCACAGACACAATCAAATTAAATCAGTGCATCACAGATGCATCAGAATGAAATCAGTGCATCACAGGCGCATCAGAATGAAATCTGTGCATCACAGGCGCATCAAAATGAAATCAGTGCATCATAGGCACCTCAGTACATGTACTATATGAGAACAATAGTATTTGCTATTTAACACAAGTGGAAGACTAGGTATGCAATTTTCTTGACAAAGTTGCCAATAATCTATTACTCAATCATGTCAAACAAAGGAACAACGTAAAGGCTCTCATCTGCACCATAAGCACTTTGAAGGACAAAAGGCTTATAAAATGTCAGATCGTCAACTTACACAACAACTTTGTCATAAACACCATCAACCACAGCAAATGCATGGTAATGTCTATTGAAATTATCAGTATGCAACTTGTCAAGCAATAGGTATACAATATTATCAACCATAATGATCTTAGTTATTTTACAAAAGACTGGCATTTCATGCTCCATATTACTGCAAACTAACAATCACTCTTTGTACTCCGTGCCATCTATCTTAACCAAGCTGGTAAATAAAATGGCTTTCTGCATTGTGAACTGAAGTGAGGCTGCCAACTCCTCACAACGAGTATAATGACTCGGGGAAAATGCTTTCATCGTTACATACTCAGTTTGTGACAATGGTGATGTCTCCCTAGCAAATCTGTGTTTTTTGGCAAGGGACTTAGTAATGTTCTTGAAGGTTTTTAGAGTGTTCTAAAAGAGTTAGTGCTTTGCCTCTAACCTCATGCTCCACATACAGTCGAAATCAAAAGTTTACATAGACTTAGGTTGGAGTCAATAAAACTCATTTTTCAACCACTCCACATATTTCTTGTTAACAAACTATAGTTTTGGCAAGTCGGTTAGGACATCTACTTTGTGCATGACACAAGTAATTTTTCTAACAATTGTTTACAGACAGATTATTTCACCTATAATTCACTGTATCACAATTCCAGTGGGTCAGAAGTTTACAGAACACTAAGTTGACTGTGCCTTTAAACAGCATGGAAAATTCCAGAAAATTGTGTCATGGCTTTAGAAGCTTCTGATAGACTAATTGACATCATTTGAGTCATTTGGAGGTGTACCTGTGGATGAATTTCAAGGCCTACCTTCAAACTCAGTGCCTCTTTGCTTGACATCATGGGAAAATCAAAAGATATCAGCCAAGACCTCAGAAAAAAAATTGTAGACCTCTACACGTCTGGTTCATCCTTGGGAGCAATTTCCAAGTGTCTGAAAGTACCACGTTCATCTGTACAAACAATTGCATGCAAGTATAAACACCATGGGACCACGCAGCCATCATACCGCTCAGGAAGGAGACGCGTACTGTCTTCTAGAGATGAACGTACTTTGGTGCGAAAAGTGCAAATCAATCACAGAACAACAATAAAGGACCTCGTGGAGATGTTGGAGGAAACAGGTACAAAAGTATCTATATAGTAAAACTAGTCCTATATCGACATAACCTGAAAGGCTTCTTAGCAAGGAAGAAGCCACTACTCCAACATCGCCATAAATGAGCCAGACAGCGGTTTGCAACTGCACATGAGGACAAAGATCATACTTTTTGGAGAAATGTCATCTGGTCTGATGAAACAAAAATAGAACTGTTTGGCCATAATGACCATCGTTATGTTTGGAGGAAAAAGGGGGAGGTTTGCAAGCCAAAGAACACCATCCCAACCGTGAAGCACGGGGGTGGCAACATCATGTTGTGGGGGTGCTTTGCTGCAGGAGCGAAAACAGCACTTCACAAAATAGATGGCATCATGAGGCAGGAAAATGATGTGGCTATATTGAAGCAACATCTCAAGACATCAGTTAGAAAGTTAAAGCTTGGTCGCAAATGAGTCTTCCAAATGGACAATGACCCCAAGCATACTTCCAAAGTTGTGGCAAAATGGCTTAAGGACAACAAAGTCAAGGTATTGGAGTGGCCATCACAAAGCCATGACCTCAACCCTACAGAAACGTTGTGGGCAGAACTGAAAAAGCTTGTGCGAGCAAGGAGGCCGACAAACCTGACTCGGTTACACCAGCTCTGTCAGGAGGAATTGGCCAAAATTCACCCAACGTATTGTGGGAAGCTTGGGGAAGGCTTCCCAAAATGTTTGATCCAAGTTAAACATTTTAAAGGCAATGCTACCAAAAACTAATTGAGTGTATGTAATCTTCTGATCCACTAGGAATGTGATGAAAGAAATAAAAGCTGAAAAAAATCTCTCTACTATTATTCTGACATTACACATTCTTAAAATAAAGTGGTGATCCTAACTGACCTAAGACAGGGAATTTTTACTTGGAATAAATGTCAGGAATAGTTAAAAACTGAGTTTAAATGTATTTGGCTAAGGTGTATGTACATTTCTGACTTCAACTGTATTTAATAAAGGACCTACAGTATTTGTCTTATGCATGCTGGGTAACGCATCATACAGAGATGTTTGGGTATTACGTTTTTATGTGGGTAAAAATGTTTGAAAAGTGTGTTCAATTATCAAATGCTTCAGACACATAGTCATGCCCTGGCTAAGAAAAGGGGAAAAAACAATATTGATTATTTGCAGTAAGATGAGCAGCAAATTCCAGTTCTCATTTCCTGGTTGAACAACGTCACCCAAGGGAATATTTCTAACAAGACACAGAGTTTGAATAGAATTAAGTGCTATACTATTTCTACTGTTCTCTAGGTTGACTTTTGTTGGACTGTCAAGCATTATGTCCACATAAAAATTACTACAAACATGAAAGTGCTGCAAACTGTTTAGTTTAGAATTTGTCTTTACACCATACACAGATGGGAGCTGTGAGTCTGATTGCAGCTGATTCAAATGCATTTCAAATGGATCATTACCATGCAAGACAATCCTCACTGTAAACCGTCTGAGCGTTAGACTTTTCTATCAAACAGAACTGGCAACAGTAATGACCACTGAAGGACTCTGTGAAACCAAGGAATGCATGCATCCCCAAATCGTCTCCAGTTATTTTTCAGATAATGCCATAAACACTATCAGTTGAAAAAGGCAAATTTACACCATCACTCTCCAGTTTTTTCATCATTAACCAAGGGCTCTAGAATGGCACCACAGCCATATTTCTTAAGATCTTGATAATAAAATAATATACATCACAGCAGAGTTAAACTTGGGTGGCAGATTCCCGAGGACAAAATAAATGGCACCACACTTGGATCCAAACGGGTTGGCAGTTTCAAAGTCATCATAGTACAATTGGATCTGTAAAGCATTTATATGTTTTGAGAACAAAGGATGAGTCTAAAAGTAACTTCCATCACAAAGTCTTCATAAGTGTCTTCCAAAGATGTATCCCTAGGTGCATTTTCCAATAACTTACAGATTTAATATGAACGTCAATGTTTCCAGTATATGAATATATAGAACAGTGTCTTTCACTGGGATTTGATCATACACGTCTGTTTGTTTATTTCGACTCCTATCATATCTAACTCCCAAAGCTACTTCTACTGGCTCCACAACAACACCCCGTTTTTGGTTGAAGTACTTTGTTCCCTTGGTTTCTGTGCTAATGGGTTTTCAAAGTTCTCAAAACTATACTTTGCAGCAGATGTAGAGCGGTTATCCATAGGCATAACTGACAGAACATCTTGTTTAATTTGAGAGTGCATTCCAGTAGTAAGCTCTTCTAACTCACACACTATTGTTAAACAACTCTATTTGCAACCCCACTAGCTTGCAACTTGGCAATGATGGAGGCACACATATCTTTAGCATGACTATGTCTATTCTTCTTTATGTGGGAAACCGATGTCGCCAACCATTTGTGGAGCTTCTGGCTGGACTGGAGAACCAGCAACGTGAGAGGGCCCTTCTAAGCTTAATGCTACTTGACCAATATCCTTATGAATACTATTGTCACGGTCGTCATAAACAGGAGACCAAGGCACAGCAAGCGTACATCCTACTTTAATAACCAACCGTGACGCTAATATGGCTAGTGCAGACAGGCAACTAAACACAGAATAACAACCCACAAAATAACCAAGGAATATGGCTACCTAAATAGGGTTCCCAATCAGAGACAACGATAAACAGCTGCATCTGATTGAGAACCAATCTAGGCAACCATAGACATATAAACACCTAGACTTGCAAAATCACCTAGACTAGCAAAAAACCCTAGACAATACAAAAACTACACAAACCACCCTTGTCACACCCTGACCTAACCAAATAATAAAGAAAACAAAGATAACTAAGGTCAGGGCGTGAAAACTATTCAAATGTTTTCTAAATGTTTTCTGAAACCTGAGTATGTTGAAAACTTCCATTTACAACCATCTTGAGCACAGACCAATCTAAATTTGGTGGAGGGATAGAAGCTATGCTCAAATCTCAAATGAGATATCAATGACTGGCTGTTTCTGTGCAACGCTTGACAACCAACATACATTTCTCTAGTTAAGAAGTTTTGTCCTCAACTCTGTCACGCTAGGGGCCTCTCTTTTTTTGCCTACATCAATGTTGTAGATGGTTGTCGGCACTAATGTGTAGAATTTGACAAGAGCATCATCATACGTCAGGTTAAAGACAAAGTGGGCTTTGAACAGTTCATCAAACACACAGACCTCTAGTTGCCTGGCAGGGAACAAGCCTCGTGTCCACCACGATGTAGTAGTTCTTCTTCGAGTTCGTCAATCTTGCTCTGTCTTTTTCTTACGGCAAGGAGGTATGGCTGTCGACCATGGCTCCCATTAAGATGGTCTTCAGTGCTGCATCCTAACTGCAACACACAAAGGACATTTTTAAGTCACTCTCCACATGTTAAGACAATGAGACAACCCAAACAATAAATTACATAACAATTACTGTATCATCTTACCTTAGGAAAGTGTACTTGTCTGCCCACAGCATTACTTGCGCTCATCTTCAAATCAAGTCAAAGTTTACGTGCGCCGAATAACCTTACAGTGAAATGCTTACTTACAGGCTCTAACCAATAGTGCAAAAAATGTATTAGGTGAACAATAGGTAGTTAAGGAAATAAAACAACAGGAAAAAGACAGGCTATAAAAGTAGCGAGGCTACATACAGACACCGGTTAGTCAGGCTGATTGAGGTAGTATGTACATGTAGATATGGTTAAAGTGATTATGCATATATGAGGGTTTGGCGGGTGGTGGGTGGGACACAATGCAGATAGCCCGGTTAGCCACTGTGTGGTAGCACTGGTTGGTCGGCCCAATTGATGCAGTATGTACATGAATGTATAGTTAAAGTGACTATACATACAGTGGGGAGAACAAGTATTTGATACACAAGTATTTGATAAACTGCCGATTTTGCAGGTTTTCCTACTTACAAAGCATGTAGAGGTCTGTAATTTCTATCATAGGTACACTTCAACTGTAGTATATCAAATACTTGTTCTCCCCACTGTATATGATAGACAGAGAGTAGCAGCAGCATAAAAAGAAGGGTTAGGGGGGAACACAATGCAAATAGTCCGGGTAGCCATTTGATTACCTGTTCAGGAGTCTTATGGCTTGGGGGTAAAAACTGTTGAGAAGCCTTTTTGTCCTGGACTTGGCACTCTGTTCGCAGAGTGCCAAGTCCAGGACAAAAAGGCTTCTCATAGAACAGTCTATGACTGGGGTGGCTGGGGTCTTTGAAATTTTTTAGGGCCTTCCTCTGACACCGTCTGGTGTAGCGGTCCTGGATGGCAGGCAGCTTAGCACCAATGATGTACTGGGCTATACGCACTACCCTCTGTAGTGCCTTGTGGTCAGAGGCCGAGCAATTGCCATACCAGGCAGTGATGCAACCAGGTTCTCCTCCCTCCTGTTGGTGGTGGGAGGAGATGAAGCAGCAGCAGCAGCAGGGAGGACATATCATTGTCCCAGTCTGAGTGCAAGGAAAGGCAAACACCCCAAATCACATAAAACAATATCCTTGAGTTTGAAACATTGCACTACCCATGAGATAATCCACTTGTTTTCGCTGTCATTTTCTGGCAGTTTTTCTGCAGACTTCTGGAGGTGACGCAAATTGGTGGTTGTAGTCAGGGATTTTGACAGTTTGATGACTTTAGGCTTCAATATAGTGTCCCACTTTTCAAGGAGCTTAGAGGATGTTTCATCGTCGAGCATCCTGATTCACCTAAAACAAAGTGGATCAACTCAACTTCATGACCAAACAAAATCATGCTCTCAATCAGACAAATAGCCTGTAGTTCTGATTGCAAGATATATTTCATCACTCACCAATCCTTTGATGCCCAGAAACCTGGGAAAGACTGTGAGGACATCTGTGCTTCTGTCTGGACTATAAACTAGCTCCTGGCGATACTGGAACACTTCCTTCATCTTCTGATAGATTTGTTTTCATCGACAAAGTGGACAAGAAATTATATGGCCTCCTTGCAAACATCAACAACAAGCTGGTGATCCAGGTCAATCTTCCTCCTATGGGTTGGGCTGAAATACTCTTCTTGATGGGTCGAAGTGAGGTCTTCATTGATATCGTCTTCACGCGATAATTCAGAAATCCTTTGCCTGTGTTAGTATCATAGAAGTGATCTTTAGATGTGGGAAAAGATTACCAACATGGTAGTCAAATGATTATTATTTGTAGACTTGATGCCACTTTCTGTCCACAGAACAAGTGTCAAAATATTAAAGCAAGCATGCTCTATCAGCACTTACATAGTCTTTGGTGGAAAAGGATCTCTTAATTAATTAAAGAAGGAAAGAGGGTCACAATTCCAAGAGCATAACGTTCTCTATGTTCACGAGTGAGCTCAAAGTCTGCTCAAAAACAGTAAAGCATACACACGCCAAATATGTTTAACCAAAGTTTTGCTGATGAAGGTACTGTATCTTTCTACAGTCTCATAATGATGGCAAATAACGTGTCATGCTAATCACATTTGCGCACGTTAGCTCAACCATCTCGCTATAGGAACACCGATCCAGGATCAGATTATTTTTTTATTTATTTATTTTTTTTATCACAAAAAATACCCAAATCGAACTGCCTGTAGCTCAGGCCCTGAAGCAAGGATATGCACATTATTGGTACCATTTGAAAGGAAACACTTTGAAGTTTGTGGAAATGTGAAAGGAATGTAGGAGAATATAACACATTAGATCTGGAAAAAGATAATACCTTTTTTTGTACCATCATCTTTGAAATGCAAGAGAAAGGCCAAAATGTATTATTCCAGCCCAGCTGCAATTTAGATTTTGGCCACTAGATGGTAGCAGTGTATGTACAAAGTTTTAGATTGATCCAATAAATCATTGCATTTCTGTTCAAAATATTGTATCAATGCTGCCCAAATGTGCCTCATTGGTTTATTAATAACTTTTCATGTTCAAAACTGTGCACTCTCCTCAAACAATAGCATGGTATTCTTTCACTGTAATAGTGACTGTAAATTGGACAGTGCAGTTAAATTAACAAAATATCAGATATGTCTATGTCCTGGGAAATGTTCTTGTTACTTACAACCTCATACTAATCGCATTAGCCTATGTTAGCTCAACTGTCCTGCAGGGGACCCACTGATCCTGAATAAGTCTCTTTTCCAAGCTTAATATGATAAACATTCAACATTTGCCATGCTGTCAATCCAGCATGATTTCTGTCATATTCAAAACAACTGGAAACTCAGAAATCTCAGACTTCAGTGAGTTCAAGACAACTGGGAACTCGGGAAAAAACGAGCTTCGACTGGCAAAATACGTTTTGAACGGTCATCAAACTTGGAATTCCAAGTTGGGAACTCGGGCCTCTTTCTAGAGATCCGACCTGAACGATCATTAAACTTCGTTTTTTTTTCGTGTTCCCAGATGTCTTGAAAGCACCATAAATCCAGAGAATGTCAGACCTTGATGACAAAGTTTGATGACAATATTTGCCCACGAAGGATCGCCATGCCACCAAGATGAGTCTAAAAAGGACTTGTATGCTGCTGCATAAATGATGTAATATGCCAGGGAGATATGTATGCTGTAGCTAAGCTAGTAGCTAAGAAGGTCTGCTTCTATACCCTGCTTTATTTCTCCTACAGTTATGACAGTTATGTACAGGGAGAATACTGTAAGAATGGCCCATGTTCGGAATTCTGTCGCTGTACATTTCAAAAGTGCTGAACAAATAACTATATTGACTACTTCCGTCCTAGCTCGCTCATTAATGTTCTTGTGGAAGTTCTTACAAAGGGACACCTGAAGTCAATCTTAAATGAATCAGTGTTTATTATCAGTTAATTGGAGAGGTTCCAACCAACTTGATGCATCATAGTGAACGTCTGTCAGGAGCTTTCTCGGAGCAGTCCCGTTAGATCTCTTATATACTTACACAGAAAGTAATATGTGCATGATTTAGATTATTCATTATTCATAATTAATTTATGATTAATGTTTGCTATCATTCATGTGACCGACCAATACTGGTTCATGCATGTGTAAGACCAATATCTCACAAGGCTTCTTCTCTCCAAGCTGAGACCATGAAACTGAGATATCATTCTCAAAACAAGGGTCTGGGCATACTGCAAAATTGCAGATACTACAGTGAGGATTTCTTTCAGGCGTTCAATCAGTCACTTGCATAACACAGAAATTGGTTATTAGAAAAGCACAAACATACACATTCCATCCTCTTATCTTTTAAACCTTTCACATGAGCTCCAAATATCTCTAATGGTCGCCCCAGTGTTTTTTACGCATGTGATGTCAGAAGAGAGCTTACTGTTCCAAAATGTGATTGTTACGCAACAGGACAGTTAATTTGCGCTGCCCTCAAACTAAGGCACACTGCCTGCTTTTATTTATAGGCTGATTCAACTTGTCAATTTAAAATGTTTTTCAAACAAGTTTTATTTTCTAACAACAGTTTGAATTGAGGTGTAGGACATTTCACTTTTGCGGACAATACATTTATTTAGGCATTACTAAGCCGGACAAACTTCCCAGGCACTTATTGTTCCCATAGATCAAGTATGCAGAAATGTGCTCATCTCCAGTCAGAACAGGACCTGCACAAACTTTTCACATTATCTAGCTGGTGCCCGCTTCGCCTTCACTGTTGTTTTCATTACTATATGATAATAACTTTTGACATGTGTGCGTTTCTATCAAAGTAAGTGCCTTGTTACGTTATAATAGTTTCTGTATGTCGTGTTATGACGTTTCTACTGTAGCTCCTTGTATGTATGGAGCATAATACATTTGTTTATATTCCTCATAACCGCGGACACGCGAGGTAAAGTTACTAATTTCATAACCTTCATGGTGTTATACTCAATCGTGCTTATGTAGCTAGCTACGATCTTCTATTAGCTCTGTAAAACAATGTAATTTGCGTCAGAGAATTATTCGCTTGTGTTGTCTTTTGAAGCTACCCTGTCCTTATGACCATGGTTTGTTTTCATTTGGACTGTTTAGCAGAATTCTGTTCTGCCCTGCTCTGCCCCGTTGTGGAGCTCAACATTTACTGTTTCTTACTATTATAAAACTCATATTTGCGATTTTGTTTTTTGAATACAATATGTTATATTTATAGCAGTGTTATTATATTACTTCTTTGTAATATTGTTGTATTGCTATATCCTGATATTGTATTCTACTTACTAATAATTCCTCTTTAATTATGTACTTTCAGAAACCACATACACAAACAATATTGAACATTATTTGCCGATATCACAAATGGAACTGGACGTCTTTGGAGCTGAAGATTGAGGCCAGCTTTTGTATGAAAACACAGCGAGAAAACACGTAGGCCAATATGTAATAGTCGTCTATCTTATTTGGAGTATTGGTGGTGGTTAAACAAAAACAACAACAAAAACTTGTTTTACTACAGGAACAAAAAACTGCAAGAAAGGACTGACAAGTTAGGGATATGCATAACCCATATTTCATATTCATGCAGGGATTGAACAACTGCATTTCCACCCAACACCTCTAAAGGCATAAAATCATGGCAGATCACCGGTCATGTCACCTGTCACGTCAGTCAGTCAGTCAGTCAGTCAGTAATTGATGCAGATGTGCTCAATAGTGCTTGAGCATATGGTACCCCCCAAAGCGTGATGAAACACATAGAGGTGTGTCACAAGCTAAACACTTGTACTTTGTCAACTTCCTCTGCTTCCTTGTCCTGGTGCCAGACAGGCAGACTTTGCAGTGCCTCCATGTGTGACTACCTTGAGCAGCAGTTTAAGGGACTTGCTGTGCAGTGAGGCGTAGGGGATTCTCTGCTGCAGGGCGCCCCCCAGTGGATGGGCGTCGAGGGGTGTGTTGTGCACCTCCAGCAGCTCTCGCATTAGGTTCTCTCTGTACTTTTGGTAGGTAATTACTTTACCTATGGGGGAGAGGGAGTGGGGAGGATGAGGGAAGGGAGTGGATGATGAGGCAGTGGGTAGGTGGGTGAGATATTTTCACTATAATTGCATAATGAAACTGTATGTGATTTGTATGTGATCTGTCCAATTACAAAACAAACGTTTTTCGGTAGTCATCTCACATGTTAGTTGGAGGTGAACTATGTGGCCATTGAGGCAGCAGTGTCAATCAGATGGGAAAATATCTTCTTGTACCAATTGGCAGTTTTCCAAGCACACATAGCTATTTATGATGTCGGCCTTATCCGCTGCCCCATTTGAAGTTATAGTCAAGCACACAGTCTGATTTGATCTTTCTCTCTCCTGTCTGATGTTCCACCTTCGATGTGGCCGGCATGGTTGCTCTATAGACAGTGGGCAAGACGTGGACGTCTCCTTTGTCATGCCACTTTACTGCCAGCTGTTGACCATTCTCCTTGAACTCCACCTCCCCTCTCTGCATCTTCCTGCATCCGAATGCCGGCATCCCCTTCCTGTTCGACCTGACTGTGCTACAGGCCCCTGTGCTGCTAGAGAGCAGATGCTGGAAGAGTGTGGGACTGCTGTACCAATTGTCCTCATATAAAGTGTGTCCCTTGCCGAGATGAGGACCAGCCTGGTCATCACCACGGACCCAGACACCCCAAGCCCCTCATAATGTTGGATGTCAGTGGTGGACCCTGTGCAGACTATAATGTTCTGGACAAATCCTGTCTTCACGTTGCACATGACAAAGAACTTGACCCCAAACCTGTGCCTTTTGGAGGGAATATATTGATGGAACGCCAGTCTACCCTTCCATAACATCAGGGACTCATCAAAGCATAGGTCCTTGAATGGCACAAAGACCCAATCAAATGATGTCAGGCTAGTAAGAACATTTCTTATTTTGTGTAAAGGGTCATTTAGGTTGGCAGTGTCCTTGCTGACAAATTACAGGCATCGCAGCAGAACTAGGAAGCGGTCTTGGGAAAAGAGGGTGGCAAAGAAGGGAGTTACAAACATAGGATCTGTGCTCCAGTATTCTCTTAGGCAGTTCTTCTTTACTATTCCCATGACATGGACTGTCACCAGGAAGGTATACATTTCACTAATTATGGTTGTCACCCATTTAGCGATTTTCCCCACACTCCTGACTCTCTATTCTCCTGTAGCTCCAAGGCATAGTGATTGGTCTCCTCTACTTTGTCTCCCACCAGGTCCTCTGTCAGAAACAGCTTGAAGCAATCTGCCTCAGAGGGAAATGACAAGGGGCTTTGCACTCCAGACTGGGACTCATCAAAGCAAACAGCAGGGTCAGGAGGGGTGAAATGGCTGGCGGCCGTCCTGCTACCACAAACCTCCCGTACTTGAGCGACTGTCCGTCTGCCTCCATCACCAGCAGCATCTTCAAAGGGACCTGGGACTTCGTCAGTGGACAAGGGGTCCTCTGATTCAGGGTTCTCAGTGGCTAAAACATTGGGGGGCAGCTCCTCACTGTCACTGTCAAAATCTGATTCCAGACTTTCATACTCAGACTCATTGTCAGAATTTTTAAAAATTATCCAGAATTTCTGCATTTGTGAGTTGTTTCCTTTTGAAAGATATTACTAATACAGCTTAGCCCACTAGCTACATACATAAACAACAACACTGAATGGCTCAGATTGGGAGTTAAGGGTTACGTGATTGACTGTCAATAAATCACTATCAGAAAATGTTTTGTGTGGTATTTATTTAATGTTTTATTCACATTTTCAAGTACTGGTGAAAAATCATGCATTCCGATTTTGCATAGATTGTAATGGACACATATTATATGTAACATACTTTTTTGAAGGTTGTACTGATAATGATGAGCTAAGCTAATTCCAGCTATGTGTGGAGCCATGTTTGTTGATATACAATGCATTCTGGGTTTCATATCAACGTCTGACGGTCCTAAAATGTAATATCGAAATGAGGTAAGTAAACTTCCGGAAGTGAATGATGGGATGTGAACGATGGTACACCCCCTTCAACATGCATACTGCAAACAGACCAACGTAATTGTGTCGTGAAAAAACAACCATGGCGGTGTGCACAAACTACTTGTCGTTGGATTACTTTTGATTTCAAGAAAGTGTTTTATTCAATTATTTCGAACAATAGTGAGCTCACCCATGATGTGATGAATTATAAATTGTAATTTCCATTAGCTAATTCATATTGTAGTTTCTGTCAGGCGAGAGTTATCTAAATATGACCACTCACCCATGATGTGATGAATTATAAATTGTAATTTCTATTAGCTAATTCATATTGTAGTTTCTGTCAGGCGAGAGTTATCTAAATATGACCACTTGTGTTATGTACATTTTTCCTCAGTTAAATTGTAGAATAATAGTGAAGACATCCAAACTATATACTAACCAATTTGGACTCATATAGAAACCTCTTGCGACGAGCAATCCCGTATCCGGGAGCGTAATCATAGCCTCAAACGCATTAGCATAACGCAGCGGACATAAATACCCCTATAAACTTTTCCTATTCATGAAAATCGCAAATGAAATGAAATAAACATATTCAAACACAAGCTTAGCCTTCTGTTAACAACACTGTCATCTCAGATTTTCAAAATATGCGTTACAGCCAACGCTAGACAAGCATTTGTGTAAGTTTATCATGGCATAATGCTATGCTAGGCTCTGCTGGCAGCAGGCAACATTTTCACGAAAATAAGAAAAGCAACCAAATTAAATAATTTACCTTTGAAGAACTTCAGATGCTTTCACTCAGGAGACTCCCAGTTAGATAGCAAATGTTCCTTTTTTCCCAAAATATTATTTTTGTAGGCGAAATAGCTCCCGTTTCTTCATCACGCATGGCTGAGAAATCGACCGGAAAATGCTACAACTATAACGGCAAACTTTTTTCAAAATTTGCTCCATAATATCGACAGAAACAAGGCAAACGTTGTTTAGGATCCATCCTCAAGGTGTTTTTAACATATATATTCGATAATATATCCGTCGAGGAAAATGGTTTCTCATAAGAAGCGATTGGAAAAATGGCTACCTCAGTATTTTACGCAAGATTTTCTGCGGGAGACACCATATGCTATATATGGTCCCTTATAGCCATTCTTCAATAGAAATGCATAAAAAGACATCACAATGCTGTAGACACCTTGGGGAATACGTGGAAAACGTAAGCTCATTCGTAGCTCATTCACAGCCACATAAGGCGTCATTGGCATGAGGCGGTTTAAAAAATGCAGCACTTCCTGGTTGGATTTTTATCTGGGTTTCGCCTATAACATCAGTTATGTGGCACTCACAGACAATGTCTTGGCAGTTTTGGATTTTAGATTCTTCAAAGTAGACACCCTTTGCCTTGATGACAGATTTGAACACTCTCTCCACCAGCTTCACCTGGAATGCTTTTCCAACAGTCTTGAAGGGGTTCCTACATATTCTGAGCACTTGTTTGCTGCTTTTCCTTCACTCTGCGGTCCGACTCATCCCAAACAATCTCAATTGGATTGAGTTCAGGGGATTGTGGAGGCCAGGTCATCTGATGCAGCACTCCTTCACTCTCCTTCTGGGTCAAATAGCCCTTACACAGCCTAGAGGTGTGTTGGGTCATTGTCCTGTAGAAAAACAATTGATAGTTCCACTACGCGCAAACCAAATGGAATGGCGTATCGCTGCGGAATGATGTGGTAGCCATGCTGGTTAAGTGTGCCTTGAAATCTAAATAAATTACAGACATTGTCACCAGCAAAGCACACCCACACCATCACACATCCTCCTACGTGCTTCATGGTGGGAACCACACATGTGGAGATCATCCATTCACCAACTCTTTGTCTTACAAAGACACGGCGGTTGGAAACAAAAATTAAACATTTGGACTCATCAGACCAAGTGACAGATTTCCACTGGTCTTGTGTCCATTGCTTGTGTTTCTTGGTCCATGCAAGACTCTTCTTATTATTGGTGTGCTTTAGTAGTGGTTTCTTTTCAGCAATTTGACCATGAAAGCCTGATTCACACAGTTTCCTCTGAACAGTTGATTTTGAGATGTGTCTATTACTTGAACTCCGTGAAACATTTATTTGGTCTGCAATTTATGAGGCTGGTAACTCTACTGAACTTATCCTCTGCAGCAAAGGTAACTATGGGTCTTCCTTTCCTGTGGCGGCCCTCATGAGAACCAGTTTCATCATAGCGCTTGATGGTTTTTGTGACTGCACTTGAAGAAACTTTCAAAGTTCTTGAAATGTTCTGTATTGACTGACCTTCATGTCTTAAAATAATTATGGCACACCTGTTAATTGAAATGCATTCCAGGTAACTACCTCATGCCAAGAGTGTGCAAAGCTGTCATCAAGGCAAACTATGGCTACTTTGAACAATCTCAATATGAAATATATTTAGATTTGTATAACACTTTTTTAGTTACTACATTATTCCTTATGTGTTATTTCATAGTTTGGATGTCTTCATTATAATTCTGCAATGTAGAGAATAGTAAAAATAAAGAAAAACCCTGGAATGAGTTGGTGTGTCCAAACTTTTGACTGGTACTGTATATGCTAATAACCGTAGATAACGTTATAGATTGAAAAACTCAGCTCACTGAACTGGTTGGGGTATTCTTCTTTCACTCACTCAGTAATCACAAAACTTTCACATCCATTTACTACCATTCCCAAACACACTTCCCTTATTACCCCATGTGCATCTTGAACAATTCTCTTATCATTGCTTGCTATGCACCATATGTATCTCCTGTACATGTATCTCCTGTACATAAGACCATGTGCTGTTGTTAGTGACAGCAGACCATGTAGACATTTCTTATAAATGCCTACAGATAGCTGTCAGCGAGGCTTTCCATGGTACCGTTACGCCCTAGTGAATAATGTCATATCTAGAAGACTATGGTTACCTTTTAATGTGTTACTCGCCTTGATTGAATTTTTGTCTCATTTATTTTTATATTTATACATTCATTTAAATTGACTTACTGAAATCAGTTGCAGTTTCGAAATTATTTTTCTCCTCCTGGGCAACTCACTGTAAGGGTCTGGTCTGTGTGGGTCTCGTCATCTTTTGGTCAGACAGATATTTCCCTCATGTTTCATAAAATGCACCACCGGTTTTCCTAGCAGACCCCCACTGGAAATCTCCGCAGACAGAATCAATCATCCTGTTTGTCGATACCAAATTGTTGTGTAAATTCTTACACAGCGACACTCAAAGTCAATCTTAAATTAATCATTGTTTATTATCAGCTCACTGGAGAGGTCCCAACAAACTTGATGCAACATAGTGAATGTCTGTCAGGAGCTCTCTTGGGGCAGTCCCGTCAGTTATCTTATATGGTTACACAGAAATAAATATTTGCATGATTTAGCTTATTCATTATTCACAATTAAATTATAATTAATGATTGTTATCATTCATGTGACCGACCAATACTGGTTCATACATGTGGCAGATCAATACCTCATGAGGCTTCTTTTCTCCAAGCTGAGACCTTGAAACTGAGATATAGTTGTCAAAACAAGGGCCTGGGTGTACTGCTAAATTGCAAATACTACAGTGAGGATTTCTCCCAGGCGTTCAATCAGTCACTTGTATGAACACAGAAATTAGTTATTAGAAAAGCACAAACAGAACTCAGAAATTGGTTATTAGAAAAGCACAAACACAATTTTCCATCACAATGTTTAAATCGAAATGTAGGAATTGCCTCTTATCTGCTCATCATCCCCTTATGCCATAGTTTGTACATCTCAATTGTCAGTAGAAACCACATTTGTTTATGCAAGTCAGCCATATCAGCTATGTTTTTTTAAAAGGCAATAAATGAGGACGAATGAACGGTTTCACTGCCAGACAAGGTTCTGCTGATAGTCAGGTGTAGCAGTGGTAAGTTGATGGGACAGCTTTATGTAGGCTCTAACAGTTTCTGGGCACTGTTTGTCACCATTATAGTGCAATTAATGTATAGTTTAGTGTTGTGTTGTCTTGTGTAGTGGCTTTCCTGACATTATATGATATGTTGGATTTGCGTCTCCAACTAAACCGAAAATAGTTCAAGAATATGATTAAGCCAATGGCTCAGATGAAACTATCCTGAGTTGTCAACCAAACACAATTTATTAATATTTTTGTGACACAGTAAATCACCAAATAGTCTTTCTTTAAAATAACTTCAATCAAATCAAATTTTATTGGTCGCATACACATATTTAGCAGATGTTATTGCAGGTGTAGCGAAACTAATGAAACAGTATTTACTCAACATTAAAATGAGTAACACATCCATGGCCACATTTTGAGGTTACTGTAACTATACATTTCTTCTTATGTAATCATAGAAAGCATGCACGTTCAAGATAGCATGCAAAGGTCGCAGGTCTGTGGAGATCTTCACAATTGCCGTTATAATCTGTGCAGAATGCTGAACAGCATTTATCACTTGCACTATATACTTTTAATGTTATCGCAACTTCAATCTAGGTAATTTGGTTGTGCTTTTAGATGAAGCACAGTGATAACACATTAAGTTGTTGTATAAACACAAAATATCTGACATTGTATTCCAATTTGAACTTTGTTGTGGTTTCAAATGGTTGAAAGCGCAGATAACACATTTAGATGACAAATAAAGCAAAAATCTGACATTGAATTTGGTTGTTCTTCTATATGGTTGAAAGCATAATGAAAACACATTGGGAATTCAACAAACTTCTGGCTGTCATTTTGAGTGGGGGAATAAAGACTGAAATCTCATTGATCTACTGTCTCGACCAAACATTACCCAAAAGTCCAGGTTGAAATGATCTGGTGTTTGTTGTTTGTCCTATGAATGTAGACTCCATCAGATAAGAACTTGAGAAGGGGACCCATCCCTCTGTGTGTCGACCCTGCTGTGCTGTTGAATGTGGCAGGTTTGATGATACAGCATTTGTTTCCTCTTTGAGTCAGATGTCTGCTACCACTGCACACGTCTCGTTTTCATTTACATTTGGTTGAGTTGTCAACTAATGTGAAATTGTCATGAAATCAACAACAAATGTTGAATTTAGGTTAAAAGCTGGCTGAAAAAAATATTAAATACGTTGATAACTTTTTGCAAATCCAATCAGTTTTCCACATAGATTTTATGGGGTTGAAATGACGTGGAAACAGCATTGATTCAACCAGTTATTGCCCAGTGGGATGTACCAACCTGTAAGTCAGGTTTTTTAGTTGAAGTGTATTTCAGTTGAAGTTTTACCCTCATTTCAATGTTTACAAAGCTGGTTGAAATTAGATGAAAACAGTACTGGTTGATTACTTTTTTCAAATCCAATATATTTTCCGTGTTGATTCCGCTTCACAATACATTGACAAATTGCGTTGAAAGAACATTGATTCAACCAGTGTGTGCACAGTGTGTATACACTCAGTTGAATAGTTGTGGAGAAGCCTGTCTTCTGCTTTGGTTGTCTCATGTTGACTCTCTAACACTGCTTAGGCTTTATGTTCACTGGAGAAAAGCCAAAGAAAGAGTTTTCGCTTAACCCTTCAAATCAGCTGGGATGTCTGTTCAAAGCATGCCTACTGGGAGAAACTTACTTTATATGTTCAGGCCTTAACTTATTCATGAAGTCAACTAACATGGGATCCTCTGTAACATAGCTAAGAGAGACAATATAGGTGAGGGCATTTGTTGTTTTAAAATGTCTTATGTTATGTTATCGATTACTTTCTTTTGGTATGTAGGGCTAGTGCGAAGGAGTACTACATGTAATTCTGCTTTCTTGTGGTTGCCTTTCTGTGTGTTTCTGTGTGTTTCTGTGTGTGTGTGTGTGTGTGTGTGTGTGTGTGTGTGTGTGTGTGTGTGTGTGTGTGTGTGTGTGTGTGTGTGTGTGTGTGTGTGTGTGTGTGTGTGTGTGTGTGCGTGCGTGCGTGCGTGTAGGCTTTTCCCTTAAGCTGTGAAGGATGCCTCCACTGTATAGTGTTTGACTTGAGTTTCTGTCTGATTAAGGTTTGGTTGCACAGAGTACAGCAGTTGGACATCCAGGCGGATTGGGAGGTTATAAGGTTATGAAGCACAAACAAACTCCCAATATCTGAGCCATCTTTGACAGTATCCATAGAACATAATGGCAGTATTGACACTTTTGTGCCAGCCCAAGGAAAACATTGCCCGATGTTAGCCTACAAACAATAAACACTTCCCACTTTAATATTGAGGAAATATTGTGTGAGTAGATATGTGGGAGGATATGGACAGTGTGAGCCGAAATGACTCACATTAACACCTTGATACAGTATGTAGCTATCACATATGGAACCATATCAAATGCTTGCTGTCTTTGATATAGTTTTGACTGAAAAATAAATCAACGTTAATTCTCGTTGTGAACAATAAGATTTTTTTGGCACAAGCATATGGATACTTTGTTGCATGCTTTCTGGAAAGTCAAAATATTACTTAATTGAAAAAGTTATCTCTGGTAAAATGGTATTCATACTGTATATGATTATATATCTTTAGCATATCCCATTTCAAACTTCAACAGTTCTTACTTTACAAGAATGACAGTCTTGTTTGCCCTTTGTTGATAAATTATTTTGAATGGGTGACGTCAACAACAAGTTTTCATCAGCTTCCTGACTGCTTCATGTTTACTTTTGGAAGTGTGGAGATGTAAGGAGGGTGTAAAGGAGTACAATTTGTATTTAGCACCAGGCAGATTGGTAGACACCTAGCCAATTGTCATTCTTGACGGACCACTTGCTGTCATACACTGTCTCCATGGCAACTGATTACTCACCCTGTCTGGGCAGTCTGTACTCGGCAGTTCTAGGAAGAGAGCTGTGAAATAAAGTGTTGAATCCCTCTGACAGCTTTTCCAAACAAATACACACAGACGGAAAGGGGAGACAAAACAGGATGAAGCAATATTCTGAGGTCTGCTGAGTTGTTTCCTCCATATCTTCTGCTGAAAATCTAGACGCTGAAACATGAGGCAATAAGATTAAGAAATGAGAAGACAATCATACATTTTTCAGAGTGACTGATATGCAGTTAGTATTGTTATTGTTTTCTTTTGAATACATTTTATGTATTAGCGCCAATTGAATGAGTTGGTAATGAATTTATGAAGCTTTACTTGACAACTTATTTAGCCTTCAGATTGATGATGTCGGCCATGGCCTTTTTCTTGATACGCTTAACTTTTGACAAGCTAATTTCACATGGTACAGCAAATGTGACATAGGGGGCATTTTAGACATGATCACTTAATGTAGGTTATACTACTTTTTTCTAATTACTCAACAGGGCTTACTTAAATTGTAGACCTCCACTGGCTCTCACATCAAAGCTTATTTCCTAAATCAATACAAATTAAACACATACCTCCCATTTGCTGAGGTGATGATATCCACCATTTTCCCCTTCGCTCCTCCCTAAAACATTCACAACCACAACACAGAGCCTTTTCAGTTGGTGCTGTCAACCATATACAGCAGCAAATGACGAAGAATCCCAATTTGGCTGCCAAAAAAACATTTAAATACATATTTAGCTCCCAGTCAATGTGTCCATATCAAGATGCCAGCTGTTTCTTTCAGATGCAATTGGAATTGAGTTTATAGCTCATTGTTTTCTGAAGTTAAAGCTAAAATGGCACCACTGTCCATATTCCCATTTCAGCCACCATTTTAGGTCCTACCGGTATGTACAATCCCCAATTTTTCAGCCTCTGAGTATCACAGAAACACTACACTTTGAATGAATAACACATAAAAAAAATGCATGAGAAAGCTTCTATGTAAAACAATTGAAATAACTGTTCAAAACATGAAAAACATACAAAACATACATCTTTAAACATCAAATTTGACTATACATTTGTGATTTTTTTTTAAATATGCTTATTAAGGGGACTTCACTTGTGTTTAAAAGGTGTCTTTGCAATCATTACCCAGCTGGTGCTTTCAGGGTTATAAATATGTTGTCCCTTTTAGGGTTAACAGTGTTTCTAGCGTTCACTCTCACCAAAAGACTGGATTAGCATTCACAATTACATAAACCTCTTCTGACTTCAGTAGCAAAAAGATTAACCTATCTGAGCAGCAGTTACCTTAAATGGTTTTGCAGTCAATGTCTGAATATGAATGTATTGGTTATATACATGGTAGTATTTCAATGTGTTTCTCTGTGTGCCTTTATTATGCAAGAATGTATAACACAGACAAACTGGAGCAAAATGGGCAGCCTACTTCCCCTGGTGGGTGGTTGTGAGAGTCTTGACACGGTTCAATTTGAATGATTAGGCATGCTGCAATACATTTCAAATCAAATCAAATGTCTTGGTCACAGACACATATTTAGCAGATTTTATTACTGGTGTAGCAAAATGATTGTGTTCCTAGCTCCAACAGTGCAGTAGTATCTAACAATTCACAACAATACACAAATCTAAAAGTAAAGAATGGAACTAAGAAATATATACAGTACCAGTCAAACGTTTGGACACATATCAACTCATTCAAGGGTTTTTCTTTATTTGTACTATCTTAAACATTGTAGAAAAATAGTGAAGACATCAAAACTATGAAATAACACATATGGAATCATGTAATAATCAAAAAAGTGTTAAAAAAATCAAAACATATTTTATATTTGAGATTCCTTAAAGTAGACACCCTTTGCCTTGATGACAGCTTTGTACACTCTTGGCATGATCTCAATCAGCTTCGCCTGCAATGCTTTTCCAAAAGTTTTGAAAGAGTTCCCACATATGCTAAGCACTTCTTGATTGCTTTTCCTGCACTCTGTGGTCCAACTCATCTCAAACCATCTCCATTGGGTTGAGGTCTGGTGATTTTTGAGGCCAGATCATCTGATACAGCACTCCATCACTCTCATTCTACTTCAAATAGCTCTTACACTGCTTGTAGGTGTGTTGGGTCATTGTCCTGTTAAAACAAATGGTAGTCCCACTAAGCGCAAACCAGATGGGATGGCATATCGCTGCAGAATGCTGTGGTAGCCATGCTGGATAAGTGTGCCTTATCACCCACAAAGCACCACACATGCGAACCACACATGCGAAGATCATCCGTTCACCTACTCTGCGTCTCACAAAGCCACGGTGGTTGGAACCAAAAATCTCACATTTGGACTCATCAGACCAAAGGCCAGATTTCTACTGGTCTAATGTTCATTGCTCGTGGACCAAGCAAATATTTTCTTCTTATTGGTGTCCTTTAGTAGTGGTTTCTTTGCAGCAGTTTGACTCTGAAGGATTCACGCAGATTCCTCTGAAAAGTTGAAGTTGAGTTGTGTCTGTTACTTGAACTCTATGAAGCATTTATTTGGGCTGCAATCTGAACTGCAGTTTATTCTAATGAACTTATCCTCTGCAGCAAAGGTAACTATGGGTCTTCCTTTCCTGTGGCGGTCCTCATGAAGCTAGTTTCATAATAGCGCATAATGGTTTTTGTGACTGCACTTGAAGAAACTTTCCAAGTTCTTGAAATGTTCTGTATTGACTGACCTTCATGTCTTAAAGTAATGATGGACTGTTGTTTCTATTAGCTTATTTGAGCTGTTTTTGCCATAATATGGACTTGGTCTTTTACCAAATAGTGTTTTCTTCTGTATACCACCCCTACCTTGTCACAACACAACTGATTGGTTCAAATGCATTGAGAAGGAAAGAAATTTCACAAATTAACTTTTAAGAAGGTACACCTGTTAATATAAATGCATTCCAGGTGACTACCTCATGAAGCTGGTTGAGAGAATGCCAAGAGTGTGCAAAGCGTTCATCAAGGGAAATTATGGCTACTTTGAAATATATTAAGTACATTTTTATTTGTATAACACTTCAGCCTCTAACATGCAACGTTGAGTAGCCGGGTGATACCCGGCTAGTGATGGCTATTGAACAGTCTGATGGAATTGATATAGAAGCTGTTTTTCAATCTCTTGGTCCCACTTTTGATGCACCTGTACTGACCTCGCCTACTGGATGGTAGCGGAGTGAACAGGCCGTGACTCGGGTGGTTGATGTCCTTAATGATATTTTTGGCCTTCCTGTGACATCGGGTGCTGTAGGTGTACTGGAGGGCTGGTAGTTTCCCCCGGTGATGCGTTGGGCAGACCGTAACACCCTCTGCAGAGCCCTGCGGTTGTAAATTTCCTCAGCTTCCTGAGGTTTAAGAGGCGCTGAGGCGCTGTCTATGTTTGTTCTTCACCACTGTCTGTGTGGGTGGGCAAAATCAGATATTCAGTGTACACCGAGGAATTTGAAGCTTTCCACCTTCTCCACTGCAGTCCCGTCGATGTGTATAGAGGCGTGCTCCCTCTGCTGTTTCCTGAAGTGCACGATCAGCTCCTTCGTTTTGTTGACGTTGAGGGAGAGGTTATTTTCCTGGGCCCTCACCTCCTCTCTATAGGATTTCTTTATGCAACACGTTTGTTTCATTCTAGTACACAGCCTTTAACTTGCAATCGGCAAAGGCATCCATTTAGAGCTAAGAGGGCTTTTGAGACAGGAACAATGCTCCAATTGGATGGCACGTTGGTGCCTAAGATTTGAATAAACCAAGATCATTTCCCCTTAACCTGATCTTGCAAATAGAATGGAAGTATTTTCTAAAATACTATCTCCTAAAAAGTGATCACTTAAGCAGTTGTTACGAGGGACAATTCCCAGTCTCAACAGAAAAATAAAAGACTGAAGTGTCAAAGTTTATTCTCAACGTGAACAGGATACAATAGAGATCTCTTTCCCAACAATGCAGTGTTAATAATAATAACATAGATAATAATAATAGAATATATTGATTTTTTTTAAATAAAAAATAAGTACAATATAGGATGAGGTATATAGTGGTTGAGGTAGGTTCATACTTAAAAAGTGACTGGTAGTAGGATATACATATAAACAGGACTGAAAAGTGACTGGTAGCAGGAATATATAAATACTTATGGTAATATACTAATGGTAATATATACATGTAAACAAGAGTAATAGTGACAAGTAGCAGGATAAATAGATAGATACTGTGCTAATGGTTATGGCAATGTCACGTTCTGACCTCTATTTCCTTTGTTTTGCATTTATTTAGTATGGTCAGGGCGTGAGTTGGGTGGGCAGTCTATGTTTGTTTTTCTATGTTTTGGGGCAGTTCTATGTTTTCGGCCTAGTATGGTTCTCAATCAGAGGCAGGTGTCATTAGTTGTCTCTGATTGAGAATCATACTTAGGTAGCCTGGTTTCACTGTTTGTTTGTGGGTGATTGTTCCTGTCTTTGTGTAGTGCTCACCAGATAGGCTGTATTAGGTTTCACGTTCCGTTTGTTGTTTTCGTATTCATTTAGTTATTTCATGTATCGTCATTTATTTCATTAAAGAACATGAGTAACCACCACGCTGCATTTCGGTCCTCTCTTTCAACAAACGAAGAACGCCGTTACAGAATCACCCACCACAACAGGACCAAGCGGTGTGGTAATGGGCAACGGAAAAAGCAGCAGCAGGAGCAGCGCGAGGAGGTATGGACATGGGAGGAGGAATTAGACGGAAGAAGACCCTGGGCTCAGCCAGGAGAATATCGCCGTCCCAAAGAAGAACTGGAGGCGGCGAAAGCGGAGAGGCGCTGGTATGAGGAGGCAGCGCGGCGTCGTGGATGGAAGCCCGGGAGTCAGCCCCAAAAAATTATTGGGGGGGGGCTAACAGGGAGTATGGCTACGCCAGGTAGGAGACCTGAGCCAACTTCCTGTGGTTACCGGGGGGCTAGAGAGACCGGGCAGGCACCGTGTTATGCTGTGGAGCGCACGGTGTCCCCAGTGCGGGTGCACAGCCCGGTGCGGTACATTCCAGCTCCACGTATCGGCCGGGCTAGAGTGGGCATCGAGCCAAGTGCCATGAAGCCGGCTCTACGCATCTGGTCTCCAGTGCGTCTCCTTGGGCCGGCTTACATGGCACCAGCCTTGCGCACGGTGTCCCCGGTTCGCCTGCATAGCCCAGGGCGGGCTATTCCACCTCGCCGCACTGGCAGGGCGACCGGGACCATTCAACCTGGTAAAGTTGGGCAGGCTCGGTGCTCAAGAGCTCCAGTGCGCCTGCACGGCCCGGTCTATCCGTCACCACCTCCACACCCCAGCCCTCCGGTGGCAGCTCCCCGTACCAGGCTGTCTCTCCGGCCCATCCGTCCAGAGCCTTCCTCCTCTCCACCGCTGCCGGAGCCTCCCGCCTGTCCGGCGCCTCTGCCGGAGCCTCCCGCCTGTCCGGCGCCTCTGCCGGAGCCTCCCGCCTGTCCGGCGCCTCTGCCGGAGCCTCCCGCCTCTCCGGCGCTACCAGAGCCTTCCTCCTCTCCAGCGCTGCTGGAGTCTCCCGCCTGTTCGGCGCTAGGAGAGCTACTCAGCCCAGCGTTGCCGGAGCTTCCCGTCTGCCCAGCGCCATCTGAGCTTCCCGTCTGCCCAGCGCCAGCGCCGCCCGTCTGCCCAACGCCGCCAGCGCCGCCCGTCTGCCCAGCGCCGCCCGTCTGCCCAGCGCCGCCCGTCAGCCAGGGGCCGCCAGTGCCGCCAGTCAGCCAGGGGCCGCCAGTGCCGCCAGTCAGCCAGGGGCCGCTAGAGCCCCTCCGCCCCGAGCAGCTGTCCCTCTGTCCCGAGCAGCTGTCCCTCTGTCCCGAGCAGCTGTCCCTCTGTCCCGAGCAGCTGTCCCTCTGTCCCGAGCAGCTGTCCCTCTGTCCCGAGCAGCTGTCCCTCTGTCCCGAGCAGCTGCTTCACCTCTGTCCCGAGCTGCCCCTCTGTCCCAAGCAGCCCCTCTGTCCAGTGGGGTCATTGAGAGGGGTGGGCATGGTGAGTAAGCCACGGAGGCGGACAATAAGGCGGACTAAGACAATGGCGAAGTGGGGTCCGCGTCCCGCGCCAGAGCCGCCACCGCGGACAGACGCCCACCCAGACCCTCCCCTATAGGTCAAGGTTTTGCGGCCGGAGTCCGCACCTTTGGGGGGGGGGTACTGTCACGTTCTGACCTCTATTTCCTTTGTTTTGCATTTATTTAGTATGGTCAGGGCGTGAGTTGGGTGGGCAGTCTATGTTTGTTTTTCTATGTTTTCGGCCTAGTATGGTTCTCAATCAGAGGCAGGTGTCATTAGTTGTCTCTGATTGAGAATCATACTTAGGTAGCCTGGTTTCACTGTTTGTTTGTGGGTGATTGTTCCTGTCTTTGTGTAGTGCTCACCAGATAGGCTGTATTAGGTTTCACGTTCCATTTGTTGTTTTCGTATTCACTTAGTTATTTCATGTATCGTCATTTATTTCATTAAAGAACATGAGTAACCACCACGCTGCATTTCGGTCCTCTCTTTCAACAAACGAAGAACGCCGTTACAGGCAATCAATAATCAATCATTATCAGCAGCGTAGGTGTGAGGGGATGTGTGCCTGAGTGGGTAGAGACCTATGGATGGGCATAGGGTCAGTATGGATTGTCTGTGAAAATCGTCTGATGATTCATCTGATGAAACCACAATGGCTGTAGTCGCTAGACGGTCACCGTTCAAATACTATGTTCCAGGCTGTGCTCACTCGCTCAGAGGAAGAGAAAATGTATTATTTGTCTGGATAGGCCAGAAAATGTAACACGTCACTCCATATGCAAATGAGGGGTCTGAAACCTGACACTTCAAGTCAGCTCCGCTAAGAGAGTGGAAACAGAGAGTAGACAGTTGTAGCTTTTTGGCACTATAAAGCACAATATCAAATTTTTGTACAAAACATTTCAGTCTGAACCGGTCCAGAACCGCTCAAGGTCCCGTATATGGGGGACTTAACAACTAGATCTGACACTGGAACCTCTTGCCGGACTGGAGCATGGAGAATAGTCCAAGTCTCAGGTGGCAGGAGTGTTTGGCAATTCTTCAGGCCCCCAGTGATGGGCTGGGCCGTCAGCACCACCCTCTGTAGGGACTTCAAGTTGAAGGCGGTGCAGTTTCCATACCAGACAGTGATGCAACCAGTCAGGATGCCCTTGATGGTGCAGCTGTAAAAGTTACTGGGGATCTGAGGGGACATGTCAAATCGTTTCAACCTCCTGAGTGAAAAAAGGGTAATGGGAAAGGGCAGTGAGACAACTGATGCAGCCACAACTGCATCTGGTGAAATGCTCAATCTCTCTGCCAGCATGGTTGCTAGCTCTTCCTCAACCCAGAGAAACTATTGCTAGCGCCACTGTCATACCCTGATCTGTTTCACCTGGCTTTGTGCTTGTCTCCACCTGTCTGTTGCCTGCCACCTGTTTGGGTCAATAAACATAATCTGGGTCTTATCCTGAGTTCTGATACCACTGTTAATGGTTTGGTAGCTATAACTGAAACATTTCAACAGTTTGCATATTATTACATTTTGTTAATGAGGGGCAATACTCCTAACTTCAATATCAGTTCATTTGAAAAGTCTGAAGTAATGTCAACATTGCCATTTTACAGAAGATTTTAAAATGTATTCAGCACAGCTGAAACTATTTGATATTCTATGCACTTTAGAACATTGCCCCTCAGCCTTAGTTGTTTCTTTAAGCTAAGTGCTTTGATAGGATTTTGTGTACTGAGATAAATGGAACGCTTTTGTTGTTTGTTGTTTTTCACTGGCTCAAATACTCAGTAATATAATATGTACAATTACACATGCAGTATTTTATAATGTAAATATAATTTAAAAAACACATAATGGAAAACTTTCCAGGATTGCAAAACTTTGAAAAACCATTGTGTTGTTTTGAAGTTGACATCTGTCCTTTTTCCAGAAGATTACCTTAGAAACTGGTTTATTTAACCTTTACAACCCAGAGTCGCAACAACAATTCAAAAAACATATTTATTCTTCATTATCCATCTTTTGTCAGGAATACAACAGTGCATATTGACAGAATCTACAGCGAAGTGACTCAGACAACAGGGCTAGAACATAACATCACAGACCCAAAATCCAGACTCATGGGATACTGGGTGGCATCCAGACATGACATGTGAAATGTTATCTCTTTGCCAGCTGGGGCACACTGGCAGAGGAAGAGTGGACAAGAGTTTTCCAGTCAGCTGCTTCTCTGAGCAATCATCTCTAGCCTCTTTCCTCTTCCCTCTCTCCTATCAAAGTTTTATCATCAGTTGACAAGCACATCCAGAGATATAGTAAGCAGTGGTGTGCAAAGCAAACCAGGACTCCTGGGCATCTGGCTTTTCATTTTCTCAACAGCAATGATGGCAAGGGGAAGTGAGGTAGAGAGAGAGAGAGAGAGACAGTACCAAATCAAAGATAACCGTGGAGTGGAAATATACAGAAGTAGAGCGGGAAATTAAGATGAAAAACATGAAAAAGACAGACACTGACCTCGATAGCTTATTTATGTGATGTTTACATGGAAATACTGTATGTGCTTATTGCCCATAAAACCTTGGAAAAGAGTGAAGGAAAGCAAATTTATGTTTTATAAGGTAAACATTGAGAAAGAGCATTTGTATGACTCAAATATATATTTTTTTACTCTTTCTTAGGAAGGGAATTTTAAAGTGGACCAGAGCCATGGGAGCACCGGTTCGAAATAAGATTATCAAAAAATGCAAGTACTTATAGAAAAAAAGAATGAATCAAAAACCATTAAAGACCTTGTGTATCACAGGATATGGAGATAGGTTGATAAAGAAAAGCTGTCAAACAAATGCCATGAAATCAAATTAATCTCCTGCTCAGGCAGTGGCGGTCGGTGACGTTTAAGATGAGGAAGGAAGATCATTTTTTTCCTATGCATGGCCGTATTTCTATTACAGCATATTGGATGACTGTCATTCATACTCCATTCATGCAGCTCAATTTAACTTCGATAGGTTTAGACTACTAAATGATACTCAAATTTTTGAGTAAAAATTTGAGAAATCAAGGTTGGGAAGTCGACATTCTCATTATCAGATTCAGATGGAATTGTTGTGCAATTTAAAACCTCTTACTTCTACCCCCTCCTTTTTCGAACATTCTGTTAAAAATCGCGCAACTTTTCAGCGTCCTGCTACTCATGCCAGGAATATAGTATATGCATATGATTAGTATGTGTGGATAGAAAACACTCTGAAGTTTCTAAAACTGGTTAAATCACGGCTGTGACTATAACAGATCGTGTGTTTCATTGAAAAACGCAAGAAAAACTGCTCTCTGAAAGCTAAAAATAATTTCCATAAGTCACTTCCATGGGTTGTTAAAAGAGGACTAAATTTAATATCGACCTGCATGCAATTCATACAAATTCCACACGATGTCGCCATTGTCGTCATTTTCAATTGAATTTTTTGTTGGAAAATCCATCTATCTGGCTTCCGTTTCTTCCAGTCTCCACCAGGATGTTGTTAATGTGGACATGGGCAGCCATTGATTTGCACACGAGGAGCTATTGAATATACATCGCCCTGTAATCATTTTGATAGATTATAAACGTTTACTAATACCTAAAGTTGGATTACAAAAGTATTTCGAAGTGTTTTGTGAAAGTTTATCGTCGACTTTTTTAATTTTAAAAAATGATGCAGCGTTAAAAAACAATGTTTTTTTCTGAATGACACAGCTTCCATAGAAAGCTATTTTGGGTATATATGGACCGATTTAAACGAAAAAAAGACCCAATAGTGATGTTTATGGGGCATATAGGAGTGCCAAGAAAGAAGCTCGTCAAAGGTAATGAATGTTTTAAATTTTATTTCTGCGTTTTGTGCTGCGTCGGATAAGCAGAGTCTTTGTTTACGTCGCATTCAGGCATTTTCAGGTGGTGCATGCTATCAGATAATACCTTCTCATGCTTTCGCCGAAAAGCATTTTAAAAATCTGACTTGTTGGCTAGGTTCACAACGAGTGTAGCTTTAATTCAATACCCTGCTTGTGAATTTTGATCAAGGTTTGAGTTTAAACGAGTACATTTAGCATTTAGCGTAGCGCATTTGCATTTCCAGGTGCCTACTTGAGACATATGCGTCTCAAGTAGAATCAAGAAGTTAAATGTTTAAATATGGAACTACTTGTGAAAATATTAAATGTAATTTTAGCTTCTTAAATGAGAGAACGGTTTGTCATAGAGAAACCCTGCTCACTCAGAGGCCCCGCCCAAGTGAACAGACTTTGGTTGTAAACTATGAAACAAGCCCTTCTTTCACCACTATATAAACCCAGTGACGAAAATTCAACTTTCTGTTCCGAGGACGTGAGTTCGACGGTCCTATGTTAAAAGGGCTCAGATAATAACCTAACCAAATTAGCATTGTGTTCAATGGGACGATCGACACGCCGAAAGGATGAATTTCGACTATACCAGCCAGAATATAGCACAAGCTTAAAACTATGGCAACTTGGTATGAACTTTGAACTCTTATTCACTAAAGAAGTGATAACTCCTAGCCGTTGCGTTAGCAAAAGCAGCTGTAAACGTGGGCTAGGAGAGGACGGACAGAGTATCCATTCTACCACGCTCCAGTTCACCACTAGACATTCTTCAGAGGACAAGATATCCATGCTGGACAACCCGGCTGTCTATCTACGACCATTATACCGAAGCGCAGCTCAGAGTAAATATTTATTGCATTTTCCTTTTTCAAATGAGCGGTTATTTAGAATGCATAAGATACTGTATTTATGATAGCATAGCTGCCTTCGGCCCGATAGAGACACAAAATCGCTTTTTTCCTCAGTCTTCCCGTTCTTTCAATCAAAACCCAACCCCATTTCTTTGTGTAACCAGCCGTCATATCTGTTCCATCCGCTAGGGACGTTTTCCTTTATGACATCATTTGTAATCAATGTATGATCCATTCTGTGTAGATGTAATTCTGTGTGATCATTTAGGTATTTAGTAAATAAATAATTAAACCAAATTTTGTATTGCTGATTCAACTTGTTAGCCAGGGTTCGTGAAGATAACCAAGAATTTGCAACTTTCAGATGAGACTGAATAAAGTGACAATTAAATATTGACTGCTACTAATGTAAAAGATTACTAGGTCTTTAAGAGTTTATTCGGAAGATAACAGCTCTATAAACAATCTTTTGTGGTGCCCTGACTTTCTAGTTAATTACATTTACCTGATTAGCTTAATCAGGTAATATTATTTACAGAGAAACTATTTTATAGAATAGCATGTCATATCACTTAATCTGGCATAGCCAAAGACATGACACATACATTCCTTCTTGCATCAACTCGGCTGTCCTCCTCTCACCTTTTCTCTTCGCTTGTTGACTTCAGTGCACAACACATCAGCTATCTGTGACCAGCCCCCAAAAAAATTCCAAGCCAAACCTTCATATAATAACCGCTACACACAGCTTACATTGTTGTCACCATATTAGCTAACGTCATGGTCAACAAAGCTACTAGAACTAACGTATTAGTAAAACTGCTACAATCATGCAGCAGAGTGTCGAGTCAGCAAGCAGTTTAGTTTAAAACCAAAAGCTTACCTTGACCTGGAAGAGTTCCAGTGTTGGATACCATAGCCAGATAGCGAACATAGCATCCCTCTCAGTTTATGCCAGGTGTTTGAGTAGGCTGAACTAGCTAGCTTCATTCGCTGTCTTAGTCAAGGTTAAAGTAAAACACAGTGAAATTAAGCTCTCTCTTTCTCTGGCTTTTCCTTCATTTTGTAAAGTTAAACTATGCAGAAATCACTCTGCTATTTCTTGGTTTGTCTAATTTCAGTTGATGGGACAAAATAAGCTAGTATAGTGTAGAGAATCGTTGTACCATCTAAACCGCTGTGAAATATAATTCCCATAACAAAAAATATTGTTGTTTCAGCTGTTTGAAGCTGATCTACAAAGGTAAAAGAGGCAAACACAAAGCATATTCATGGGAAGCACAGAAATAATGCACATAGAACAGATCTACCGCTTCTTAGACTTCCTATCAAGTAGAATGATAGATCTATAACTCACACTTCTATGTGAATTTGGTTTGGTCATCCAAAAAGTTAAACATTGACACTTTAAAGAAAAAAATTCATTTGTTTAAAACTGTTCAACTATTGTCTTTCTCTCTCTTTTAGTCAACTACTCACCACATTTTATGCACAGTGCTAGATAGCTTTAGCTTATGCTTTCAGTACTAGGACAACATGCCAGTTCATGCTGCAAAATCTCTGATAGGTGGGAGGACGTCCTCCGGACATTTTCATAATTACTGTGTAAGTCTATGGAAGGGGGTGGGAACCATGAGCCTCCTAGGTTTTGTATTGAAGTCAGTGTACCCAGAGGAGGCTGGAAACTAGCTGTGCTACCCTACAGAGTACTGTAAAAACAGAAATAGCTTATTTACATGAGACTCCAAATTGAGCTCAGGTGCGTCCAGTTTCCATTGATCATCCTTGAGATGTTTCCACAACTTGATTGGAGTCCACTTGTGGTAAATTCAATTGATGGGACATGATTTTAAAGGCACACACCTGTCAATATAAGGTCCCACGGTTGACAGTGGATGTCAGAGCAAAAACCAAGCCATGAGGTTGAAGGAGTTGTTTGTAGAGCTCTGAGACATGATTGTATCGAGGCACAGATCTGGGGAAGGGTACCAAAACAATTCTGCAGCATTGAAGGTCCCCAAGAGCACAGTGGCCTCCATCATTCTCATGGAAGAGGTTTGAAACCTCCAAGATTCTTCCTAGAAATGGCCACCCGGCCAAACGGAGCAAGCGGGGGAGAAGGCCATTGGTCAGGGAGCTGACCAAGAACCCGATGGTTACACTGACAGAGCTCCAGAGTTCCTCTGTGGAGATGGGAGAACCTTCCAGAAGGACAACCATCTTCGCAGCACTCTACCAATCAAGCATTTATGGTAGAGTGGCCAGACAGAAGCCACTCCTCAGTAAAAGGCACATGACAGCCTGCTTCGAGTTTGCCAAAAGGCATCTGAAGGACTCAGACCATAAGAAACAAGATTCTCTGTTCTGATGAAACCAAGATTGAACTCTTTGGCCTGAATGCCAAATGTCATGTCTGGAGGAAACCTGGCACCATCCCTACAGTGAAGCACGGTGGTGGCAGCATAATGCTGTGGGGGTGTTTTTCAGTAGCAAGGACTGGGAGAGTAGTCAGGATTGAGGGAAAGATGAACGAAGTAAAGAACAGAGAGATCCTTGATGAAAACCTGTTTCAGAGCACTCAGGACCTCAGAATGGGGCGAAGGTGGTGCCAATAGAGATGGCGCCAATAGAGATGGCCACTTCGCTTCTAGTCCTTAGGTAACTGAGCAGTATTTTGTTTTTTATGTATTATTTCGTTCTTTGTTTGCCTATAAAATTTTAAATGTTATTACATACAGCCTGGAAGAAGTATTGGATATCAGAGAGACGTCAATTTACCAGCACAACCAGCATTACGACCAGGAATACGACTGTCCCCAAGCGGATCCTTTGTCTGCATCTCCCAGGGCATTTGAACTGATTCCAGAGGCCGGAGGAGAGGGTAATGGAGCAGTCTTCTAGTGAGGCTTGGGATGCGAGCATTCCACCCACCGCTTCCAAGTATATGACTTGCTAATGTCCAGTCCCTAGTTTAACAAAGGATTTATAGTGCATCGCACCAACAGGAATAAACATCTCTCTGGTAAGAAGAAGGGATAATTGTAACAGCATACAGAAACTCAAGTACTTTTGTTCACCCGACCTAGAATTCCTCACAACAAATACCGACCGCATTACCTCCCATGAGAACTCCCCTTGGTTGTCGTCACAGCCATGTATATCTTCCCGCAAGCAGATACCAAGGCGGCCATGAAGGAACTTTATTGGACTTTATGCAAACTAGAAACCATATATCATGAGGCTGCATTTACTGTAGCTGGGGATTTAAACAAAGCTAATTTGAGAACAAGGCTACCTATTTTCTATCAGCATATCAATTGCAGTACACGAGCGAGCAACATGCGATGCATACAAGGCCCTCCCCCGCCCTCCTTTTGGCAAATCTGACCATGACTCCATCTTGTTGCTCCTCTCCTATAGGCAGAAACTAAAACAGGATGTGCCCGTGCTTAGGTCTATCCAACGCTGCCCAATCAGATTCCATGCTCCAAGATTGCTTCGATCATGTGGACTGGAATATGTTCCGGGTAGCCTCAGACATCAACATTGACATATATGCTGACTCGGTGAGCGAGTTTATAAGGACGTGTATAAGAGATGTTGTATCCACCATGACTACTAAAACCTTCCCTAACCAGAAACCGTGGATTGATGGCAGCATTCGTGCAAAACTGAAAGCACGTACCACCGCATTTAATCATGGCAAGGCAACTGGGAATATGGCCGAATACAAAAAATGTAGTTATTCCCTCCGTAAGGCAATAAAACAAGCATAGTGTCAGTATAGAGACAAAGTGGAGTTGCAATTCAACGGCTCAAACACGAGAAGTATGTGTCAGCGTCTACAGACAATCACGGATTACAAAAAGAAAACCAGCTCCATCGCAGACATCGACCTGTTGCTTCCAGACATATTAAACCACTTCTTTGCTCGCTTTGAGGACAATACAATGCCAACGACGCGGCCCGCTACCAAAGTCTGTGGGCTCTCCTTCTCCTTGGCCAAAGTGAGTAAAATCTTTTCATGAGTTAACCCTCACAAAGCTGCCGGCCCAGACAGCATCCCTACCCGCGTCCTCAGAGCATGCACAAACCAGCTGGCTGCTGTGTTTATGGACATATTCAATCAATCCCTATCCCAGTCTGCTGTCCCCACATGCTTCAAGATGGCCACCATTTTTCCTGTTCCAAAGAGCCAAGGTAACTGAACTAAATTACTATCGATCCATAGCACTCACTTCTGTCATCGTTAAGTGTTTTGAGAGACTAGTCATGGATCATATCACCTCCACCCTACCTGTCACCCTAGACCCACTTCAATTTGCCTACTGCCCCAAAAGGTCCACAGACGATGCAATCGCCATCACACTGCACACTGCCCTCTCCTATCTGGACAAGAGGAATACCTATGTAAGAATGCTGTTCATTGACTACAGCTCAGCATTCAACACCATAGTACCCTCCAAGCTCATCATTAAGTTAGAGTTCCTGGGTCTTTACCCCGCTCTGTGCAACTGGGTCCTGGACTTCCTGACAGGCTCCCCTCCGCTGATCCTCAACACTGGGGCCCCACAAGGGTGCGTTCCCAGCCCCCTCCCGTACTCCCTGTTCACCCACGGCTGCGTGGCCATGCACGCCTCCAACTCAATCATCAAGTTTGAAGACGACATAACAGTGGTAGGCTTGATAACCAACAAAGACGAGACAGTCTTCAGGGAGGAGGTGAGGGCCATCGGAGTGTGGTGTCAGGAAAATAACCTCTCACTCAATGTCAGCAAAACAAAAGAGATGATCGTGGACTTCAGGAAACAGCAAAGGGAGCACCCCCCTATACACATCAATTGGACAGCAGTGGAGAAAGTGGAAAATGTTAAGTTCCTCGGTGTACATATCACCGACAAACTGAAATGGTCCACACACACAAAGACAATGTGGTGAAGAAGGCGTAAAAGTATTCACACCCCTTGGCGTTTTTCCTATTTTGTTGGATTACAACCTGTAACTTAAATTGATTTTTATTTGGATTTCATGTAATGGACATATACAAAATAGTCCAAATTGATGAAGTGCAATGTAAAAAAGAACTTGTTAAAAAAAGTTGTGGGTGCATGTGTATTCACCCCCTTTGCTTTGAAGCCCCTGAATAAGATCTGGTGCAACCAATTACCTTCAGAAGTCACATAATTTGTTAAATAAAGTCCACCTGTGTGCAATCTAAGTGTCACATGATCTGTCAGATGATCTCAGTATATATACACCTGTTCTGAAAGGCACCAGAGTCTGCAACACCACTAAGCAAGAAGCACCACCAAGCAAGAGGCACTATGAAGACCAAGGAGCTCTCCAAACAGGTCAGGGACAAAGTAGTGGGGGATCAGGGTTGGGTTGTAAATAAATATCTGAAACTTTGAACATCCCAAGGAGCACCGTTAAATCCATTATTAAAAATTTGAAAGAATATGGCACCACTAAAAACCTGCCAAGAGATAGTCGTCCACCAAAACTCATGGACCTGGCAAGGAGGGCATTAATCAGAGAAGCAACAAAGAGACCAAAGATAACCCTGAAGGAGCTGCAAAGCTCCACAGTGGAGATTGGAGTATCTGTCCATAGGACCACTTTAAGCCGTACACTCCATAGAGCTGAGCTTCATGGAAGAGTAGCCAGAAAAAAGCCATTGCTTAAGGAAAAAAGTAGCAAACACGTATGGTGTTCACCAAAAGGCATGTGGGAGACTCCCCATACATATGGAAGAAGGTACTCTGGTCAGATGAGACTAAAATGTAGCTTTTTGACCATCAAGGAAAACGCTATGTCTGGCACAAACCCAACACCTCATCACCACGAGAACACCAAGCCACTGTATGTATGAGTGTATGGGTAAAGTCTAGTGTGTGTGCATAGTTAGTGCAAAAAAAGGGTCAGTTCTGGTAGTCTGGGTAGACATTTGGTTAGCTGTTTGGCAGTCTTATCATCTGCATTCTATTCAAATCAAAGTTTATTTGTTGTGTGCACATATTTGCAGATGTTATTGCAGGTCCAGTAAAATGCTTGTGTTTCTATCTCCAACAGTGCAGTAATTCCTAGCATTATTCACCTCCTGTTGATGTCTGATCGCTATTTCCTTTAGTAAACTCTTGAAGCATTCCGTCCTTGTATAGCGGTGAAACCTCTACCATTGAGCAATATATTTCAAAATACACCAGCTAAACCATTTCGGAGACACAGGTTGTGAGCATAGTGTTTCTGATCGGGTTGACAATTATCTTCCAATTTATTTGTCTGCCATCTTTAGCGCACATCATTTTCTGCTTGGTTTCCAGAGAAATGAACTGAAAGAGAGAATAGATCTAACTTCTAATGTTTTATGGTTTTTCATTCATGATGCATGGATTTGATCAATGTATTTTTGGTGTATTCAAAATAAGTAATTGTATTTGCCAGCGGCATATCCAGGGTGTGGCTCAGGGTGGCCACCTTTTTGGGTTAGCCTGGCTTCCCATGGCATCCATGAATATACATCACTTTGTAGGCTGAATGTCATTACAAGTACAGTATGTAGATTGTGTGTATTTTGATTTGTTTTGGAATTTGTTAGATATTAGGTTTTGTTGTGAAATTGTTAGATATTTCCTGTTATATACTGCTGCATCTGTCAGATCTAGAAGCATAAGCATTTTGCTACACTCACAATAACATCTGCTAACCATGTGTATGTGACCAATTACATTTGATTTAATTTGAGGTTCACCTTCCAACCGGACATTTCAACTCTAAGCACACAGCCAAGACAACGCAGGAGTGGCTTCGTGACAAGTCTCTGAATGTCCTTGAGTGGCCCAGCCAGAGCATCTCTGGAGAGACCTGAAAATAGCTGTGCAGCGACACTCCCCATCCAACCTGACAGAACTTGTGAGGATCTGCAGAGAATAATGGGAGAACCTCCCCAAATACAGGTGTGCCAAGCTTGTAGCGTCATACTCAAGAAGACCCAAAGCTGTAATCGCTGCCAAAGGTGCTTCATCCAAGCACGGAGTAAAGGGTCTGAATCTTTATGTCATATTTCATTTATTTTTTTTACTTTAATACATTTCATATTAGTGATGCATGGATTTGATCAATGCATTTTTGGTGTAAAATTTTTGGTGTCAAAATAACTAATGGTAAGGGCCAGTGGCGTGTTCAGGGTGGACACATTTTGGGGTAAGCCTGGCATCCCTTGGCATCCATGAATAGACATCACTTTGTAGGCTGAATGTCATTACACTTCCAGTACAGTATGGTGTTTGTAATAGATGTCATTTTTTATTCAAATGGTAGGTGCACAGTACCCTGTTCGGATGCCAGACTTATTTCAGAATAGACGAACATGCACAGGTATCCTTCTTAACCTAGTTTTTGAAGGAATTTGTTAGATTATTAGGTGAAAACATCACAAATGGTTGTGTCCCTGACACATTAAAAGGTATTACTTTTTTTTCAGTTAAAATACATCTCAACTAAGAGGGCACATTCAAATGAATATACTGCTGAATGCTAATACTCTTATATACAATCCTGACCTTGAATGCAAACACTGTAAGAATACTTTTGGAATTGATTAATGACTTATTTGAACAGGGAAATGTACCAAACCTAAGCTGAAGCATATAATGTGTTGAACCATCATAATTATATTGACAAAATCCACCTTGCATTCATTAAGGTTCAACGTGTTCTGCACACACCACTGGTAAGAGCATGCAGCCAGGCAATCCCTGGCATGTACTGTACACTACATGACAGGAACTAACGCATAGATCTCGTGCACTAAAAGATGCCAGGTTAGAATGTAAGGATTCTGTGCCTTTCTCCCCTTGAAGAGGATGGCAGATGTTTAATTATTCATGTATGAGCCATACATTGACACGTCAAGTCCAAAAATAACAAGGTTGTTTTCAATCCTCCTTAGTTTCCCTTTAACAAGGTAGTACATTTACATTGAACAAAAATATGAACACAACATGCAACCATTTAAAAGATTTTACTGAGTTAGAGTTCATATATGGAAATCTGTCAATTTAAATAAATAAATGAGGTCCTAATCTATGAATTCAGATATGCATCTGGTGATCACAGATACCTTAAAGGTAGGGGTGTGGATCAGAAAACCATCTGGTGTGACCACCATTTGCCACATGCAGCACGACACATCTCATTTGCGTAGAGTTGATCAGGCTGTTGATTGTGGCCTGTGGAATGTTATCCCACTCCTCTTCAATGGCTGTGCGAAGTTGCTGGATATTAACGGGAACTGGAACACGCTGTCATACACGTCAATCCAGAGCATCCCAAACAGGCTCACATGTCAGGTGGATGGATTATCTTAGCAAAGGAAAAATGCTCACTAACAGGGATGTTAACGAATTTGTGAATTTGAGAGAAATAGGCTTTTGTGCATGTGGAAGATTTCTGAGATCTTTTACTTAAGCTCATGAAACTTGGGACCAACACTTTACATTTTACAAATATTTTTGTTCAGTGTAATATTAATGAATATTTACTTCTTATTAGATGATGGTAGAGATATACTGTATTACATGTGATATTAAGTTACATTTATATTGGAACTATTTCGTACGTGATAAAACAGTGTTACTGTCAACATAGAAGTTCACTTGTACTAATGTATTTCTTATTGACAATAAAAGGAACAGTTGACCAGATACTCCACACATGTCCCTGATAATGATTCACCAGCTGATCTCTAGCAGTAGTCCAATTAAGCAGTGATAATTACTGTGACAGGTATTTCCAGATTGACCAGGGCCTCCCCCCGGTTGAGTAAATTGAGCTTTTAAAGTGTATGACAATGTGATTTACAGCGAAAAAGTTGATGATCTAATCCCACTCTTACTGGCCACAATTGAAGCAGAAGCCCAGTTTACACATTTAATTGAATCAGAGGCTGAGGCTAAGGGCCTCCAATGAAGGAAAACAGACAGTTAATGAAGAGTAATGGAGGGGATATCCACTTTCAGAGCAGGTAGTCCAAGGACAGATTACATGTGGTCCAATCAGGATGGTTGACTATGCCTATATTAGAATGAGAGTAGGCTAAGCCACATCAGGGAAAATTAAGGAAGCAAGCTAAATGGTTGGAGAACATTGTGTAAGTTTGGGAATTTTTACAAATGTATATTTATTCCATACCCAGCGTGTGCCAAGTTGATGTTAGTATAAAGGGGCTTGTATGTGTAAGTGCACTTATTTGATATGACAAGGTGCAATAGACATTTAGAAGTTTTCATCTGGCATTGCTACTGACAGAGAATTCATGTCACTCGAATTGTTTTTTCCAAATTGTCAGGTGGATGTTTATTAACAAGTTTAGAGACATCATATAATCTATAGTTAACTGTCAAAATAAAGGAAACACCAACATAAACTGTCTTGATAGGGCATTGGGCCACCACGAGCCGCCAGAACAGCTTCAGTGCGCCTTGGCATAGATTCTTTAAGTGTCAGGAACTCTATTGGAGGGATGCAACACCATTCTTCCACGAGAAATGCCAGAAATGCCAGTGTTTTGTTGATGGTTGAGATCTGCTGACTGACACACACACACACACACACACACACACACACACACACACACACAGTTTAATCCCCCCTTTCCTTTGAGAACCCTCTTTCAAAGTCAATGAGATCTATTCTTCTAGCCATGGTAGCCTAATATTTATACACAACCCTAAGTATGATTGAATGCTAATTGCTTAATGAACTCCGGAACCACACCTGCGTGGAAGCACCTGCTTTCAATACAGTATACATTGTATCGCTCTTTTATTCAAATGTTTTCTTTATTTTGGCAATTACATGTACAGCGGGGCAAAAAAGTATTTAGTCAGCCACCAATTGTGCAAGTTCTCCCACTTAAAAAAGATGAGAAAGGCCTGTAATTTTCATCATAGGTACACTTCAACTATGACAGACAAAATGAGGAAAACAAATCCAGAAAATCACAATGGAGGATTTTTTATGAATTGATTTGCAAATTATGGTGGAAAATAAGTATTTGGTCACCTACAAAAAAGCAAGATTTCTGGCTCTCACAGACCTGTAACTTCTTCTTTAAGAGGCTACTCTGTCCTCCACTTGTTACCTGTATTAATGGCACGTGTCCACAACCTCAAACAGTCGCACTGCAAACTCCACTATGGCCAAGACCAAAGAGCTGTCAAAGGACACCCGAAACAAAATTGTAGACTTGCACCAGGCTGGGAAGACTGAATCTGCAATAGGTAAGCAGCTTGGTTTGAAGAAATCAACTGTGGGAGCAATTATTAGGAAATGGAAGACATACAAGACCACTGATAATCTCCCTCGATCTGGGGCTCCACGCAAGATCTCACCACATGGGGTCAAAATGATCACAAGAACAGTGAGCAAAAATCCCAGAACCACACGGGGGAACCTAGTGAATGACCTGCAGAGAGCTGGGACCAAAGTAACAAAGCCTACCATCAGCAAGGGCATTGAAGATGAAACGTGGCTGGGTCTTTCAGCATGACAATGATCCCAAACCCACCGCCCGGGTAACGAAGGAGTGGCTTCGTAAGAAGCATTTCAAGGTCCTGGAGTGGCCTAGCCAGTCTCCAGATCTCAACCCCATAGAAAATCTTTGGAGGGAGTTGAAAGTCCGTGTTGCCCAGTAACAGCCCCAAAACATCACTGCTCTAGAGGAGATCTGCATGGAGGAATGGGCCAAAATACCAGCAACAGTGTGTGAAAACCTTGTGAAGACTTACAGAAAACGTTTGACCTCTGTCATTGCCAACAAAGGGTATATAACAAAGTATTGAGAAACATTTGTTATTGACCAAATACTTATTTTCCACCATAATTTGCTAATAAATTCATAAAAAATCCTACAATGTGATTTTCTGGATTTTTTTTCTAATTTCGTCTGTCATAGTTGAAGTGTTCCTATGATGAAAATTACAGGCCTCTCTCATCTTTTTAAGTGGGAGAACATGCACAATTGGTGGCTGACTAAATACTTTTTTGACCCACTGTATATAGCTAAATTGATCATTACAAAATGAGAAATGCTTTTTATTCCTGCAAGAGTGGAAGATTTGTTATTTTGCCATCTCTGGTCAAATCAGATTTAAGCGGATGTTACCCCTTGTTAATGATTTTATGTCATATTAATATAACATCCATCTTGAACTATCAACAAGAGCTGAGTACCACTTGAGAATCTTTCGATCTTTAACCCCCTAATAGACCATTATATTAACCAAGCAAAACATACAGAATGAAGGAAAACATCAAGTCTGAGTTACAAAAAAACTGTCTATAGAGTACATGCTCCTTATCAATGTACACCTATGGAAGAAAATGGCTTGAAGCAATGAGCCCGACTCCAACACAACATCCACAACAACAACAAAAAGCCAGATGGCTTATTAGATTGCTCATCGAGTGAACAGCATCAGGTTACGTGTCGGATGTGAGTTTAGCTAAACAGAAATAAGTAAAAGGTGGGATGAGGCATGATGCAACTCCTGGGAGGATATAACTTCATTTGTTGGTGATTTATGTTTAGGGAACGTTTCCTTGTGTCTTTTAGTGTATCATTGTCCTTGCCTGTACAGCTATTTAATATGTATGACTTTTTAACTGACCCAGGCAAAGCCTTGCATGCATCGACCCATGTCTGCCAAGTCAAATCAAAGTGTAATAGACAAGTGGTGTGTCATAGCCTCGGAAGATATATTCCCCTTTCGGCCATATTAATGCAGATGTAATCCAGAATTAGTGAACCAAAGTGGGTTCCTGACCGAAATGCAATTACACATCCAAACCCTCTGGTGGACTCCAAAACACCATGCAGCTCACTGTTGAATTTCGGACTAAATCCAGAAATATTAGCACCTTGATAGCACAACTTAGCTATTAAAATAACCAGTCTGCTCAGGGATATTTATTTTCCCCCTCTGTCACCAGATCGAATTACTTTTTTAAATCCTCATTGATGTTTAATTATTCTAACTCTGCCTTTAGAAGTTATGTGTTCAATAATTTTAATTGGACTTACAGGATTGATTACTTATTTCTATTCACATATACGCAACCCATATTAAGATAATCTCACCATTAGTTCATTTCTCTGTTGTGTTTTTGCTTATAAGTTGGACATTTGAAAGGCTAGTCTACAAACTCCCAAATATACTGTTGTCAGCAGTCTAGAAATGAAATATTGGTGCAAAGCAAGCCTGAAATAGGGTTCAAATACGGATGTCATCTAATAAGAGTGGAACCTCTAACCAGGATTGACATACATTATATCATGCCATTGATGTTTGTTATTTAAACCAAACAAAATAGCAACAACAACATTTGGGCCTGTGTTATCGAGTCGTTTCTGGCATGCACACTGTACAGTACTTAAACTACATAGAGCACATTCTTCAATGATGAAACGTGTGTCTGTGGCAATGGAAACAATGGCTCATTGGTCAGGGTTGGGTAATTAGTGACAGCTGAGATAGGAGCAGCTGCCCAGTTGAAAAGGGATTAGTCAGTCTGGCCTGTGTGTGTGTGTGTGTGTGTGTGTGTGTGTGTGTGTGTGTGTGTGTGTGTGTGTGTGTGTGTGTGTGTGTGTGTGTGTGTGTGTGTGTGTGTGTGTGTGTGTGTGTGTGTGTGTGTGTGTGTGTGGGTGTGTTCATGCTGATGACAGGGCTACAGTGTCAACGCATCCTAACCCAAATCAAAGCCTGCCTTGACGCACCTCAAACTCTCTAACACACAACTCAGAAACACACAGACTATCCACCCATCTCACGCACGCACTCACTCACACACTGCAGCTGGGATTCGTTTAATCAGTGCCAAACACTGCGGTTAATGTGGCTCGGTGGCAGAAAGGTGGACCCATGTGAGGCTTCCCTATTGTTAGAACTAAACCTCTTTGTACAGTAATTTATGAGTATCACCACTGAATACAAAATACATGCAGTTAACATACAAGGACTTCTGAAAATAGTCCAAGCATAAACAACATGATAAGTGTGGATGTTACCATCAAAGTATTATACTAAATTGGAACAGGGCTACTGTGTGGTATATATCCTGCAGTGAAACTGAATGCTGAATCCCATAACTGAAAACAGTCAATAATGCTATTATTCCCTGCACTAGTGAACTGATACTGCATTCTGATATATTTGCTCATCATATTTAGCCCCTGGGGTTCTAATATCATGGTGCTTGTGCATTCTAATTATGGGTTTTTGTTGCCCCAACTGATTATCAGGCACGTTCCAGTGAAGGTCAGTGCAGGGAATACACCTGATGTTTTTCCTGCATGTACACTATTGCTCTATGATCTATGCAGAGAGCTACATTGACCATGTTGCCCCACTCATACAGGACCTGGCTCCAACTGAACTCAATGTAAAAATCTGCATATTTCACAGATGATGACAGAGTATATTCAATACTGACCCCTGCTCCATGAGGCCAAGAGTAAGTAGGTTCAACAGTGTTGTTGGGGTAGAATGAATGAAGGGTAATGAAGTCCTCAGTAACAAGAGAGTATATTTAAACAATAAGGTCCAAGGGTTTTGGTGTATTGGCCAATATACCACGGCTAAAGGCAGTTCTTAGGCACAAAGCAAAGTGGAGTGCCTGGATATGCTGTTTCAGCCAATCAACATCCAGGACCCAAACTACCCAGTTTATAATCAGGGTTATCTTGCTAAAAACACTGTTACTAAGGTTTGTAAAGACAAGTGTGGTTTTGTAAGGACAAGTGCTGTTATTTGACCTTTTAGCCACTTGCTTCAGCATCTGGCCATGTAGAGCCAAGTAGAACAACTGTGCTATTACTGTCTCCAATCTGATCACTGAAACCATTTCGAACAGTAGTTTGACAGTGGCACCAGGCAGTGCTAAAAGTCCCCATGAATACAGTATGGAGGGATGAGACAAGGATGTGCTCATGGACTCTGAGGTTGCAATATCGGCACACCATCTGTAGTCAATCCACGGGAACTTAAGCAGCACCATTTATTGCACATATGATTATGGAGTGGCATGCTGTCTATTTTACAAGCCATCTGCTCAGGAGAAGCTAGATGCGATCTTGTATAAAAAAAACAGCCACGGGGATGCTTGACACAACATTATAACACTAAAATTGTATATTTAACTGCATTTAACACATACATTATATCCTGATAGTGTTGTGGGATCTATTTGCAAAACTGCACAGGTGATGGTTATGGTTTCATTAGATTTAAAACCTGGGAAAGTTTTTTTGATTACAGGATTATTTAATTATGAAATACTATTTTTTAGAATTTAAAATAATTTTAAATGCTGTTTGTGGTTGCGTAATATTAACAGATTTGGTATTTTATATTTTATTAGGATCCCCATTAGCTGTTGCAAAAGCAACATCTACTCTTCCTGGGGTCCACACAAAACATGAAACATAATACAGAACATCAATAGACAGGAACAGCTTAAGGACAGAACTACATACATTTTTTTAAAGGCACATGTATCCTACACATCAATGCATACACACAAACTATCTAGGTCAAATAGGGGAGAGGTGTTGTGCCACAAGGTGTTGCTTTATCTGTTTTGTGAAACCAGGTTTGCTGTTTATTTGAGCAGTAAGAGATGGAAGGAAGTTCCATGCAATTAGGGCTCTATGTAATACTGTACACTTTCTTGAATTTGTTCTGATTTGGGGACTTTGAAAACACCCCTGGTGGCATGTCTGGTGTGATAAGTGTGTGTGTCAGAGCTGTGTGTAAATTGACTATGCAAACAATTTGGGATTTTCAACACATTGATGTTTCTTATTAAAAAAAGTGATGCAGTCAGTCTCTCCTCAACTCTTAGCCAAGAGAGACTGGCATGCATAGTATTTATATCAGCCCTCTGATCACAATTAAGAGCAAAACGTGCCACTCTGTTCTGGGCCAGCTGCAGCTTAACTAGGTATTTCCTTGCAGCACTGGACCACACGACTGGAAAATAATCAAGATTATACAAAACTAGAGCTGCAGAACTTGCTTTTTGGAGTGTGGTGTCAAAAAGGCAGAGCATTTCTTTATTATGGGCAGACCTGTCCCCATCTTTACAACCATTGAATCTATATGTTTTTACCATGACAATTTGCAATCTAAAGTAACGGCAAGTAATTTACAAGTATGATTTACAAGTATGACCTAGCCATAGTCATATTTACTGTACCAAAATGAGCACTAGCACAAAGAGCACTAGCACACAGCAAAAATAATGTCCAGTCTCGCTTTTAAAAGCTAGCTCTAACAAGGCATGCGTCACACTGTATATAATGCTGAGAGATAGACAAATATTGTGCAAGAAGCCCACTTCCTGCCCAGCTCTGGGGCTAATACTTTTAGAATTGACTGACAGACTTAGATAAAAAAAAATTGTCAAGTGCTAAAGAGGGAGATATCTGCTCATGTTGACATATCTTTCAATCTGCCCCATCTGCTGCACAGAGTGATGGGTTAATGAGGGCCACATATGTCTTGTCCTATTTCCAGCAATCCGCTCACTCAGACATTTTGACAGGAGGCAATTATAGACGGAAAATAGGGAGGAGGGGAGGCTAGATCCGTGAGACATACATACACCCAGATATCTCTATTTGGATGGTCAAGGCTATATATAGGAGAGAAAGTTCAGCACACCTGATTGGCACAGGGTTGAAAACAAAGCTGTGGAAACACTAAAGAAATTCACCAGATGCATTATGGATAGGCTACTGTGATCGACTGTGGATAGTGAACATAGTTAGTTGGTTTTGTAGAATAATTACATCTGGTACTTCTCTTTGAAAGAGAGATGGAAACATATTTTGTTGATGAAACGATCAAAGCAACCAACAACATTACATGACATTGTAAGCATACAGCATCTTTTGGAGAGAATAGAGAATTGTGCCAACAATGGGAAAGCATTACTCTTGTTTAAGGTCTCCTGAGAACTATCCACTCAATCATCTAGGGTCACCAGGGCCAAGCACAGTACTGTTTCATTCCAACAATAAGCATTATGTTGTGTGGTGTCTTTGTTTATAAAATGCAACCAAAGTGAGTTTACAGGCTGATACCATTTCAAGAGAGCTAGGATAGAACTGTTGGAAAGAGAGAGATTAAGGTTTAGCTATCATGCTGCTGACTGGGGAAGAGGTTGGGGTCATGAAGACAGTTAGCCGGTGAGTCTCCATCTCCTTGACTGATCGAATGACAAGGCAGAGTCACAAATGATGCTGGCTGGTCATATATCAACTCAACACTTTGCAATATTGTTTTCTCCCTTGGTGGAATTGAATTGAGTATGATGTAGAAAGGCAAGCCAAAATACCAAGACTCAGCATCTCACTATCCTAAATTCAACACAGATGACACAACATTGGAAAAGCATCTATAGTGGGTTTTGTGGGTCAAATTATTTGATTTGTTGATGGCTGTGTACTTGTGCCAAATGGACAAGTCATGTAATAGAAAGGCTGCTTCAAGACATTACATGCTTATGCATATACCTTTTGTCTTACATGAGTAGTGCAATAGTCACTAATTAACTATAAACTCATTTGCTACTGTCTACAGGCAGGTGCTTGCATCTGACTCTTAACACGAACATAATGTCATTATGGCTATCAAAATGTATTTAATATGATTGTCACTTTCTGGAAAGTGTGCCTATGTACATTTCCAATTGGTTGAGGAAAGAGGCATGAGAAAAAAGGAAATTGTGAAAGAACAATGTGAAACTGTCTGCCGTCTGACAAGAAACAGATAAAACCCTTTAAGAGTTTTCTAATCTGCCCTCCACCCAGGGCAATCAATCATGATTGACAGCATGTGTGTTCCAGTGCAACAACACCAACATCCAATCTGACTGCCAAGGCCCCCAAAGGCATTTAATTTCCACCAATAAGCCGGCTCGGGAGACAACTCTGTGATTACAGGTGCGGCAGAGTTAAAGTTCAGCGCAGCAGGACTCTCTGGTGATTCCCCCCCATTAACATCCAAGACGCTCAGATGATTTGTGTGCACTGTCAGCACTTCACACACAGGCGCCGGCACAGGCGTTCTGCACTGGGGCCAGGGGGCTCACAACCCTCACACCTCTCTGTCTGATTTGCGTTGCTAATAGTGATGGGGTCTGTGAACCCCATAATGGGATGTTGTGGTGGAGATTAAATTGTTTGTCTTGAATAAGATAGAAAAGTATTTCTGTTATTGTTATGATCATTTTAAGACTATAAGATCATCTTAACCCTTTACACTCGTGGGAATTGGCCTACATGGATAGGGCTAAATTGAAATATTTTCTCACAGAAGAAATATGAAAATCATACGCATAAGCGTGGTAGCAATTGAATGAGAACAGTTTGGACGTTATGGGGAAAATATTTGACCAAAGGTGAGGACACAGCAATTCACCTGACACAAGACTGAATAACAACATTACACTGTTGATGTTATGTGCATTTTACATTTGATGTGCATTTTCCCACATTTGTTGATAACAAAATCTGAAAACTATGTAACATGAAAATAATATTCAGGGAAAATGTGGTGTAGGTGCAACATAAGACAAAAAAATGACAAGTGTTTGAGTGAGAGGATTAACTGGTGTCTCCAAGTGGCCACACACCTCTCCAAAGTGTGCACAGTGCCTAAGTCATTTCAATTGACTTTTATGACTGAAAAAAAGTCTTCAACTATAAAGTACTTTTTTGAGCTCTCCTAGCTGTGCCATTGAGAAACTAGAGCATGCACACGTGTAGTTGTTTTGTTTGGAACACAGCCCTGCATCCCTGCCATCACACATTACTGTTGTTGTTTATGTAATCCAAAAACAGCCCATTATAAATCGCAATCTGGGTCAGATGGGCGTCATTTGAAAGCCTGTTATATTGCCAACATGACTAGCTAAGTTATAAAATACAATCTTACAGTGTGTTAGGCTTTTAAAGGGCAATTCAGAGAAACAGATCGTAAATTTGGTGTCCATAGAAAGGAGTCTTGCGTGCATTCAGGTGTGTTCCATGGTGAATTTTCTTCACAATAGACAAATAGGCTCATTCTGTTCAGAGCAACCCGGGGTATGACACCATGCCATCATGTAACTGTACATCAAACTTAGTGATCATAAACTTTGACACTGTTTATGACATGACTTTTGGACTCAGTGGTGTTTGGCTTGCTTGTATGACATCAAAGCAGTATTTATTATAATCCTCAATATCTCCTCTTTCAAAATACATAGTCATAGTCTTTTACAGCATTTCCCTCACTCAGACAACAATAAATGTTCAAAAGTAGCTCAATAAACAGAAGGAATGGGGACAACTTAACTTAAGTTCAGAAATGCTGTCAGTCTCAAAATAGTGCCTATTAAGTGTTTGAGTTTGAGTTTATTTTTACAGGGACAGTGCACATTAATCAACGTTTCCGTAAAAGTGCCGGTTTTAGCCAGCTGGCTAATTTTCAACCGCAGTCCCTGGGCAAGTGCCAAATACAGTAACAGAGTTGACCATAACAGGGTTGACAATTTCATCTTAAATCAGCCATAAATCCCCTTGTGACAGGGGGAATGGAAGCTTGTTGTGCGCAACAGGAAGTGGTATTTAAATGCAAGCTTCACCAAACAATCGAAATAATTAAAACATTTCTAACCTGTCTATCTAAGGGCAGCCTTAGTGGATGTATCCGGTTTTCAGGGACACAGCAAATTCAACGTAGCTTCCTTTTCCGCTGAAAACCAGATGTGGGAACTCCACTCAGGCGTTTTCTTTTATGCCTGCTACGTTAGGTTAATGTATGTGTAACAGGGTTGACGTATTATGCTCAACCCACTCAGTTATCCACCACAGAACACCAGAAAGGGCAAAAATGAGTAGAACCAGCTAACCTGCTTTTACGCTATCATTATTATGTTCAATGTTTGAAAAAAATATTTAAAAAGGAATACTTTTACCATGTTAAAATGAGCATTAAATTGTTGTTTTTAAAACCTTTATTTTGACAGGGAAGTCAGTTCACATAAAAGTGTTGACCTTAAAATACGGGACTGACATAAATGAATAACTAATCACATAAAATGATTTATAATCTTCAGAAATGACTTTGTCAAAGCAACAAAACAACTAGGGCTTTACAATGATGGTGAACATTTGGGGACATTTTGTGGTTGAGTTAAAAATCTTCCTAGAGGTGACACAGGATGACAGAGGATGAATTTTGTCACCTTAGCAAGTCTTTATTCATATAAAACATCAGATTTATTGAATTCTCCATGTTGTCTACATTAAAGGGCACTTCATTTAATATAACAGGTTTTTGAAATGCAATATTGGAGCACAATGTATATTTAAAATATCAAAGGGTCACAAAAGGCACTCTTTTCATGGAATGACCCAATTATCATAATTGCTTCATCCGTGTTCAACATGTCTGTGTCTCTCTTCAGCAAAGACATTTATTCCGTGACAGGAGGGAGGTGAACTGAGTTTACAGCGAATAACAAAATGTATCCGTTAACTTGATAATTTAAGTGCTAGAGCACACCGGCCGATCTCAGTGCGTCATTCGCTATTTCAGCAGTAGAGAAAGTAGTGCTGACACATCCCCAAGCTTTAATACAACACTGAATCAAATGAGGGCAATTAGGAGGATTTAAGAACACGCTGTCCTTCCTGTCTCCTTCGCTGACTCACCTTTTTAGAATTTGGAGTGCTGCTGTGTCCCTAGACCTGTTGTGATAAACGAGCTCAGCATTTGTTACACATTTGGATGGATGGCTGACTGGAGGGACAATGTTTATGCTAATTTAGCCATAACCTTTCGTTTCACTGATAAGGCCTACAGCTTTTCTTACTCTTATTTTCTCCTCTATTCTCTTCTTTCATCTTCATGCTTGTGTTATCCTCCCACAGTCCAAAGAGAGAAGCATTGGTTTTGTCTCCTGATCTCACCACATTAACATACTAGACAAATAATGCACCATTAATGCTCATGTTGATGTTGTTTAAACTCAAGTTGTTGTTGTTTATACTGGAACCTTTATACGCAGGTTGTTGTTGTTGTTTATACTCAGGTTCTTGTTGTTGTTGTTTATACTCCGGTTGTTGTTGTTTATACTGGAACCTTTATACGCAGGTTGTTGTTGTTGTTTATACTCAGGTTCTTGTTGTTATACTAAGGTTTGTGTTGTTGTTGTTTATACTCAGGTTGTTGTTGTTCATATTGGAACCTTTATACGCAGGTTGTTGTTTATACTCTGGTGCTTGTTGTTGTTTATACTCAGGTTGTTGTTGTTTTCGCATAATTCGACTGCCACTGTAAACTGCAGACAACAGCTGAAGACCAGTCATAGTTCACACCAGTATTTACAGTTTACACCATATTACTCATACATGTACTACTCACCCAGGAGTGTAATGCTATCCACAGATGTGCCTGTCGGACTGTTTCTCTGAAATTGCACTATTTTGATCCTTAAAGTACTCTGACACTATTCTATATGTCTTTCATGTTTTGTGAGTGTGTATGAGATGTCTGCTCCATCAAGTACTCTGGCCAGCTGTGTCCACTTAACCCTCCTGCTGTGTTCCGGTCGAATTGGACCGATTTACAAGTTTTCTCTCTGAAAAATGCAGTTAATTTAGTCTGATTGTCATGAGGTTCCATGACTTTGTCCACACAGGGCAACTGAACACACAAAATACATGTTGATGATTTTCATAACATTGTGGGTGTTTAATTTAACTTTTGTACACGGTCAAAAATGACCGGTCATTAGAAATGAATGGGTGAGAATACAATTAGTGTATAAAATTGAGTTCAGGCACATGCCCATTTAATCAGATGGACACACTTCCTCTTCCAGACCCCCACATACATGTGTGTGTTTGAGCACACACACACAACTCACTCCCCTTCTTGGCTTCCATGGCAACCCCCACTGGAACCTTTCCCCAAAATAATCTTTCCCCCACAGGAACCACACCTGTTGGCATTCTCACAAACAATCGGAACACTGTTTGAATAATATATAGAACTTTTCTCAGAGCTCTGGTATAAAAAGCTTTTTTTGAGTCCTTGCTCACAATTAATTCTGTGGCAGCACAATGACCAAATGATTTACTGTATGTGAGGCTCTTGATCATGTCTTTGATTATGACACTAGTAAGGAGGAGAGAGTCCTTGTTAAACTTTGACACAAAGTAGTCTGTGATAAATAGCACAATATGTTTCTTCTGAGTATTTGTAATATAGTGGAAATAGTCCATACATTATGCTTTTTTTAAAACTCAAAAACGAGTTGTATGAGCTCAGGTCAATGAGGCCTACAGGCCATAAATAGCAAACAGAAGTTCAAAACTTATAATGTTCACAATAACTTAAGTTGATAAAAAGATCTAACACAACATTAGGTCATAATATACATATTATTATGGATTTATAATCCGCCATAATGGGGCGGTCATTTTGGACCGGGAACACAGAATTAATTAACACGAAATTAACACAACAGGAGTGTTAAACTAGATATGATTGAAACCCTATTCTGATTAGACTTGCACGTATCAGATCATTCTCCAACCGTTTTATGAAGTGCTGTGTAAAATCCCAACTGATATCAAATGGATTTGAATACATTTTATATCCCTATTAAATTAGTATTTGTGCAGGTGTCGAAGAATTGACCAAAACTTGTTATCTTTCGCCTACATAAAATAAACTGTATAGTTTATACTGAAGTTATACCATGTAAGCATATTCACATTTCAGCAGATGAAAATGGAGCACAGTCATGTTCATAACAAATAGTGTTGGTGTCTTCAAAATGGTGTATTCAATTTTGGACACCGACCATAGCCGCGGGAAGTAGGGGTACTTGAGGTGCTGCAGCACCCTCTGATAAATCACAATTTAAAAAATAATTTATCTTTATTAAAAATATAAAAAAATCACCAAATAAGTGAATTAGGCATTTATTACTCCTGTATGTGCAGAGAAAATGTATCGTCAGCAGAGTGGGAAGAAAAAGACCCCCTTGACAGAACCCCCACCCCAAAACATCTTCCCATGGCCATGACACCGACGACAGACAGTTTTGTACATAATCTTGTATTTGTTCCCTCACCCTATATGGGCCCGTGCTATGTACATACATTTACAGTACCTTATCATAATGTGGTCCTTATCTTGAACAGCCGTGCTGCTGCATGTTAGATACACAGCTGTATGTAAGATAGCATTGTATCATTATTTAATTCACAGTGTGACTGTCAGTGTGGTCATGGTATCTGTGGTATCATGTTGTACAAAGAGAGCTAATTTAAATCAAAAACATTTGTGTGTCAAACACTTACGACATGGGGCAACGGTGATCTTAGAATGTGAATTCATCAGACACCACGGCAACGTAACAACACATCAAAGAGAACATACATTCCCATATCTGTGGTAAAACTTGACCTTGATACAACAACCCTAATTCCAACAATAACATAAACACACACCTACACTCCAGATGATAATATAGAGACACCAGCCTCAATAGTGGCCCATAATCCATAATTGTTGTCAAGTACATGTGAAGGAAGGCTTAATTACACTGGGAATCCTCTTCCATCCCAAGATGAAAGCCAGCCAGCAATTTACTCCCATATGTGATTCATCAACACCTGTTAATGTTAAAGACCTGGTGAACTGTGCAGGGCTTTCACTCACAAACACTTGAAAATTCCACTGCCTTGTGTTTAAAAAAGCAAGTGTAGATAGTTCATTTTTGGTACTACTACTACTATTCTAAGATTTTATATTTATACAAATCATCATTGCTTTCAATTATAATCCATGTAGACCCCATACCATGGTGAAGCCAACAACCATGGTATTGGGTCCAAATCTGCTGGCCATAGCGTAAATGTCCATGTTGATGAAAGGGAGACCCTGGTTTGATTTAATGGAGACTTAAAGTCTAATCCAAAACTCCCACTGTTAACATATTGTCTACCAGTTAGCCTACTGAGGTTTTAAGACAGGGATGTTTAGAGAGAGAGTCTTGTCCCTTTTCATAAGAGGATTTACTGAGAATTGGGCAGGCCATGTCACACCAGGGGAACCAAAGTTACATTCAGATGCATATTCAAAAGCTCAGCAAGATCTCACTCGTCCTGCCAACTTCCATGCTGTGTGTCTGTCCATCTCAGCCGAGGTACAAGACAGCAAGATGGCTTCCTCTTATCATTGACGATACCACGTAGAGCAGAGAAAAAAGTACTTTTCTTATTTCAGTATGACAGTTGATTCAATTCATTTTGAAACACAAATGCAAAGAAGCTGTCCTTGACTCAGAGTTATCTAAAAGTGTCTGCATTCAAAATGAGTCATATTAAATGCCCTGCCTTATATTGTAGTTGTAATCAATGATGACCACACAATCTGAGTTTTTAGAAAAATACAGCCAGACTGAACAAATACGTCAAGCGCTTTTTAAGTAAATTGTACTTTGACATGTTAGAGTGTGCCATCAGATCTGGAGTTACTTTTTTTCTGAGGCTTATTAAGTATTTAGTCCTGACCCATTGTGACCTAAAAAATCCACAGGGTTTTGCATTTTGAATCAAATTACAGACTGAAATAGGCCATGCCATGTCTATCGAAAGAAAAAACGAACGTCTGCTGCACAATATCTCAATATGAATCATCACCTTAAGATGGAGCCGGAGCAGAAGGCAGACGTTTTATGTGCCCCAACCGATTGTGTTTTTTTGTTTGTTTATGTGCGTTGTTTTTAACTTCTTTTTTTTACTATTTTTATACATAATGTTGCCACTACAGTCTCTTATGAACGAAAATAACTTCTAGACATCAGGACTGCGATTACTCACCACAGACTAGCAGAATCCTTTTTCTTCTTTCACGACTCTGACGAGCCCGAGGCGGAGGATATACAGCTCCCTCGTGAACAGGCCCCGACCCCAGTGATCTGCGTGAAGAGGAGGAGGAGAAAGAGAGGCCGGAGGGTGGACTGCCTTATGAGGAGTAGGAGGCAATCGAATTAACCCCCACTCCCCTCAACTCGGCTAGCAAGCATGCAATGTTTGGACAATAAAATGGACAAGTTATTGGGAAGAATAAACTACCAATGGGACATTAAAAACGGAAACATTTTCTGCTTCACAGAGTCGTGTCAGAACGATGACAATATCAACATATATGATGTACCGGCAGGATAGAACAGCGGCGTCTGGTAAGAAAAGGGGCGGCAGTCAATGTATTTTTGTAAACAACAGCTGGTGCATGATATCTAAGGAAGTCTCAAGCTGTTGCGCGCCAGAGGTAGAGGTTCTCATGATAAGCTGCAGACCACATTACCTACCGAGAGAGTTTTAGTCTATATTCTTTGTAGCTGTTTACATACCACCACAGTCAGAGGCTGACACTAAGGTAACATTGAATGAGCTTTATTCCGCCATAAGCAAACAAGAAAGCATTCACCCAGAGGCGGTGCTCCTAGTAGCCGGGGACTTTATTGCAGGGAAACTTAAATTCGTTTTAACAAATTTATATAAGCATGTTAAAAAACTTCTTAGGGCTGCAATCCCGATAATGGGATTGATATGACAACAGCCAGTGAAAGTGCAGAGCGCCAAATTCAAACAACAGAAATCTCATAATTAAAATTCCTCAAACTTACATGAATCTCGTATCATTTTAATGGTAATCTTGTTGTTAATCCCACCAAAGTGTCCGATTTCAAATAGGCTTTACAGCGAAAGCACCACAAACGATTATGTTAGGTCAGAGCCAAGCCACAGAAAAACACAGCCATTTTTCCAGCCAAAGAGAGGAGTCACAAAAGGCACAAATAGAGATCAAATTAACCTGTTGCGACGAACAATCCCGTATCCGGGAGCGTAATTATAGCCTCAAGCTCATTAGCATAACGCAACGTTAACTATTCATGAAAATCACAAATGAAATGAAATAAATATATTGGCTCACAAGCTTAGCCTTTTGTTAACAAAACTGTCATCTCAGATTTTCAAAAAATGCTTTTCAACCATAGCTACACAAGTATTTGTGTAAGAGTATTGATAGCTAGCATAGCATTAAGCCTAGCATTCAGCAGGCAACATTTTCACAAAAACAAGAAAAGCATTCAAATAAAATAATTTACCTTTGAAGAACTTCAGATGTTTTCAATGAGGAGACTCTCAGTTAGATAGCAAATGTTCAGTTTTTCCCAAAAGATTATTTGTGTAGGAGAAATCGCTCCGTTTTGTTCATCACGTTTGGCTAAGAAAAAAACCCGAAAATTCAGTCATTACAACGGCGAACTTTTTTCCAAATTAACTCCATAATATCGACAGAAACATGGCAAACATTGTTTAGAATCAATCCTCAAGGTGTTTTTCACATATCTATTCGATGATAAATCACTCGTGGCAGTTTGGTTTCTCCTCTGTTCAAAATGGAAAAATGCACGCACCTGGAGATTACGCAATAATTTCGACGGAGGACACCGAGCGGACACCTGGTAAATGTAGTCTCGTATGGTCAATTTTCCAATGATATGCCTACAAATACGTCACAATGCTGCAAACACCTTGGGGAAACGACAGAAAGTGTAGGCTCATTCCTTGCGCATTCACAGCCATATAAGGAGATTTTGGAACACAGCGCATTCAAAATCTGGCTCACTTCCTGTATGAAATTTCATCTTGGTTTCGCCTGTAGCATTAGTTCTGTGGCACTCACAGACAATATCTTTGCAGTTTTGGAAACGTCAGAGTGTTTTCTTTCCAAAGCTGTCAATTATATGCATAGTCGAGCATCTTTTCATGACAAAATATCTTGTTTAAAACAGGAACGTTTTTCATCCAAAAATGAAATACTGCCCCCAGAGGTTCAAGAGGTTAATCACTAAGCTTTGATGATCTTCATCAGATGACACTCATAGTACTTCATGTTAGACAATACATTATCGTTTTGTTCGATAAAGTGCATATTCATGTAAAAAAATCTCAGTATACATTGGCGCATTATGTTCACTAGTTCCAAAAACATAAAATAACTCTGGACAACCTATACTCCACACACAGAGATGCATACAAAGCTCTCCCTCGCCCTCCATTTTGAAAATCTGACCCTAATTCCATCCTCCTGATTCCTGCTTACAAGCAGAAATTAAAGCAGGAAGCACCAGAGTGACCATACGTACATACCCCAACCAGAAGCCAAGAATTACAGAAAGCATCCGCAGTGAGCTAAAGGCTAGAGCTGCCACTTTCAAGGAGCGGGATCCGGAAGCTTATAAGAAATCCCGCTATGCCCTCAGATGAACCATCAAACAGGCAAAGCATCAATACAGGACTAAGATTGAGTCGTACTACATCCTCTGACACTCGTTCGATGTGGCAGGGCCTGCAAACCCTTACAGACGACAAAGGGAAGCACAGCTGAGAGCTGCCCAGTGACACGAGTCTACCGGACGAGGTAAACTACTTCTATGCTTGCTTCGAGGCAAATAACACTGAAACAGGCATGAGAGCACCAGCTGTACCAGAGGACTGTGTGATCACGCTCTCCGCAGCCGATGTGAGTAAGACCCTTAGACAGGTCAACATTCACAAGGCCACAGGGCCATACGGATTACCAGGACGTGTACTGCAAGCATGCGCTAACCAACTGGCAAGTGTCTTCACTGACATTTTCAACCTCTCCCTGTCCGAGTCTGTACATGTTTTAAGCAGACCACCATAGTGCCTGTGCCCAAGAACACTAAGGTAACCTGCCTAAATGACTACCGACACGTAGCACTCACGTCTGTAGCTATAAAGTGCTTTAAAAGGCTGGTCATAGCTCACATCAACACCATCATCCCAGAAACCCTAGACCCACTCCAATTTGCATACCGCCCCAACAGATCCACAGATGATGCCGTATCTACTGCACTCCACACTGCCCTTTCCCACCTGGAACACCTATGTGAGAATGCCATTCATTGACTACAGCTCAGCGTTCAACACCATAGTGTCCTCAAGGCTCATCAATAAGCTAATGACCCTGGGACTAAACACCTCCCTCTGCAACTGGATCTTGGACTTCCTGACGAGCCACCCCCAGGTGGTAACGGTAGGTAACAACACATCCGCCACGCTGATCCTCAACACAGGGGCCCCTCAGAGGTGCGTGCTCAGCCCCCTCCTGTACTCCCTGTTCACTCATGACTGCACGGCCAGGCACGACTCCAACACCATCATTACATTTGCAGATGACACAACAGTGGTAGGCCTGATCACCGACAACAACGAGACAGCCTATAGGGAGGAGGTCAGAGACCTGGCCATGTGGTGCCAGGACAACAACCTCTTTCTCAACGCGATCAAGACAAAGGAGATGATTGTCGACAATAGGACAAACCGAGCACGCCCCCATTCTCATCAACGGGGATGCAGTGGAGCAGGTTGAGAGCTTCAAGTTCCTTGGCACGACAAAACCTATTCCACCCCAGGAGACTCCCCAAGATTTGACATGGGTCCTCAGATCCTCAAAAGGTTCTACAGCTGCACCATCGAGAGCAGCCTGGTTGCGTTTCTGTCTGTTATGGCAACTGCTCGGCCTCTGACCACAAGGCACTACAGAGGGTAGTGCCAACGGCCCAGTACATCACTGGGCCAAGCTTCGTGCCATCCAGGACCTCTATACCAGGCGGTGTCAGTGGAAGGCCCTAAAAATTGTCAAAGACTCCAGCCACCCTAGTCATAGACTGTTCTCACTGCTACCACACGGCAAGCTGTACCGAAGACTTCTAAACAACTTCTACCCCCAAGCCATAAGACTCCTGAACATCTTGTCAAATGGCTACCCAGACTGTTTGCATTGCCCCCCATCACTGCCACTCTGCATAGTCACTTTAATTAACTCTACCTACATGTACATACTACCTCAACTAACCTGTGCCCCCGCACATTGACTCTGTACCGGCACCCTGTATACATATATATTTTTTACTGCTGCTCTTTAATAATAACTTCTTGCTTTTATCTCTTATTCTTATCCATACTTTTTGAAACTGCACTGTCAGTTAGGGGCTCTTAAGTAAGCATTTCACTGTATGGACCTGTTGTATTCGGCGCATGTGACTAATACAATTTGATTTGATTTTGTTATGACATGACATTTTTATCATTATGCAAAGTAATGAGACATAATGGACCGGAGAGCTATTGTCAGAGAGGCAGTGAAGTGTGTGACTAATCTTAAACAACTGAAGTCAAACATGACTTTTAAAAATACTTACAATTGTTTTGGCTTGCTTTAATTCTGCAAGACACATTTTATAGACCACTCTATTCCCTTCATAACACAATATTAATATTGGGCAAAATGGTGGACCAAGGTATCCACTTCACTTAGTTATTATCAAAATATGTGTAACACTTGTCATCTGGGGAAGGAGAGGAGGACCAAGGTGCAGCGTGGTAAGTGTTCATATTTTAAATATTTTAATGAACACTGAAAACAAAACAATAAACAACCAACGAACAGTCCTGTAAGGTGCAACACAACACTAAAACAGAAAATATACCACCCACAAAACACAATGGAAAACAGGCTACCTAAATATGGTTCTCAATCAGGGACAACGATTGACAGCTGCCTCTGATTGAGAACCATACCAGGCCAAACACAGAAATAGAAAATCATAGACAAACTAACATAGACAACTCACGCCCTGACCATACTAAAACAAAAAACACAACAAAGGAACTAAGGTCAGAACGTGACAACATGTTATTTATATTATTAACATTCCAAGAGCACTGACCAACCCACACATGGGAAAGCTGAGGAAAATACCATTCTGCAATACTAGAAAAAAAGTGTTGTGATCTGTGACTTGCCTACTTGTATTTATGTACTGTATAAATGCAATATGCATTAAGTGGATTCATGTTACATGTTTTTGAATGAGGCTGTTATGTAAATCCAGTCAATTTCCATTCATGACATGGTTCCTGGAACATACTCCACAGTGTATGTAAGGAATAATAAGCACAGGTCTAATTAATTCATATGCTTACAAGAATTGCTTTACCGTAAGGTTATTTTAGGTGTCCAAAAATAATACAGCCTCTTCTGCTGGAAACAATACTTGTTGCTGTTTATCTTTAAACATTAAAGCCTACTTGACACATTTAAGTAACCATTTGTAAATGTGTCATTTATTGAACATTTATAGTGGAAATGATGTTACATTGCCCTGTCATGTTTCTTCTCAGTTGCATCTATTATGTCCTGCACTTTGAGTAAAGCACTTATATTGGTGGTACATGAGTCTATACATCGTATTAATGAGTTACACCAGAGTCTAATGTCTAACACACCTGGTATGATATAACTTGGCAACTAATTACCTTCAAACAATTGTGTACTTTTTCCTCACTTTATGAACTAAGTGTGCAGTTGCGCCTTACAAATCTGCTTGACTTGAGCTAAGTAGAGCATTTTGTGATAATAAAAGATACCCGAAGGCTTGGGTGAGGAGTCCATTGTTTCTACATACAGTATATCTTATACTTTTCCAGTTATGTAACACAGGGATAATCTATCATAGCTAAATAAGGGAAAGGATAAGTTTTCATAAATAACATAATGTCTGTGATTAAATTGAACAATGAGTCTCTGCTCTCACTCCACTGAAAGGACTCTGCTGCGTGAGAGATGTGCCCTTTTCGCTCCGTGTTGGACAAATTTCTAGGAGCACTTTAGCACCCCTAGAGCAGAACCTGCCTCAACATGCCCTTCCACAGTGTCCTAGGGTGGACACCAGAGGGCAAACAGAAATTATAACCACACTGCTGACTGAGACACTGCTGCTGAGTACCAACAGAGGCTAATTTATCCCCTCAGTAACAGGTCCAGGGTCAGTTTTGGCCTCTCAGTTTATCATGGTTACAGTTTGAACCGAGTTAGAAAAAGCTGTTCCTGGTCAGATGTTACGAAAAGGGATTGATCCAAACAGCCGGGTCTAACTATGCCCTGAGAGAGAGATGGCAGTGGGCAGAGAAACAGCTGAGTGTGAGTGGCATGACATGGTTCTTTGAGGCCTCTGACATTGCCACTCAACAACTCAGCCCCGAGGCACACTGCCAGACAGCTGCATTAAGACAGACCCACTTAGGATGAAAGTAGAAAAAGCCAGTAGAAAAATGCATGTCGGAAAGAAAAAATGGGAATGTTTATTTTAGGTACATGATGCACTAATCAAGATCATTATCAAGTTGAGTATTGTCAGTGTATTGAATTTTAGGCAAAAAGCAACATAATATATCTGTAACTTCATTAAGTGTACTCTATTGTACTTTATTATTAAGTCTCTCTCATTGATGTAAATGACATGTAGCTCATGACATTGTGGGCTATGACAAATCCATTCGTCATACAGTAGTTCTCCTTTTCGTTGTATTTAGGTCAGCGAGATGAAATGTCACAAAGAAACAGTAAAGGAGAGTGAGTAAGAGAGAAATAACTGAAAGTGCTCATTCCAATTATGTGTGTTAATTTTCTCACCAAAAATGTGCTTATTGGGAAATTAGGATAATTTCGATGTTTCATCAAAGCTCACCTCCAGACAATAATTGGCTGGGTTGGCTTTTATTTGGTGAAATTAAAACGACAGACAGCTCGGCCAACAAACACATTACACGTGAGTCAAACACTCAAAGCCGCTTATACCAAAGCAGTTTTAAAATTCAATGGGTGTTTTGAAACCCAGTTGTCAAGGCAAACAATAGCCTTGGGATTGCCAGTTCTGAAGCCACTATGATTCCTGACTATAATCGTAAGCCGATCCGGTAAAGACAGGAACATTTTGAAGAATCTTCTGGATTGAACTTCAAAGAACTTATTTGACATGAATGTCCACCAACACAAGTTGCAGTACACCCCACTTGCAATTTCTTCATCATGAGACTTCAGAATAAATTATGGAAATATTAATCCAACATTTCAAGCACCAATACATGTTTCATCTGGAACAGATGCATTATGGGTATGAATACATTTTTCATCTGGAACATGAGTATGAATTAAACTAATGACCTCTGTCTTTACTAGATACTAACAATGGAAGATCTGGCAGGCAGAACTAAGGACATTCAGTGGGGTCTGAAATGATTGACACCCTTAATAAAGAAGAGCACAAATTATTCAAATATTGAGCTATATTGTATGTAAAAACAAATATGGGGAAATTCTATAATACAATTGCTCAGAGAAATAGATTTTGTTTAACAAGTAATATTTTTAAGGTCAAAATTATTAACACCACTGTACCTCTCTTCGCGATGATAATTGCGCAGATCTTTTTTCTAAAGTTATATGAGTTGGAGAACACATTGGGAGGGATCTTAGACCATTCCAAACAGACTCTTTCCAGATCCTTAATACCCTTTATATGTGATTATGGATTGCCCTCTTCAATTCAAACCAAAGGGTTTCAAAGGGTTTCAAGTCCGGAGACTGAGATGGCCATTGCACATGTTGATGTTGTGGCAAATAAACAATTTCATTGTGGATTTTGATGTGTGCACAGTTAGTCACTCACCCTTTTAGATAGCTTTAAATAGTCTAACCAAGACTTTTGTCTTGAAGTGGCCTATGCTAGCTAGTGCTAGCCAACTCAGTCAGCTTCAGCCAGCTGGTGTGCGGCCATGTCAAAATTGGTTTGACAATGGATAGCCTATTTCTGGGGCTAGTGAGGGACTGCCAATACATTAGACAAATGGGACAATCCCTTCATGTTGCACATCTTTTAGTTGTATATGAAGCATAGACATTTTAAAATATTGTAGGGGAGATTGGGGTGAGTTGAACAACCTCATGTTTCTAGGAAACCATAAACAAAATGAATTATTTGCCCAAATATTTAGTAAGAGTTCATCATTTCATGGAGTCTGTGAAGGAAGACACCATATGGAAAAAAGTGGTTCCAAACTTAGTTCCAAAAAACTGCTTTCACCAAGTCAAATTAAGTTATTGTGTGAAAGGTTTCATGATGCTACTAAAGTAGATCATTTTAAGATTGTTCGATATATAATTTGGGGTTTCTAGAAACTTCAATCAGGTCCTAAACCTAGTATGAAAGTGCATCCTTGTAGCTGTATGGGCTAATATAGTCAACATGTTTGCCTTGGGTAAGTTGAGCCAATGGCTATGGGGTAAGTTAAAGCCAATGGTTGAGCCAATGGCAAGTTGATTAAATTGAATTTTCTTCCAAGGCGTAATGCAAGGCATTATCGCTGTGATATGAGGTAACACCACCAGGGCCTGGCCGATGTAAAAAAAAAAATTAAAAGCACAAAATATTAGTTAGGTGTTAAGCCTGAGTTAAAAGATGCTTAAAAGGTCCCTAAAGTGTAATTCTGGGTTCAGCCATGAGTTTGTATCTGGCACAGAATGTTAAAATTATAAAAATTCCAATAGAAAAGTACAGACATTAAATTATTTAATAATGAGAATACCCTTCTTTCTAATCACATCATCAAATATTTTAAGTAATGTTTATTACACATTTGTTAAAGTGATAGTTCCCTAAAATGACAAATAGGAACATTCCTAAAGCTTAGCTCGAGATGAGTAAACTGAAATAAACTGTACAAAAATACTTAGCTTCCAGGAATTGTGTACAGATCCTTGCCAAATGGGGCCATGTAATATCATGCTGAAACATGAGGTGATGGTGGCGGATGAATGGCACAACAATGGGCCTAAGGATCTCATCAGGGTATCTCTCTGCATTCAAATTGCCATAGATAAAATGCAGTTGTGTTCATTGTCCATAGCTTATGCCTCCCCATACCATAACTCCACCGCCACCATGGGGCACTGTGTTAACAACGTTGACATCAGCAAACCACTCGCCCACATGACTCTATTCGCGCTGTCTGCCACCTGCCCGGTTCCGTGAAGAGCACACTTCTCCAGTGTGCCAGTGGCCATTGAAGGTGAGCATTTGCCCACTGAAGTCGGTTATGACGCCGAACTGCAGTCAAATCAAGAACCTGGTGAGGATAACGAGCAAACAGTGTGAGACAGTTTCTGACAGATTGTACAGAAATTCTTCTGTTGTGCACACAGATTCGTCAGCTGTCTGGGTGGCTGGTCTTAGACGATCCTGCTGGTGAAGAAACCAGATATAGCGGTCCTGGGCTAGCGTGGTTACACATCGTCTGCAGTTGTGAGGCCAGTTGGACGTTCTGCCAAATTCTGTAAAACAACATTGGAGGTGGCTTATGGTAGAGAAATTAACATTCAATTATCTGGCAACAGCTGTGGCATTGTGTTGTGTGACAAAACTGCATATTTTAGAGTGGCCTTTAATTGTCCCCAGCACAAGGTGCACCTGTGTAATGATGATGCATTATCTTGGCAAAGGAGAAATGCTCGCTAACAGGGATGTAAACAAATTTGTGCATAATATTTTCGTTAAATAAGCTTTTTCTGCCTTTAAAAATGTCTGGGATATTTTTTTTCAGCTCATGAAACATGGGACCAAGACTTGTTGGGTTTTATATTTTTATTCTGTGTATTTTTCTGGTCTCTGACACCCAAAGTCAGTAAAATACTTGCTATTTATCAATAAAATGTGGTAAGTTAGTCATTTTTGTGAAATACCCTTTCACTGGCGGTATTCGTATTGATATAGAACAAGACATAAACAGCAATGCTGCCCCTAAGGGCATTCAACATGCTCTAAGCCACCAGTAGTTTGTTTGTTTTTACCATAAAGCCCTTACTAAGGCAATTCTGGAATAGTGGTGTCAGGGGTGCGTAACTGGTGGCATGGAAGTCAAACGCAGGAGAGCAGAACTTGGTAAATAGCCGGAGCCGTTTAATGTACACAACTACCGGCATACAAAAATAACAAAACACATGGGCAAACAACCCGTATCGCACCAGTCACATCAAGTACACGTACTTACAATAAACAATTCCTGACAAGGACATGGGGGAAACAGAGGGAACATATACAACATGCAATTAGGGGATTGAAACCAGGTGAGTGCGACAACCGGACAAAACAAATGGGACATGAAAAATAGATTGATGATGGCTAGAAGACGGGTGACGTCGACCGCCGAACACCGCCCGAACAAGGAGAGGAACCGACTTCGGCAGAAGTCATGACAGTACCTCCCCCTTGACGAGCGACTCCAGCAGCGTGCCGACACAGGCCTCGGGAACGACCCGGAGGATGAGGCGCAGGGCGATCCGGGCGGAGACGGTGGAAATCCCGCAGCATAGAAGGGTCCAACACGTCCTCGACCGGAACCCAGCATCTCTCCTCCGGACCGTACCCCTCCCAGTCCACGAGGTATTGAAGGCCCCTCGCCCGACGTCTCGAATCAAGGATGGATCGAACGGAGTACGCCGGGGCCTCCTCGATGACCAGAGGGGGAGGAGGAACCACCCGCACCTCAGCTTCCTGGAGCGGACCAGCCACCATCGGCCTGAGGAGTGACCCCCCTTTAATGAGGGGTTAATGCGGTAATCAGGAGGAAGCTGTAACTTATAACATACCTTGTTCACTCTCCTCAGGACTTTAAATGGCCCCACAAACCGCAGACCCAGTAAGACCTCAGAAACCTACCCATATCCTGGTTAACTCTTTCCACCTGCCCGTTACTCTCGCGGTGAAAACCTGAGGTAAGGCTGACGAGACCCCCAGACATTCCATGAACGCCCTCCAGACCCTCGAAGTGAGCTGGGGACCCCGATCAGACACTATATCCTCAGGCATCCCATAGTGCCGGAAGACGTGAGTAAACAAGGCCTCCGCAGTCTGTAGGGCCATAGGGAGACTGGGCAAAGGGAGGAGATGACAGGATATAGATAAACGATCCACAACGACCAGGATCGTGGTGTTTCCCTATGAAGGTGGAAGATCGGTTATGAAATCCACCGACAGGTGCGACCACGGCCGTTGTGGAACAAGTAAGGGTTGTAACTTACCTCTGGGCAGGTGCCTAGGAGCCTTACACTGCGCGCACACCGAACAGGAGGAAACATAAATCCTCACATCCTTAGCCAAGGTGGGCCACCAGTACTTCCCACTAAGACAGCGCACTGTCCGACCAATCCCAGGATGACCAGAGCAGGGTGACGTGTGGGCCCAATAGATCAACCGGTCGCGGACAGCAAACGGAATGTACAGATGCCCAGCTGGACACTGAGGGGGAGAGGGCTCTGTATGTAACATGCCTCAATGTCCGCGTCCAGCTCCCACATTACCGGCGCCACCAAACAAGAGGTGGGGAGTATGGGAGTGCAATCCATGGACCTCTCCTCTGTGTCATACAGACAGTGCATCTACCTAAACGTTCTGGGAACCTGGTCTGTACGAAAGGGTGAAAGCAAAACGGGTGAAAAACATGGCCCACCTTGCCTGGCGAGGGTTCAGTCTCCTCGCTGACCGGATGTACTCCAGATTGCAGTGATCAGTCCAGATGAGAAAAGGGTGTTTAGCCCCCTCAAGCCAATGTCTCCACGCCTTCAAGGCCTTGACTACAGCCAACAGCTCCCGGTCCCCCACGTCATAGTCTTACTCCGCTGAGATTCTTCGAGAAAAGGCACAGGGGCGGAGTCGAGTGCTGAGAGAGCCACTCCTATCCCAGCCTCGGACACGTCCACCTCCACTATGAACGCCAAAGAGGGATCCAGATGGGCCAGCACGGGCACGGAGGTAAACAGAGCCCTTAGTTGCCCAAAAGCCCTGTCTGCCTCAACTGACCACTGCAGACGTACAGGACCCCCCTTCAGCAGTGAGGTAATGGAAGCAGCCACCTGACCAAAACCCCAGATAAATCTCCGGTAGTAATTGGAAAACCCTAAAAATCGCTGCACCTCCTTTACTGTGGTGGGAGCCGGCCAATTACGCACTGCTGAAATGCGGTCACTCTCCATCTCCACCCCCGAGGTGGAAATGCGATACCCTAGGAAGGAGACGGCTTGCTGAAATAACAGGCATTTATCAGCATTAACATACAGGTCATGCTCCAACAGTCGTCCAAGTACCTTGCGCACCAAAGACACATGCTCGGCGCGTGTAGCGGAGTATACCAGAATGTCATCGATATACACCACTACACCCTGCCTGTGCAGGTCCCTGAAAATCTCGTTGACAAAGGATTGGAAGACTGATGGAGCATTCATCAACCCGTAGGGCATGACGAGGTACTCATAATGCCCTGAGGTGGTACTAAACGCCATCTTCCACTTGTCTCCCTCCCAGATACGCACCAGGTGGTATGCGATCCTGAGCACCAGTTTTGTGAAGAAGCGCGCCCCGTGCATTGACTCGGGTAGCGGGTAACTATGCCTCACGTGATTTGATTTAGACCTCGATAAATCTCCATCCTTCTTCACAAAAAAGCTACTCAAGGAGACGGGTGAAGTGGATGACCGAATGTACCCCTGACACAGGGATTCTGAGACATATTTCTCCATAGCCACCGTCTCCACTTGCGACAGGGGATACACGTGACTCCTAAGAAGTGCAGCGTCTACCAGGAGATATATCGCAGAGCCAAATCGGCATATTCTGGTGGGATGCGCACGGCGGAGACCTGGTCTGGAGTTTCCACCGTGGTAGGACCAACAGAAACCCCTACACACCTCCCTGAGCGCTCTCGCAACCACCCCGTGAGAGCCTGCTGTTGCCATGAAATAGAGGGGTTATGATGAGCTAACCTGGGAAGGCCCAGAACCACGGGAATTGCAGGAGAGTCAATGAGAAAGAAACTGATTCTCTCCTCGTGACTCGCGTCACCATGGCCAGGGAGATAGTGGCTTCCCTGATTAGCCCAGACCCCAATGGTCAACTATCCAGAGCGTGAACTGGGAAAGGTCTAGCCACAGGGATAATGGGGTCCATAAGACTACAAGCGAGCGCTCTGTCAATAAAATTCCCAGCTGCGCCTGAATCGACTAGCACCTTATGCTGGGAATGTGGGGGAAAATCAGGAAAACAAACACGTACAAACAGTTGGACAACAGAGGACTCTGGATGAGAGTGGTGCAGACTCACCTGGGGTGACGACAGAGTGCCCTGCCTGCTGCCTTGACTCCCAGAGGGACCAACCGGGCACCGACCGGCAGTGTGTCCTCTGCGGCCACAGATAGTGCACGAACTGGAACGCCCTCCGGTCTTCCTATGCACCGCCCCTCCCAGCTCCATAGGTTCAGGAGAGGGGTGCGAGCAGGTTGTCCAGCCGGATGCACAGGTCCACCAGCTGATCCAACGTGAGGGACGGACATCCTCGCGCAGACTGCAACAGTAGTGGTTGATCAGGGCCCTTTCGTTACATCCCACGCCGGCAGCCAGGGTCCTAAACTCTAGGGCAAACTTCTGGGCGCTCCTCGTCTCCTGCCTCAGCTGGAAGAGGCGCTCACCTGCCGCTCTACCCTCGAGCGGGTGGTTGAAGACTGCCCGGGTGAACTCAGTGAAGTCCTCCAACGCCGCTTCTCCTTCTCCCCACATGGTGTTGGCCCACTCCAGAGCTCTCCTT